>NC_137819.1:28245054-28435054 GCF_963921795.1 Nannobrachium achirus
GCCCAGATCATGCATGTCACATGTGTCTTCTTCTTCCTTTTTATTTTTTTACTCTAAAAAAAAGCATCAGCAATGTAGTGCATTTGAAACTACATTGCAGCGCACACCATGGGGTGATCACTGCTTGCCTCCTTTGAATTGTTTTATTTAATTTTTTGTTTCTTTTATTTTTGAGGTCAGCAGACAAAGTGACATGAGTGAGATGAAAAACCCTGAGTGAAATGTGCCAATGTGAACCAGAGACATCGGTACATGTTGGATTGTACTGTTTGAACATAAGTATGTACACAAATGTTAGGGCCATCTTGCACAACATTAATTGTTGCGACCGAAGGTCGCATATACTCTGAAGAACCGTGTCGCTTGAGTGTCCTTCCTTCCTTCCGTATCCTCGTGACCGTCCTTCTGTATCCTCTGTGATGTCAGTGTGATGTCAGCGAGTTGTGACATCACTTCCTGTACAGGGCGGCTACACGAAATGTGGGTAACACTATATATGGAGATAGTCCAGTCCATCATGTCATATGGGACTACCGTCATAGAAAGTAGCCATTGTTAGGCCGGAGTCATTGGCTGTCTAAACATGGAGATGTGGATAACACTATATATGGAGATAGTCTAGTCCAATATGTCATATGGGACTACCGTCATAGACAGTAGCCATTGTTAATCCGGAGTCAATGGCTGACTGTCTGTACAGGAAGTGATGTCACATGACATACTTTTTATGCCCATATATGAGTCCTAACATGGAGATGTGGATAACACTATATATGGAGATAGTCTAGTACATCATGTCATATGGGACTACCGTCATAGACAGTAGCCATTGTTAGGTCGGAGTCAATGGCTGTCTGTCTGACTGTCTGTACAGGAAGTGATGTCACATGACATACTTTTTATGCCCATATATGAGTCCTTCTGTACCACATCTCCATGTTTAGGCAAACTCCACACAGAAAGGCCCTATCGCCAACCGAACCTAGGGTGTGAGCGATAGGGCCTTTCTGTGTGGAGTTTGCGTGTTCTCCCCGTGTCTCCTAGCGTTGATACCCTCACAAAAACATGAACAAACTCCCCCCAGAATGACAACAACTAGAATCGTCAGAGAAACGCTGTGGTTGGCCAGATTGTCAAGAATTGGCGCGACCTCGCCCTTTAGGGCGAGGTTGCATGTCACCCTGAGGTCGCATTCCACCCTCGGGTGTCTTACTAGTTAACCACGTTACCATTTGCGCATCGGCGTGCGTAAATGGTTGCTCAATAACCTGAACATTGCATTACTTTGAGAACACATTTCCTTCATAATAAGAAACAAAGCATATAGCCTGCTGCACAGAAATATGTATTTCAGATTAGTCCTTCAAAATATGTCTCAGCTTTCAGCTGACATAAGGTAATAAAGTATATAGGCTACTCACAAGCTACTATAATAGATAAAGGCGTCCCTGCATCTGGTTTAGGACAGCTGTTTGGGACAGTTCAGTTGATAAGCATTTGTGCCTCCTCAGATATATTCCACTCAAGCCACGGTGACATTTTAACGTGTCCTCTGTCCACACGATAACGTGTTTCATCTTTCTGGATGGGACAGCCCAGTCCATTTTTTTTTTCCATCTTCAAATGCGTGTGCAGTGGCTGGACAACTTAGCCAACTTTACTCACACAAGTGCCCTCTTGTTTCAAAGTGTCTGTAACATACTCTAACTAATAATACAGCTTTGACTGTCCATCTTCCACGTGCAACTTAAACTGCGCCCTATTCCAAAGCCATCATGAAGCCAGCGACAGAGGTACAGTATAACATTCAGTGACTGTGAGACAACTAGGACGGTAATATAACTAAGGTGCTCACCGTCCGCATTGTCGAAACTCTTTCTACCGACCCGCAAACTCCTCGTCCTCGCCATGTGTTAATCCATATGTTTCCAATAAATTAATGTTTACTCAAACTTGTCTCGGAGTCTATAGCGTTCACTCCATAGGTTCACTCGGCACTGTAGCTTCTTCCGCAAACAAAACATGTCCTAGTATGAGAGCGAATAGCGAAGGAGATAAATGTCATGTGGGCCATCTTGACCCAATGAGATTCCAAGATTCCGCAGTGGAAACGTAATGACATCACAGCCTGCCTACCGTAACTGACAGTGTAAGTGCGGCCTCCAAATCTTTCCTAGGGGGGCCCCGGGCCGGAGGGGGGAGGCCCGGGCCGGGGCCCCCACTCCACCGGGCCCCCCCACTCCCGGAAGGGGGTAAAGAGTACCCTTTACCCCCCCCTATCGGCGGGCCTGTGTCCACGGTGCTTGCTGCAACATTAACCAGATTATTGAATTTAACAAACACACATCACTGTTTTCACCTGTTTCTCTCACTCTCAGACTGTCTCTCTTCCTCCTTTTAGCCAACTGGTTAGTGCTGCTGCCTGTTGTGCAAGAGAAAAGGAGAAGATAAAGCTTCTTTGGGATATTCATTTAACTTTAGTTCATTTTTTCTCCAATAGTTTTGTATTATTGGTATGATGATTTAAGAATTGTTTTATTGTAGTGAGGCCTCCAATTTGACAGACAACGTAACAGAGACATTTGAGCCAGGGTCACTACTTTTATTTCATAGTTGTTTTAGGTGATTTTGAGTTTTGAACCTAGAACCTCCAGTTTGTAAACCCCTGAACTTAATGCTCGTGCCATGCTGGCATGGCTCGCAAAAGTGAGTTACTTGACCTTGTAGAATTCAGATGGAGAATGGAAATGTGAAAACTTGCCTATAATGTTGGTCTTGAACCCCAAGCCTTGTACTTGTAAAGCACTGACACAGCTCTGATGCCACAGAAGCATGATAGAAGCATGTGAGAACAAAATAATTATTCTTAAAATGTGCCTGATGGCGCATACTGAGTACATTAGTATGTGGTTTCAAACGCAATCGACTGTCTTCTTGCACAATATACAAAATGTCTCTTTCACCTTGACAATTCGTCTTGACTAACATTATTCCCCATTAGATTCAGATATTTGGTGATCCATGTCTTTCAATTAAATTGTTCTAATGTAGGACTATGCCCAACTAGTAAATAATTATGGCATAATGTGATGAAGACCTGAGTTCAATAATATTTTTTGGTATTTGTCGCATTTCTAAGACAATAATTTGATTACAATAAATTTACCCCAATTGACTCCAGATGCATTTGGGTCCCCATCCGGAATCAATGGGGGCACATTTACTATAATATTTTTTTTTTGTTTTTGGAATGCGACAACAGCCAGTTGCGGGTCGGGCACCAAAATGCGTTGCATGCAGCAGCCCTGGATAATTTTTTAGACAAGCTGTTGTTCTTACAAACCACTGACACAGGTTAGGCCTACATGGAGAGTTAAGTGACAGCAGAAGATTGCCATCACTCAAGGAAATGTCTTTTTATTTTGAATGGCACAGGCAACTTGTGAGTTGCCCGTGCCATTCTAAATAATACCTAAAAGACATTTCCGTGAGCAATGACATTCTTCTGCTATAATTAAACCAACTACACCAGCCTAACACCAGCTAAAACCAGCAACCATCTTAACCATGTCTACACTATTTTTCTTTTCTTTCAGCAGGGTAAATAGCCATTAAATGACCATACCGGCGATCTGGTTTAGTCCACAAATCTTTTTTCTTTTTTTTCCCGTTTGTGATGCCCACGCAACAGCCAATGAAGCTTACCAAACATATAGGAATACACACACCGCAAACTGAGTTTGAGAACTACCACACTTGCACACAAACAGGGAGAACAGACAATGCTGAAGACTAACTGAAGACCGGGAATGAAGTACCGGTATAGCAGGGTAAATGACGACTGAGACACATAAACATACACAGGTGAACCTTGTAACAGGGACTGAAAGCGAGTCTGACTACTAAAGGAGGGTCCATGTTCAAGTTCCCTCAGCCCTACTATGTTCCCTCAGCCTTGGTCGGCAGGGAAACAGCCATGACAGTTTTGTAATGTACATTAACCCTTAGTGTGTACAAATGGAACACATTTGGTTCTATTTGAACACTTTATCCCACGATTTTTGTAACCCTTTAAAAAAAAAATAGAAAAGAAGAAAAGTGTCAGTTGTCTAACATAATCCACACTCCCTCTACCAACCTGGGGAGAGCAACCTCATGCTTCCTTCTATGCATGAGGAGGCCAAGATGCTTCTTTTCACCTGACGGGTGGTTTCCCCAGTTGGACACGTTATTCCAACCAGTTCCTTAACCCTCCATCAGGTGCCCCGGCTGGCCAGGGGGAAGCAGTACAAAGACTGCATGTTTTTTTTTTTATGGTATACCTACCCTCTTATCTTATATTGATATCAACTTCCTCAATTAGCTTTCAACTGTTAATGGTTACTTTAGTTTAATGACATTTGCAATTTTGCATCATGCAACTGATTAGGCAAGAGTAGCGTGCTATTGGGCTATAACACCAAAAATTAATGTACCGCCATTGCCTCTTCAGCCTCCCACCCCCACTTAATATACAATACTGCTTGGGTCTCAGCCAGTCACCCATGGGGGTATTTTAGTGCTATGATTCCTGGGAATGGAAAGGAAATGTACATGTTGTAAACACACATGCACGGCACCGTGCATGTGTGCGTTAGTGTTGGCAGTGTTAACACACACAATTAACCCACTGTATAGTGTAACTGTACCTTCCTGGTACCAGGGCCAAGGTGTATATGTCATAAATTCATGACCCCCCCCCACCCCCACACACCTTGGTGTATTGCTATAAAGCTGTTGCAAAAAACAGTACCTTTACCATTTCTCAATATCCAGAAGGACAGGACAGACCTGACACATTAAAGGCTTGATCAAGGTCAGAAATACTTTAACCATAATATACAACAACATTGTTGTTACAACTATTCCAGTGATACATCTGCACACCTCTTGACACTATGAAGATCCTGGCTCTGGGACTGTGTGCGCTGACTCTTCTAGTTTCAACTGCAGCACAGGTAATCATCCAACAATATAAAGTATTCTTTGTTCTGCATCTCGCTTGATATAACTGTTCTTCAAATGATCTCACCAATGCTTGGTAGGCTATTATTTGTGGTGGTTTCTTTTTCTTTTTCTTTTTTTGGGGGGGGGGGGGGGGGGGGGGGGGGGGGGGGGCACGTTGTGGCCTGGGATTCAAATGCACATTAATTAACCTGCTAAATTAATTGGCCACTACAATTTAAAGCTACAATCCCACTTTCAACCAGGTGTCCCTATTTAGCGGATCTACAACACATTGCATAGTGTTATGAGTGAGTTGTGATTGTGTTGTGAGCTTAGATTGGCTATTCTTGCTATTCTTTGTGTGCTGCGGTATAGAGTATAGGGCTTAAAGGACAACTTTACCTTCTTTTTTTTTTTTACAACAAGGGTTCATATTTTAGATTGTAATTATGGAAAAGAAAAGATGAGTGGGTGGAGGCATGCGTACAAGTGGCTAAATGTCTTTTTAGACTCAATAAGCTGGCGATTTCTTTATTAATATTTACAGTAACATACTAGCCCCCATAAGTCACATCTGCCCATGTAAGATTGCGGTGCATGTTGGGAATGTGCTTATTGTGTCTAAAAAGACATATTTAGCCACTGAAATCAAAATAATTAAAATCGCTAAAACGATAGAAAGCAGTAAATCAAAACATTTTGAACACTCATCTTTTCTTTTTCTCTATTTACAATCTAAAATATGTAAAGGACAAAGTTGTCCTTTACTTGGTTATAACAATGTTATTAGCTAAGAGTAACAGATCTACTAATGATCCGAGACAGAAAGCAACATATTGGAGCAGTTAGCATCGCTCAATACCAAATTAACAAATATGTTGATTTTATATGATATGGAGTGACTTGGATTTTGTCTGTTTTGTAGGACTGTCCTGTCATCCTTTTATTTGGTCTACCATAACTCTCTCTCTCTCTCTCTCTCTCTCTCTCTCTCTCTCTCTCTCTCTCTGATAAGAAACAGAGGCATTTCTTGCATGGCACACAGCTCAAGCCTACCACTATAACTTTACAAAACACTGAATAATATCTCTTCCTCTTCATCCAGTCTTCCACCGAGGCTCCAACAACTGCAGCCACCACTGTACAAATGACTACTGCAGCGCCAACAACAACTGCAGCACCAACGACAACCGCAGCCCCAGGGACCACTGCAGCCCCAGGGACCACTGCAGCACCAGGGACCACCGCAGCGCCAGGGACCACCGCAGCACCAGAGACCACCGCAGCGCAAGGGACCACCGCAGCGCAAGGGACCACCGTAGCGCCAGAGACCACCGTAGCGCCAGAGACCACCGCAGCGCCAGGGACCACCGCAGGGACCGCCACCACAACAACTGTGGCCACTACGACGGCTGGAAGCCCTTCAATTAAAGCGTCTCTGTTGAGCTTTGCGGTGCCGTTGCTGCTGTATGTTGTGACACACTGAGATAGATAGATAGAGGCACGTGTGGCTGTGCAGGTGTGTTGAGTTGACGTTCTGAAGGAGCTCTCATAAAAGCAGACCATGAAACACACAGTGCTTTGAACAATTGAACAGGTAATTCTAATACCAGTCTTTAAACCATAAAGCTGGATTTTTACTTACAACGCACCGAAAATAGAATATTTCAGTGTGACAACAACAGCTAAGTATGATGGACCCCATCAAAATCATCACAATCATCTTTGACATTTCAAACAAAATATTGTGGTCTCACAAGACTTCCAAACATATGCCTTGGGCACGGTACTATTCTGATGTTGTATTATAAATATTTTGTTTGTCATTTTATTTTGTGTTTCTTTGTCTAAAACCATGAGTGATGGGGTTAACCACATGGAGCACCCACCCACTGCTCTTTGAGTGAGTGAGTGAGTGAGTGATTGAGTGAGTTGGTTTTGGTGTTTTTATGAGTTGCCACAATAGATACAATAAAAAGCGTTGTAATGACCTATTCCTTTGGACCAGAAACCCACCACTCCTTCTAATATGTAACCGATTGTGCAGTGCATGTTCTTAAACATGATCATTATGAAACGTGTGACTCATATACAGTGGACATCTTTATTTCTTTATTTAAGGTGAAGACATTGTAATGATTTCTAAATCACAGTGGTGTATGTTCTTAAACAACAACTTTAGTTTTTTACAACAAGGGTTCATAATTTAGATTGTAATTAAAGAATATAAAAGATGAGTGTTAAATTGATTTCATTTACTTCTTTCTATTGTTTTAGAGATTCTTATTTCAGTGGTTGGGGGCATGCGTACAAGTGGCTAAATATGTCATTTTACACAGAATAAGCCCAATCCCAAGATACAACGCAACCTTTCATGGTTGGATGTGACTTATGGGAGCTAGAAGTGTCACTGTAAATAGCAATAAAGACACTGCTGGCTTATTGTGTGTAAAAATACATATTTAGCCACTTGTAAACATGCCCCCATGCGTATGCATGCGTACGCAATAAAACAATAGAACGAAGCAAATGAAAACATTTTAACATTCACTTTTTCTTTTCTCTAATTACAATCTAAAATATGAACCCTTGTATAATTTGGACAGAGCACTTCAGTCTTCAAATCGACAGAGAGCCAGGAGCGCTTGTAGATAATCCCCTTTGAATGGTTTCTGTGGAAAAACAAATAATAGAAAAATGTAAAATAAAGAATACAAAAAAGTCTATTGTGACATTAATTATTTCATAACCTAATGTGTCTAATTTCTGTCACATTTTTGTATTAGCATCTATTTTAGATGGGTTTGAATAGCCTCATGTATGAACATAACTTGGGTCTAATGCCTCCCTACTCAAACTTGAATAAAACAGTGATGTGTGTTTTTGTGCGCACACGTGTGCGACTGTGCGTATGTGTGTGTGTGATCTACAGTACCTGTAGAGCTGTGTAGAGAGATGTGCCTGTCTGTTGAAGGTAGGTCACTCTGACACAAAGCAAATCTTCTTCACAGTGACGTCAGTGAGATACCAGGATCCCTTGCATGACAGCAGGCTAAAAACAAAAATGAATGAAGAGTGATGGAAGGAGAGACTAACTGACCACCACTGCCATCCTTAGTGCCTACTAAATGTATAGCACACTACAGGCTCATGTGACTGTAGTCCCAGTTTTCGGGAGGTGGCATACCTGTGTTTTCCCATCGCTTCAAGTGATTTTTATTATATTTTGACACTTGCTTTGGCAATGTAAATGCACTGTATGTTTACTCATGCCAATAAAGCTCATTTGATTTGAATTGAATTGATTGGCTCAGCAGCAGATGTGAAGGTGTCATCATGCATGTTTCCAGTTCAAACCTGCTCCCGAACCCGAATCAAACAAAACTATGGGAAAATTAACTAGAACAAGAAACAGGTGTGCCGCCTTCTGAAAACGACAGTTTTGCAGAGAGCCAGAGCCTAAATACTGCCTTTTCCAAACATTTATGCAGACAGACAGACAGACAGACAGACAGACAGACAGACAGACACAGACACAGACACAGACACACACACACACACACACACACACACACACACACACACACACACACACACACACACACACACACACACACACGGCTTGTCGTAGGCAATGAGCCTCGTGCTGTATTGGCTTCATCATCAGAGCCAACATGAGATTCTCTAGTTCTCCAGACAAAGCCTTCTTCAAATCAGACAGCAGGTCCTGGAACACATCACACCATCACATTAAACCACTCGAACCCAAGCAAAACCCCATATTCAGGGGGGAACATTAGCCAAAAATAGCAGACCTAAAAGCTCAAAACATGGGGCGTTGTGACGAGTTGAGGGCTTGTAGATTGTCTATTTGCCTAATTCTGGCGAAGGGATTTGGTGTAGAGTAGAGTAGACAGAAAAAACAGCTGTGCAAGTACAGAGCCAAGTTTAAGTCCAGTGGGTTTAAGTGATCAAGTAGGCCTTCAAACAAATTATCATTATTCTAAACAATTGAACCATATTGTCCTATTTTGGTCATGTTTTAATAGGGAAACATTCTGTGAAAATAGTTGCTCTATTCCACTGTGATCTTGTAGATGAGCCTTTTTCCGCGAAGGAACTTCAAAGGAAAAAATCAAACCTTGGTTCGAAGTGAAGTGGTGAATTTTTATTCTATCTGTTCTAGAGCTATGAAATCTGTGTTCTAGATCTATACATTTTGTGTTCTAGATCTATACTTTCTATGTGTTTTAGTTCTATATTTTTATGAATTCTTAATGAATGAATGATTTTGTCTGGAGGGCCAAATTGTCATGTGAAGCTTGACGAATCCTCAATACTGCATGACACGGACACGGGACTCCTTGGAAGCCTATGGGACAGACTGTACGGGACAGAATAAGCCACTCCTTAGAAGCGGCTTTCACCGCTTCAAAAAGGATGGGGCCAAAGTACATATCCCTGGGGGACACCGTATATATATATATATACACACACACACACACACACACACACACACACACACACACACACACACACATACACACACACACACACACACACACACACACACACACACACACACACACACACACAAAATGACGTCACTTGCATCTTCTGAAAAGCATTACCCCAAATTAGAGTTCGGAAAGCTGCACGTCGGATAGTCGGAACTCTCCGACGAAAAGTTTGGTGTTCGGAGACATATGGACAGGCCTTTAATTTAAGGCATAAGAGCTGGTACTAGACAATCAAAATCCAGCCCTGTATGTCATATGTATGTTTGTTTAATATGGACCATTTCTTTTGACTGTTTTGTGTGGTTTATGATTAAATATCAGACTGTGTCTGCATCGCTGAATGGGAAGAAAGCTGAAGCTGGACCCTGGATAAATAATACTGACCTCAAGAAACTCAGGCCATCTAAATAACGGTACGTCATACATGTGTATGAGGGTGTGTGTTTGTTGTGGTGTGTGTTTATCTTTATCTTCTTATGTCTCAGTATGTGCTTGTGTGCGTGCCTGCACATGTGTGTGTACGTAAGTGGGTTAGTATGATGTCAGAGAGTTATAAACCCATAAACAAAGCATTCAAGGTTTACCATTCATTATACAACTGGCTGGGGTCTCACAGCACACGGTTGGTTCTACAGACAGGGATCTCCATATGGGCATAAAAGGGATGTATGTATGATGTCAGACGTCATAGACGTCATAGGACGTTCACATAACGAGTAACCGAGTAAGCAGTCTGGTGTCTCACAGCACATGGTTGGTTCTACAGACTCCAACTTTTGCACACGGATAGCTCAGATTTTTGTTCTTACTTCTTAGCTGCTTCCCCTGCCGTTAATGTACTTGCACAATGTACAGTTGTATGAAACAATTTTCTTTTTGTAGAACCGCCACCAATACGCCTTTCCATATACATGGATCTCCATATATGGGTATCAAGGATCTCCATATACGGGTAACTGGTCCGATATATATTAATATTAAATGAATTCTGTCCTGTGCGAATTCCGTCCTGCACACCCTCACCCTCTGCACAACCTCGGTCGCTTTTCGCCCTTAGGCGTCTACTGATATAAATATAATTTAGTTGTAATTCTTTCAGGTCAATATAATATGCAAAACTTTATGACGAGGAGCATGGCAATTCCCACAATGTTGCAGTTCTGGGAGCTTCTTATTATAACATAGATAGATCTAGGCTTGAATTGTAGATCATTATAGTAACTTTTTCCTATAGCACATTTGACACATACTTTAGAATATTACTATAAATAAATACACAAGCAGCCCTAATAGACTAGCCATAAATTATAACTTCCAGGAGAGGGCGCTAATATTCGGACGTTATGTCTCTCCTGGAGTTATAAGGCAGAGTCATATGGCTCTCGCTGGTTGAGCCCCAAAGTCCATACTAGGCTCAAAACATGTACAAATCAATAAGTTGCTCACCGAGTCGTCGAAACAGGTTTATATCTACCGGCCGGCACACTCGTTGGCATGTGTTAGTCCATATGTTTCTAATAAATTAATGTTTACTAAAACTTCTCCGAGACTCACGTTTCCTCGTCGCCTTCAGAACGCTTCAGAACTACAGAACGTTGGAATACTTCCGCATACAAAAACGTCATGTCCTAGTATGAGCGAATCGCAACGGCGATCAACGTCACGTGATATGCTCGGCCATTTTTACCCAAGCAGTTCAAAAACAAGGAAAGCGATGAGACTCGGTGAAGTTTTAGTAAACATTAATTTATTAGAAACATATGGACTAACACATGCCAACGAGTGTGCCGGCCGGTAGATATAAAGCTGTTTCGACAACTCTGTGAGCAACTTATTGATTTGTACATGTTTTGAGCCTAGTATGGACTTTGGGGCTCAACCAGCGAGAGCCATATGACTCTGCCTTATAACTCCAGGAGAGACATAACGTCCGAATATTACCGCCCTCTCCTGGAAGTTATAATTTATGGCTACTAGTAGACTAATATGAAGAAACACTGTTCAATCACTTACAGTATATCCTATATATAATGTGTGTGTGTGTGTGTGTGTGCGTGCGTGCGTGCGTGCGTGCGTGCGTGCGTGCGTGCGTGCGTGCGTGCGTGCGTGCGCGTGCGTGCGTGCGTGCGTGCGTGCGTGCATGTGTGTGTGTGTGTGTGTGTGTGTGTCACCACTAGATCGAGAATCAGTTAGATCGAGAACCGGAGCGCTCGTCGTGCGGCGCGGGGTGGAACAAGTGGTCGCTTTGATCCACAACAACGACAACGTAGTGTCGGCAGGAATGATAGCGCCGCACCCCACGGAGGTTAGGGTTAGGATTGCAGAATTACACAAGTGCGCTGATAAGAGACTATCAAAGTGAATTGATCCAGGTGGTGTTAGGGGTGTGTGGTGAACGACAAAACGATTGCTCTTACCACGATCTAACTGAGTTACCCAATCTAACTGTAACATATATATATATATATATATATATATATATATATATATATATATATATATATTTGACCATGAACCTGTCTGTTGTACACTGTCACCTGTATATATATATATATATATATTAGGGCTGGGAAGCGATTACAAATTTTAATCTAATTAATTACAGGCTCTGTGATTAATTAATCGCAATTAATCGCATTTTAATCGCACATCGATATTTGACCTGAGAAGCTTTTTTTTTTTAGGTGAAACACATTTTGTTGAGTGAATCAACGAGTGAGTTTTTTAAATCTAAATTTCGCATCCACTGGGCCAAGAAACATTCTCTGATCGGCTACTTCTCCCTTTGCGTTTGTTGTCTCTTCTTGGTTGGTGCATCGCTATGATCGCTATGCCCGAAACTGAAGGTTCTGTGGTGCAAAAACTAAGTGCGATTAAAATGTGTTAATATTTTTAATTGTGTTAATTTTCTGTAATTAATTAATCACAATTAATCAGTTAAAGTCCCAGCCTTAATATATATATATATATATATATATATATATATATACATATATATATCTAACGGAGGTGATCCGAACTTCCCCACCCGGGTTCGAACCCGGGTCTCCCGCGTGAAAGTCCAATATCTTAACCACTAGACCAAAGGTCCGGGGGAGATACTAGACTTTTGAGGCTTCAAGGCTGGGGCTGCGACTCTCTCCGTCACATATATATTATACATATACATATATATATATATACATATACATACATACACATACATACACACACACACACACACACACACACACACACACACACACACACACACACACACACACACACACACACACACACACACACACACACACACACACACACACATCTCTTTTTGTCCTTGTCAAGTCATTGTTTGGTGTCACTGCATTTGTGGTTTCTGTTCTGGATCACTTATTGTTTATTAAAACACCCAACAAAGGATTTTTGATCACTTCCTGCCTGGCTTTCCTGCTTTTGGTTCCTCACTACACCAGCACGTGACACCAAGGTGCCTATGTCATAAATTCACCCCCCCACACCCCCCCCCCCCTTCCCCCTCTGTTGTGTTTTGCTATATAAAGCTGTTGCAAAAAAACTGTTCCTTCACCATTTCTCAATATCCAGAAGGACAGGACAGACCTGACCTGGCTTTATCAACGTCAGAAATAATTTGACCATAATATAGGTCTGTGGTTTGAACATTGTTACAACTATTCCAGTGATATATCTGCACACTTCTTGACACTATGAAGATCCTGTCTCTGGGACTGTGTGTGCTGACTCTTCTAGCTTCAGCTGCAGCGCAGGTAATCATTCAACTGTATAAAGTATTCTTCATTCTGCATCTCGTTCTTCAAATGATCTCATCAATGCTTGGTATTAGTTGTGGTGGTTTATTTTTTATTTTATTTTTTTTGGGGGTGGGGGGGGGGGGGCGTAATGGTCATTAGCCATGATGACTGAAGGCCACTTTTAACCAGGTGTTCAGATTTTGGTCGTATAGGTGAACATTTTCAGCTTAAAAATATATTGTAATTGGCAAAAATAGCAAAAACAGCAGATCTACAACACATCTTATATTGTTGTGAGCGCATTGTGAGCTTAGATTGGCTATTTTTGATATTCTTTGTGTGCTGCAGTATAGGGCTTAAAGGACTTCTTTTTTACAACAAGGGGTTTAGATTGTAATTAGAGAAAAGAAAAGATGACTGTTAAAATGTTCTCATTTAATGCTTTCTACAAGTGGCTAAATGACTTTTTAGATACAATAAGCTTTATTCATTACTGTTTAGAGTAACACAATTAGCCCCCATAAATCACATTTGCCCATGAAAGACTGTGGTGCATCTTAGAAATTGGCTTATTGTGTCTAGCCACTGAAATCAAAATCATTAAAAAACGATAGAAAGCAGAAAATGAAAACATTTTAACACTCACCTTTTCTTTTCTCTAATTACAAATATGAACCGTTGTTCATGAACAAAGTTGTCCTTTACGTGGTTATAACCATGTTATTAGCCAAGAGTAACAGATTTGATCCAAGACAGGTGACAGCGTACAACAGACAGGTGACAGTGTACAATAGTCAGGTGACAGGTGACAGTGTACAATAGGGCCACAGTCCTCTTTCTGTTGCCTTCAATGACGGCAGAGTATTATTGCTACCGAAGGTGAATGTGAAACGGTACATGCTGACTCCGTCCATCAGGACATGTACACTTTTGTAAGGTCTCTGACATCATGCTCACATTACTCAGACTTCACTGTGATGTCAGGGGAACCACACTAACAGAATCGCTTTTATTTCCACCCTCTGACGGGTGGAAACCTCATTATGTCCAAAAAAATGGTTAAATTTGCAGATCTACAAGCAAGTAAAGCATGACCATTTCCATGCCCATTGTCAGTCAAGCTGCATGTGCCAGAGCACAATCTCAACAGTAATGGACCAGAATTGGTTGTAGCCTACTTGTACAAGTCATTTAACCTTTCCTATTATGCACCACATACCAGTACGAATTGTATTAAAAAAATCACACCCGTGTGAAGTGGAGCTGTGTGTGTGTATGTGTGTGTGTGTGTGTGTGTGTGTGTGTGTGTGTGTGTGTGTGTGTGTGTGTGTGTTTGTGTGTGTGTGTGTGTGTGTGTGTGTGGATCATGTGTACCGATTTTTGTGACATTTGAAGAAAATATGTAGGAAAAGGTGCAAAAAGTGTGTTTTGGAGAAAATTCAAGATGGCGGAAAATCTATCATGGCGCAAATGGGCGTGGCCTATATGGGGAGATGCGTCATGACCCAAGGAATCCAGGGAAAAAATATTTTTAATTTTCCGACCTACGGTTCAAGAGTTACAGGCCAAAACGTAAAGTGGGGTGTTATGGCGCCACCATGCGGCCAAATGACACAATTATTTTTTATTTAATCCTTGAAATCATTATGAACCTCCTCTCCAAGTCTTGAAACTCTAGCCCCTATGGTTTGCGAGAGACAAATAATTGAATGTGAGTTTTTGCGATTCCCATTATAAGTCAATGGGGAAAATTAATTCACTAATAAATTAATATCAATTAAACTATTGAACCTTTCTCTTAGCAAGTTACTAGCCCACGATTCCCGAGTAAGCCGGTCGATTTGACATATGGCGCGAGTGTGTGGTGGCAAAACTGTGGGACTAGTAGCGTGCCGAAGTTTAGGAAGTTCAGGCTACATACAGACACACACACACACAGACAGACACACAGACAGACCCACACGGCCACGTATAGGGAGCCTGTGCTTCACACAGCTCCAAAAATCAAACCTCTGTTCGAAGTGGAGCTGTGTGTGTGTGTGTGTGTGTGTGTGTGTGTGTGTGTGTGTGTGTGTGTGTGTGTGTGTGTGTGTGTGTGTGTGTGTGTGTGTGTGTGTGTATTGCAGTTGATGCTCAGGGCAGGCTAGACTCAACAGCACCTCTCTGGTCACCCAGGGTACTCAGGCTACACCAGAGGCTACATACAGACAGACAGACAGACACTGAGCGGTGGTTTACCCACCTCATAGATCATGTGTACCGGTTTTTAAGACATTTGAAGAAAATATGTAGGAAAAGGAGCAAAAAGTGTGTTTTGGAGAAAATTCAAGATGGCGGAAAATCTATCCTGGCGCAAATGGGCGTGGCCTATATCGGGAGATGCGTCTTGACCCAAGGAATCCAGGGAAAATTTTAATTTTCCGACCTACGGTTCAACAGTTACAGGCCAAAACGTAAACTGGGCTGTTATAGCGCCACCATGAGGCCAAATGACACTATTATTTTTTATTTAATCCTTGAAATCATTATGAACCTCCTCTCCAAGTCTTGAAACTGTAGCCCCTATGGTTTGCGAGAGAAAAATAATTGAATGTGAGTTTTTGCGATTCCCATTATAAGTCAATGGGGAAAATTAATTCACTAATAAATTAATATCAATTAAACTATAGAACCTTTCTCTTAGCAAGTTACTAGCACACGATTCCCGAGTAAGCCGGTCGATTTGACATATGGTGCGAGTGTGTGGTGCAAAAACTGTGGGAGGAGTAGCGTGCCAAACTTTAGGCTACAGACACGGACGGAGACCCACACACACGGCCACGTATAGGGAGCTTGTGTTCCACACAGCTCCAAAAAGAAGCATTCATCAAACTTACGTCATCCAATGGGAAAACCCTTGGAATAACACATAAACAGAAAGCCACATATTGGAGCGGGTAGCATCGCTCAATACAAAATAAACAAATATATCCATTTTATATGATAGTAAGTGACTTGGATGACAGGACAGTCCTACAAAACAGACAAAATCCTTTTATTTGGACTACTCACTCTCTCTGATAATAAACAGGCATTTCTTGCATGGCACACAGCTCAAGCCTACCACTATAACTTTACAAAACACTGACTAATATCTCTTCTTCTCCGTCCAGACTTCCACCAAGGCTCCAATTACTACTAATGGTGGAACAACAACCAAAGTGACCACTGTACCCACGACTCCAGCGACCTCTGCAGCGACCACCACAGCACCAACAACCAGCACAGCACCCACAACCACCACAGCACCAACAACCAGAACAGCACCCACAACAACCACCACAGCACCAACAACCAGCACAGCACCCACAACAACTGCAGCACCAACAACAACCGCAGCACCTACAACAACTGCAGCACCTACAACAACTGCAGCACCAACAACAACCGCAGCACCTACAACAACCGCAGCACCTACAACAACTGCAGCACCTACAACCACCACTGCACCCACAACAACCGCAGCACCTACAACAACTGCAGCACCTACAACAACTGCAGCACCAACAACAACCGCAGCACCTACAACAACTGCAGCACCTACAACAACTGCAGCACCAACAACCACCACTGCACCCACAACAACCGCAGCACCTACAACAACTGCAGCACCTACAACAACTGCAGCACCAACAACCACCACTGCACCCACGACAACTGCAGCGCCAACAACTACAGCACCAACAACTGCAGCACCAACAACTGCAGCACCCACAACAACTGCAGCACCAGGGACGACCGCAGGGAACGTCACCACAACAACTGTGGCCACTACGACGCATGCTGGAAGCCCTTCAATTACAGCGTCTCTGTTGAGCTTTGTGGCGCCGTTGCTGCTGTATGTTGTGACACACTGAGATAGATAGATAGATAGAGGCACGTGTGGCTGTGCAGGTGTGTTGAGTTGACATTCTGAAGGAGCCGGTTGCTCCTCAGAAAAGCCAACCATGAAACACACGGCCCTTTGAACATGTAATGATTCTAATAACCAGTCTAAACCATAAAGCTGGATTTATACTTAGCAGTGCAACGTAAATAGAATAGACGATCTACAGGCTTGAGCTTGGAGATCTGCTATTTCAGTGTGACAACAACAGCGACTAAGTATAATGGACCTATTAAAATCACCAATCATCTTTGACATTTCAAACAAAAGATTGTAGTGTCACAACTACGACTTCCTAGCATATGCCATGCGGGCACGGTACTATTCTGATGTTGTGTTATCAATATTTTGTTTGTCATTTATTGTGTTATTTTTTTGTGGCTATAGCCATGAGTGATAGGGTTAACTACATGGGGCACCCATGTGCCCCATGTAGTCACTCACGAGTGAGTCACTCACGAGTGAGTGAGTTTGTATGAGTTGGTTTTGGTGTTTTTGATGAGCTGCCACAATAAAAAGCATTGTCATGACCTATTCCTTTGGACCAGAAACCTACCACTCCATTATGTAACTGGTTGTGACAGTTACTTATAAAACCACTGCAGTGAATGTTCTTAAACATAATCATTATGAAACGTGTGTACAGTGACTCATACAGTGGACATCTTTATTTATTTTTACTATTTAAATACTGAAACAGGAAATACAATTGTATTATTTCTAGATCACAGTGGTGTATGTTCTTAAATGTGTAGACTTAGGACAGAGCACTTCAGTCTTCAGATCGACAGAGAGCCAGGAGCGCCTGTAGATAATCTCCTTTGAATGGTTTCTGTGGAAAAACAAACAAACAAAGAAAAACTGTAAAATAAGGATAAAATAAACTTCTCTTGTATGGGTAATGGTACTTCACTCAAATCTTAACATGACATTAATGATTTAATTTCTAATAAAGCTATGTAACTGTATTAACCATCTATTTTAGATGGGTTTGAACAGAGTCATAATATGAATATAACTTGGGTCTGCGTGTGTGTGTGTGTGTGTGTGTGTGTGTGTGTGTGTGTGTGTGTGTGTGTGTGTGTGTGTGTGTGTGTGTGTGTGTGTGTGTGTGTGTGTGTGATCTACAGTACAGTACCTGTAGAGCTGTGTAGAGAGATGTGCCTGTCTGTTGAAGGTATGTCACTCTGACACAAAGCAAATCTTCTTCACAGTGAGATACCAGGATCCCTTGGACGACTGCAGGCTAAAAACAAAAAGAGAGCCAGGACGTGAGGGGATTACCAATCAAACTGTATACTCTACTCTACTACAATGTTTTGGGTGTATACAGCAATCTGATCTGAACATGATTGTGTCTAAATATTGTCCATCATCTTGCTTGTGTGCTCTGCGGCTGAGGAAACGCAAGAGGCGATTCATGAATAAATAAATCAACTCTGTTGTTTTTTTATTTTATTTTACTGATTGAATGAATAAAATAATACATACAGTATACTACAGTGTCAGTGACTATGCTCAACCCACACCCAATATTGATTTTTTTTTAGTGACACGATCCGGACCTTACCTTCATGGTCTCTAGTCTCTGTGCCAGGTACAGATAAGGATTTTGAATGCATTGCACTGAAATTACAGACAGAGAATTTACAATTTAGTCATTTAGCAGACGTTCTTATCCAGAGTTAACACACAACAGGGGAAAAGAGAACTCAGCACTGGCATACAAACTAAAAGCCCCCTTATTTAATGGATACACATTATCACTGAGGATTGTACTGTGTATGGGAAGCTACAGTAGTTCAGGCAGACAATTCAGAGCAGCACCAACTCCTGATCAGGAGACCAGTCACGTGCTCACTCCATCTGATTGGGGCCATTTAAACCTCCCTGCTCAATGCTCATTCTTTTTGCTTCCGCTCTCTATATGCTGCTACCCTGTCAATGCCCTGCGCCAAGTTCCATGACGTTTTTTTGCACTCCCACCACCACCCCAGCAGCATCCACATGTGGGCCCTGTTTCTGTACAGTTCCCACATGGCCCTCTTCTAGCGCCACCATGAGGCAGATTTTTGTAAAACACATCTTTGGACACTGATCCTACAGATTTTGCCCTAAAATCACGCAAAGCGGTACACAGCATCTCTAAAGTCATGTCATCAACATGGATCTGTCCCATTTCCCATATTCCCTCCTGATTGGCTACCATTGCCTTCTAATGTTTGTGTATGCAAACTGACGATCGCTTATCTCCCGATTAGAGAGTCTTACTGGCTTCCCTGTTATATCTATTTGGCAAATAATTTGTTTATTATAATATGTTCACTGAATTAATTAAAGGAAACGGAGCCTCAATGCCAAATATGCTTATACTGTAGATATTTATTTATTTTATTTAAATCTTTATCCCACTATCTTTGTAACCCTTTTACGTTACAGGTACGTTACAGTACATACCTAATACTCTCAAACCACGTCTAATGTCTCCTGAGAATCGTTTCTCCAGGATGGGATCCAGTGTCTGTCCCTGCTCCAGCTCCAGTCTCATCAGCACTGCACATAGTAGCAAATATACATGTGTCGGCATTCTCCAATAAACACAGTGCAAGGACACAAAGACATGAGACAGATAGTGGGCTTTCAGGCAGGCTAGGAGGATGACTGAGGAAAATATATCAGATAATATGAACAGAAGGACAGATAAGCAAAGAGTGTAAAGAAATGGTAAACCTTGAATGCTCTGTTTATGCGTTTATAACTCACTGACATCACATGAGTTGCACACTAACCCACTTTGTTTTTTTACATACACAAACGTGCACAGGCACGCACACACACATGCACACAAAAGCACATACTGTACTGAGACATGAGAAGCTAAAGATAAACACACCACAATAAACACACATCCTCAGTCACACACATGTATGACGTACCGTTATTTAGATGGCCTGAGTTTCTTGAGGTCAGTATATTAATCCAGGGTCCTGCTTCAGCTTTCTTCCCATTCAGCGATGCAGACAATGTCTGTTATTTAATCATAAACCACACAAAACAGTCAAAAGAAATAATGGTCCATGAAACATATTAAACAAACATAAACATATGACATACAATCCCCTTATATCTTAAATATTATTATACCTTTTTGTAAAGCAAAACAGCATAAATCACCCCTGCATCCCCCCTTCCTACATTATCATTAATTATCCACACAAAATCTAGCTTCCTTATTCTGTAGGGCGAACACACAATGTGACACGTTGTGAGCTTGTTGCTCAGCTATTGTCGGCAAAGAGATTTTGGTGTAGAGGGAAAAAGCTAGGGGTCCCTGGTCAACTAAGTAGTTAGTGGTTTAAGTGTTAATTATATAATTCCAGGATCAGGATATCAGCTAACAATTGCAATGAAACAAAAGAATGAAACCGTATTGATAGAAGTAAGGGGATTTAACACAAGGCATTATCTCAAACTGTACCTCAGTATCTGTCTGAACACAGCCAGCAACATTTTCCTTCTGTTGGGAGAGAGGAGAGAAGAATCCTGAAGGCCTATTTCACATGTCATTATAAACAACAGCATAACATAATCTATGGAATGGAAATTATGACTATTTCATAATGCAGGTGCTAAATAAATGAAATGTTTTTTGGAAGGGGTGCAGGTGCCTACATTTATTACTACAAAGTAAAATCCTCTCAAAAACTGTTTTACTGTACTGATCTTCCATTTAGCTGGTGGGAGATACCATTAGTCACAGAGTAGGTGGAAAAGGGGTTTACTATTACGTTTAGCAAAGCCACAATGAGCTTAGCAAAGTCTCCACTGGTTTCTCCTTTCAGATCCTTCTCCAGCTCCTTCTTGTACACTGTAGCACAGAAAGATACAGGAAAAGGTCACACATGGTCCTCAATCCGACAGTAAATCAATTAATTGAGCAGTACAATGTATACTCTATAGTAGTTGAGTAATTCAGTTGCTCTGCAAGTTGGCCGTTGGATAGAAGCAAGACTTTGGTAAAGGCTGGTAAATTAAGACCAGAGGCCAATAAAGGACTGTGACGTGAGTAAATAATATAACTCAATCAACAGGTAAATAAAATCATTACTTTCTGCGTAGGCAGCAGAGGTTTCTTTGAGTTGCTGTCCAGATCTTGTACACAGGATCTCCAAGAGGGTGTCCTCATCAGTACCTAAACCCTGTTTACACACACGCGCGCACGCAAACACGCACGCACGCACACGCACACGCACACGCACACACACACACACACACACACACACACACACACACACACACACACACACACACACTTTAATTGTTTTATCTGAGTCCACATTTAGGGCCCAAAGTATTGCAAGCCTACACTGTCACCATGGATGTGATGTTAGTGATGTGGCTGGGTCAGCAATATTCCTCTCACAATGTACATGTGCGTTTAATGATAGCCTCATCTACTGGCAAACAAATATGGCATGCCTCTTACCATTTATTTGGAAAACCACTTACAGTACTGTATGTGGTTAGGATAGGACCTGTAAAATGCAATAGATCTCGCATGACTCTGAAGTAGATGTACATCAAAACATTAGTCTGTCCAATAAAAAGGCTAAAATGTGTCCAGGTTACTCCACTATTCCTTCATGTTTACATGTTGTGATGGGTTGACCATCTTTTTAATCTGTTATGCCCTGATGCCTCTTGATGGTGTGCTGCTTGATGGCAATCCTACATTTTGAGAAATCTTACGTGCAGGTGGACATTCTGGTCTAACAGTGGCACTAGAGGATCACCAATGGACCACAAAATCAGAATAGTCAATCTACTGGAGAGGGAGAGAACAACCCATTCCATGGCAATAGGCTACAGCAGAGGTCTTCAACAGGGGGTCTGGGACTCCTAGGGGGTCCTTAGAGTTATTACAGGGGGGGCCACCAAACCCTTGTGTGATAGGATAATTATTTTAAATGAACAACTTGAACACTCGCATCTCTTTTCCAAAGAGGACTTTAGTCAAAAAATTGAAGATCTACAAGCTCTCAACGAGAGCTTGTAGATCGGCTATTTTCGGCAAATAGGTTTGGTGTAGAGGTAAAAAAGAGCAGACCTAGTCGAAGTACATAGTGAAAGGTCAAGTTTACAAAATATTGACGATTTAAGCGGTTAAATGTCTGAAAATACAGATTAACATGAATCCAACATAGACTGATGACAGTGCTGTCAAACAAGTCTATGAATCTATCTGTGAAAACGATGAAAATCTGCATCACATATTTATACAATATGTAGAGGGGGTCCCTGCTTCATCTCTCTCTCAGCTAAGTGGTCCTTGGCCTGAAAACGTTGAAGACCCCTGGGCTACAGCCAGTAGTGTTTAGTGTTTGAGATCAAAGTGATGGAAGGAGAGACTAACTGACCACCACTGCCATCCTTAGAGCTTACTATATCTAAACAAGTACACAAATAGGCTCCTGTGCATAACCGTAGTCCCAGTTTTCGGGCGGTGACAATTGATTCAATTGATTGGCTCAGCAGCAGATGTGAAGGTATCATGTGTGTTTCCAGTTCAAACCTGCTGCTGAACCAATCAAAAAAAGCTATGGGGAAATGAACTAGAACAAGAAACAGGTGTGCCACCTCCTGAAAACTGGGACTACAGTTTTGCAGAGAGCCAGAGCCTAAATATTGCCCTTTCCAACCAGTTATGCACAGACAGACGGACAGACACACACCCACACACACCTCCATGGCTTGTCGTAGGCGATGAGCCTCGTGCTGCATTGGCATCATCATCAGAGCCAACATGAGATTCTCTAGTTCTCCAGACAATGCCTTCTTCAAATCAGACAGCAGGTCCTGGAACACATCACACCATCACATTAAACCACTAGAACCCAAGCAAACATTCATATTCAGGGGGGAACATTAGCCAAAAATAGCAAGCTCACAACGTGGAGTGTTGTGACAAGTTGTGAACTTGTAGATTGGCTATTTCTGGTGAAGAGATTTTGTGTAGAGTAGACGGAAACAGCTGTGCGCGTAAGTACAGAGCCAAGTATATCATTCTTCATACTATCATTATTCTAACCAACTGAACCATTTTGTCCTATTTCTGGGCATTATAACTGTAATAGGGAAACATTCTGTGAAATAGTAGCTCTACAAGCTAGGTGTGAAGAAGGGGGCCAAAGTACAGATCCCTGGGGGATCCCAGTGGAGGCACTGCTCAAAGACGCCTATATGATAAGTGATTGAATAGTGTATCTTCATATTAGTTTATTAGGGCTGCTTGTGTATTTGTAGTAATATTCTGTGACAAATGTGCTATAAGAAAACAGTACTCCACACAGAGTTAGAAAGGAATAAACAAATAGTGGCCTGAGTGTCATTGAATGCTATGGTAATGGGAAATGTAGGCGTAAAAGTGCACCTGCCTGTTGTTACTGTAATGATCTACAATTCAAGCCTAGCTTTATCTATCTATACTATTCTGTAATAATAAGACATTCCCGGAACTGCCATGCTCCTAGTCATAAAGTTTTGCATATTGACATCTGACAATGACAGCTAAATTATAGTTATGTTACCAACGAAACTATTTCAGTCCTCATCCTATCCCCATCCCAAACTATTTGTTAGGTTAGAAAGACTTCCTGTGATGTTTCTACCTTCTCTCTAAATAAAGGTGTGTTCAAACTCGACAGGGCGTAAGACCAGTTCACTCTGCAAACACTTGACTTGGAAGTAACAACATGCTATGGATCACACACGTTAATTAATGTCAACAAAATGTCCCTGAGAGTCACAATGATTCACCTGTTCATGATCTACTCATAGGAAATAATAGGTAACCCTGAACAATAAGTCATATGTATAGTATTAGTGACTTTCCTAGAGGAGTAGTGGTAGGCAAAAAATACTAGAAAATAGCGATCTACAAGCTCAGAACGATGTTGTGATGTGACATGTTCTGGGTTTGTTGATCAGCCACTTTCGGCACGTGACACCATCAGACACTTGTTTTTACTGGTACCAACACATTGACGTTTATAAGCACAAGATAGTGGGAAGATCATGCCATTTGTTTACCTTCTCTATTACTTCTTGGTAGGTCTGGGCGATGACCTGTCTCTGATGGTTGTTCCGGTTGGTCAGGATTCTCACCAGAGTCACTGTATCTGATCCAGAGGAAGTGTTCAGATTACAATGATAGTATCTGTCTCAACACTGAGCCACTGTGACACAATGGCTCTAAAGCCAATTCTGAGTTATGCAATTTTTGAGTCAATACTTTTCTTTGTTTGACTGTCTTGGTTTTAAGAGGTATCACCACCACCACCACAATTCAAATGCCATTGTAGCTGTACATGGCAGAATCCAGAGTGTTAATTTAACTCTGAGAGTGTAAAATGTATCTGTAAGCTTTCTACTCCTAAAGCAGGTGTACCTGCCATCATCAAGTCTATCATCCGAGGAGGTACCTTTCTTCCCCAGAGCAGTCTGGATCTCCAGAGCATCCCTGTCAGGGTGGAAGTTAGGGAAGGGACGCACCGTACCCAATGTACCCCATGACATGTCCTAATGAAGAGAGAAACAGAGAGAGAAAGAGAAAGAGGGGGAGACTTGTTTGTTATCCACATACTGTAGGCCCTATATTCTTCATTGTAAGATGAATACCAAAAATAGCCAATCTACAAGCAATTTTTGCAATTCAACCAAACATCTACAAGCTTGTGAATTTGTGAAACTTTGACATTTGATTTAGTTTAAAAAAAAAAAACTTTTTGTTCGTGAACATGTTTGCCTATGACATGTCCAAATATGGACAACACCTTGAAAGGGGTTAAAAAAATTATAGTGCATTAAATGGTGTCGTTAAATCTAGAAAAGAATAGACAATAGAGGGTTAGAGGTACAGTAAGAATATTGTACTGTATAATGTATGCATGCATACCGTACCAAGCATACCATTAAGTGGAATGTTGGCAAAACAATGTCAGGTGGAATGTGTTGTAAGATAGCACAAGGGTGATGATGACAGAGATTAGATGACTTACATTAGTGGGTGACACACAAAGGAACAAAGATATCAATCACTTTTCATCGAGATGAATTAAGAGAGATTGAGAAGCATGTCCACCTTTAATGTATTTTGCAGCACTTGTGAAAATACACAGTTCTCAATTCAGTTACATTATCAACATAACACATTAAGACAGACTAGAAGCATTGAGCCTCGAGCCAACTTTATAAATTGTTGAAGGGAAAATAAATACTCATTATGGACTTATGATAATTATGTCTTCTCATACAGTATTTAAGTAAGTAATATGACAATCACTCATACACTATTTGACACTCATTCATTTGACACTCATTCGTACATTATTTGACACCACATGCCTTTGTTACTAGTAATACAGCACTGTTTATAAAAGCTTAGTGTAAGAACAGAGATAACAACAGAGGGAATGTAAATAATCGGAGGAAACAAAGAACATAGCGTGTCCATTTAGACCTGAAGACTTGATAGGAAACAGAGGAATGCAGAGGAAAGAGGATACTAACTTACATGTGATTTGTAGTAGTCCAGATCCATGGCCTTTTTTAACCTGCAATAGTGCATATGGGTGTGTAAGTGACAGACACATTCCACACACTGTACAGCACAGTACACGCAGAAACATAAACAAACAAAACCCAAGTAATAACATGCCCACATTGGTAGGTAGCAGCAGGTACAGTAGGTGTGGATTGCATGCAACCATTTGGTTTGAATCCATTCCAATCCAGAAGTATTGACTTACTTCATTATTTTTGTTCTGAGGAGTTAATGTATTTACAACAGCTGTGGTGTTACAATCAGCAGATACACCCAACAACATTCTATTGTATATATCAGGTACAGTAAGTTCTCCCATTCTCTCAGAAATAGCCTACAACGCTGATAATACTGTAAATCCTACCTGTAACTGAGTCTTGTGTCAGGTCCGTACAGGCGAGTAGCTTCTGTCAACCTTTAATCAGCCTTGCATCTGGTGTCCCACCTTTGCTACACCACACCTGTTACACTACACCCACCGTTGTGTCAGTCCAAACCTCTGACCAATCAGTTCTCAGTATCTGCCCACCTATGTCATTACTATTGGCTTCTTCCGTTACTATGGTAACTGACATGCAAAATATCTGACATTCCAGGCAGAGGAAGAATCCAGGCAATCGGGTTTGTTTACACAGGTGAAGGAAAAAAATAAGTAAAATGTAAATATTTCAGCTAATAACGGGCTGGAATCAAATGAAATTCATGTATTGTTTCTGTATTCAACATGCTGAAGTTTTATTAATGTATTAAGGGTTTAAAGTCAGCTTTTGGCTGTTACAATACTATACAGTACTGGAGATCAAGAGAAGCTAGATCCTCACCTTGCAACATGCCTTCCCATTCCTGCAAAATACACAAGGGGCCGGTCTTATAGTTTCAGGGCAAAATAACTCCACTTCACCTGCTCTGTACAGGCACGCCCTGACTTTATAAATAAATGGAATGTCTAAAACCTGAAAAGTGAATTTCAGTGAAGACAAAATAACCCCCAACAAAGAGGGTTTTCTTCAGACCGATTTGTGAACGCCCTGATAAAGATCAGATGTCCATTCAACAATTCAGCTGTGGTTTTCATCTACAGTGGTGGTCAGTGGTAAGGTCCACAGACACATTATGTGTTTGTACTTTACCCTTACCACTGTGTTTCACCTTTACTACTGTTGCTATGATACGTTAATTCCAGATCAATGAACCACATGAACCTTAGCGTCTCTTTTCTGGGCATGTCATAATAAGTGAACATTCCGTTGTTCGTCAAAAACATTTGGGGCGATCTACCGTTTTGGTGAGATTTAGTGTAGAGAAGGCCATGGATATACCCCATGGCAGATTATGACACCTTTAAGTGGTTAAAGTTTAGTTTAGCTCATCTTAGATCAGTGGTACCCAAACCTTTTGGCTCGTGAGTCGTGACACAAAAGAGAAATTAGACGTTTGCCTGGGACCCAAACTAGTGAAAATCTACAAGATCACAAAGTGTTGCTTCACGCCTCGTTGTGAGTTTGTAGATCTGCTATTTTCACAAATTCTTAAACCTTTTTTATTCTTATTTATAGAAATGACTTTTTTTCCTTTTATTTATGAAATACTTTTGAAAAACGAAGAATTTTCTTTTATTGATGAAAAGTTGAGATTTTCTTTTGTTTAAACTTTTTCAAATCTTTTGAAATAATATATTTCTTTAAATGCAGAAAACAGGAAAGAAAACGAGTGCCGCGCTGCAAGCTTGTAAATCTGCAATTTTTCTATTAGTTTCCCCATCATTTTTAATACATATCAGTGTATTGTATACAACGCCTTCGTAATTAATAAAAAAACATTTTTGGTATCACGATTCTCTTTTTATTTAGAATTCTAAAACCACTCCCGTTTATATTACATTTCACATTATAATTTTTAGTATCAAATTATATGAAGTGAGTAGTGTACATTTGAATGTCAATATGAGTCTCATACCTATAAAAAGCTTCAAGAAACAGAAAGCGCCTTTAAGAAAATCTGATGGAACAGCATAACATTTAACAGAGTCCATACTATACAATGTGGTATACAGTATATTAGAACAGCAACATTTCCCATCCAAAAACACAAATACATTGACCAAAATTACACACAGATAAAAAATAAGACTTTATAAAATACTGATTCTCACACACAAAATTCATCTTGTAGCACACTAACAGTACACATTCTTTTTGGCTTCATTCACTCACACATCTATATTAAATATACTCCTAGCCTTGCAGAATGTTCACACTAGCCAAACAGGATATCATGCCATAATGTGCTCGCAATAGAGAGAAGTAGTTCAAACTCTGAGTTCTTCCACTGTAAACAAAGTTGTGTAAGTATCACCTGCAAGTGCTTCTCGACACAGAATTTGCATCTCCCTGGAATAAAACAAATAGGGGTCATTCAATACAGGAATCTCCTTTCAAACCCCAATCAAGAAACAAGTTCACCCAATTAAGCCCCAAGACTTGGATTTATCAGTAACTGTTCAGAATAAAAGTTAACCACATGAACCCTAGTGTCGCTATTCTGGGATGAAATCTCTGCAAAAATAGCCGATCTACAAGCTCACCGATCAACAGTTGGACTTCTAGATCAGTTATAATGAGCGAAGGTGTTTTTGCAGGTCTTTCAGTCCGAGTGTATCAAAAAGGCAACTAGGTTAAGGCAGCGGAAGCTTGTGATCGGTGGTGATGGAAGTCGGGGGACCGGAGATACACCTAAACCTAACCCTAACCTCAGTAAAACTAATGCTGGTGAATGCTAACCTGCCCACACTGGTGAATGCTAACCTGGTGAAATGCTAACCTGCCGACGCTGGTGAATGCTACCCTGGTGAATGTTAAACTGGTCAACCAACGGTGCTTAACCCAGTTGCTTTTTTGATACACTCGGACTGAAAGACCTGCAAAAAACACTCTCCCACATAGGAATACTAGTATAGACCCCTGGGGGACTCTATAGGGTTTAAGTGGTTAGACTGGTCCTTTTTTTACTTCCCGTTCTCTTCAGAAGATCCCCTTAAAGGCACAGGGGCTCAAGGCACAAAGTGTTCATACTGTAGTGTCTTTAGCTGTTGTGAAGTCCTGGAATGTAGGAAACCACGATTCTAAAAGCCAAATGTCTTCATGGATGATATAGAGTCCAATCTCAGAAAAGAATTACTGTCCTTAAGATGATGACGTTGAGGGAATGACGTGTGGGTGACAGTTTACAGTATCTCTAGCTCCCACTGTTGGCTGGCTCTCTCCTCACTCTCTGGCATAAGCACCACGTGATCCTTGTCATAGGTTTTACCACCTGGAGAGGAAAGAAAACCAGCTTGGTAAAGAGTAATTGTGTCCTCTTGAGTTGTAACTGGAGTTTCCTACACTTTGGCGGCCTCAAGTGGTACCTGGTACTTGTAATACCTGGTAAACTCCCACTACACCTAAGACAGGCAGCCTCCGTGGATAGCTTTAAAGCACAGCTCAAGACCCATTTCTTCACTCTTGCTTTTAGCTTAATTTTGAAATCCCTGTGCTGTTATTCTGCACTGTTCTGAAAATGTTTTTTAATGTTTTAAGTTTTTACTTTTCTTTTATGCTTTATTGTAATCATGTGTACTTTTTCTGTTAAGCACTTGTGCTTCATTTCTGCTCTGTAAAGTGCTTTGAGCTGCATTTCATGTTATGAAAGGTGCTATACAAATAAAGTTAGTTATTGTATTATTATTATAAGATCTTAAACCCCAATGGCAACATGCCTGAACCTGTACATCATTCCTACCCTGAAAGGTTCCTACCTTTCATATCCAGAACCATGCCAGGGAACGTAAGGCTGGTGATCAAGCCACTCATCTTGGTTGTCCAGGTCTGGACGGGCTGACGGCTTTCTGACCACAGAAGCACCTTGGCTCCTGGCTCCGTGTTACCCATCACCTGGAGGCTCATCATGGGGGACAGCTATAGCAGAAGGACATATGCATTGTTAACCACATGTACTGCTGATTCAATGTGTAATTACTTCAATCCAATTGAAATACTTGTAAAATATCTATAGCATTTTACATAGCCTCAAAACATTCGCCAGATTATCCCAACACTATTGACAAATAAGGTTCTCAGAGCCTACTTTGGGCCCTGCTCCGAACATTGTGGGATACCCAGCAGAACACAGAACTTATTCTATCAAAACTGTTCGGAAATAGCTGATCTAAAATCTCACAACGCGTCACAATGAATCGACACATTGTGAGCTCACTGCACGTCACAATACAATCAGATAAAAAAGATTTCAATCACAGAACTTTATAGGTTCTGGAAGGTGTCAGGTTATGTAAAGTTCTGAGTTATATTAGCCTTCATGGTGGAAAAGAGCCATGTTTTGACCCTGAACACTTTGTTTACTGAGCTTTGGTCACCTTGCTCTTGATCAGTCCGTCCTGGTAGAACCAGAGGTCACTCATGGCCTCCACCTCCGGCGTCACCACGACCCGTCCTGTCTTCATCTCCTCCACTCCGCCCTGGATGGACAGGTAGTGACCTCGCTCTTTGTTCTTGATGCGGAAGAACTGCCGCTTCTGCAGGAAAGAAATGAATGCCATAATTACAGTATGTCAGGATCACAACATGTAGACTCAAGTCAAGTCTACACTCTATGCTCATGTAGGATGATGCTTTAAGTACAGTATGCCCTGTAGGATGATCTATGTAGGATGATAGTGTGGATAAACTTAAACTCAACCATCCAAGGTCAGAAGAACACCCAGGGATGGGACCATACAATAAAAAGAAGTCTTGAAAATGATATGCAGTGTTAAAATTAGAGGCAAAGAAGGGAACGGGTAGTCGTACCTGTCTGACTGGGTATATAGATCCAATCGTCTGTAGCGAGCTGAACTTGGGCCAGTTGGTGATTTCAATGGGCTCCAGGAGGAACTGTCGCCCCCTATAGTTACTGTGTTCACATATCACCCAGCTGCAGAGAGGCAAAGGAGCAGACATTAGCAGGTTCTCTGGTGCTTAGAATCACACGTTAAACACCAAAACATAAACCTCCATTTTAAAGAGACATGCAATACACCCTACTCTCAGTCAAATGCCAAAGTGAACACAGATCAAAGGTGACACAACCACGGACAGAGAGAGACAGACAGACAGACAGACAGACAGACAGACAGACAGACAGACAGACAGACAGACAGACAGACAGACAGACAGACACTCTTACCAGCCGCTGTTGACCCTGAGAGACAGGATGTGGTTGTTGAAGCCCTCTTCCACCAGGCTGAGGATTTCCACGTCTGTGGTGATTTCTCGACCCTCCAGACATTCCCCGCCAAACAAGGAGATGGAAGGAATGCAGAACAACTGAGGAGGGGAACGGAGAAAACCAAAGGCTATATCAGAGGAAGTCAAACTAAATGAATGGCACAAACTTGAGGAATGAAGTACGGAAAGCATGAAATAAATGAAGTGAGTTAGTTTAACCACATGAACCCACGTGTTCATTAGTTATTCTGTGAAAATGGTAGATCTACAGTACAAGCTCACAATGCATCTTCAGGCGTTGTGAGCTTATACTGTACTATCAGCTATTTCCGGCAAAGAAATTTGGTGTATATGGAAAAACGGAGGTGACCAAGTGTAGACCACTGGGGACACCGGTCAACAAAGTTCCACCAGACAGCAACGCTATATACAGTATATAGTGTTGCCGTCTGGTGGAAACCTTATCATGTCCAAAACTGTTACTTTTCAAATAGAAAAACTGCAAAAGTAGCCGATCGACAAGCTCAAAACACGCCGCGTTTCGAGCTTGTGGATCTGCTACTATGGATGCTTTTGTGTGACGCTGTAGTATGATCAAGCAGGGCATTAATTTAAGAATATGGAGATAAGAGGTTTCTTCCCGATAGCAACAATATAGGAGTTTAATTGCTGATAGTTGCTTATTAGTGTCACAGTGTAGTCAGACAGTACAAACAGACTTCAGATGTTCTCTCTCACCATTGGTACAGCTTTGATTGAGCGGATGGTGAAGCTGTTGGGACAGCCCATGCTGGTGAAGTTGGGATAGTCTCCCTCTGACAGCACATACTGGCTCCCACCGAACTGCTTATTCTCATAGATCACCCAGCTGTAATGCAGCCATAAAGATCATTTTGGTAAGACGGGTCTATAATGCGTTAAATTATACATAATAACAACTTAGAACATGGTTTATGAAGTATTTTAACTTATAATAATATAAAAAGTGCTTCTGTCACAATGCATTATAATCTCAGTGGGTAACACTTTACTTAAAGGTATATAAGGCATTATAATCACATTTATAATGAAAATAAAAAAATCTATGTAAATAGAAATCATGGCATTCTTTTCTTTAAAAAAAAGTTAATAAAGTTAATAAATAGGAGCCTTATACTACATTACAATTAAATTGATTTAAGTCAGAACACAATTGCTTGATTGATCATAAAAAGTGCTCTAAAAATGCACGTGGCCATATGACACATATGATCACTTAATGGCTGGGCTACGCACGCTTGAGATTTTCAAGTTGGCCCTGATCGAAAAAAATAAGGTTGGGAACCACTCTTCTAAGTCTTTCCGCTCTCCTTGGTAAACACCTCACCTTCCCCCAACTACTTTGCAGGACTTGGCCAGCAGAGACAGGGCCTCCTGGTTGGTGTTGAACACACGACACTCCCCCTGGAAGTCTTGATCAGGGTACAACAGCACCTGACATGTACAAACAGATGGAGAGGAGACTGATTAAGAAATATGAATAACATACAGTAAGCAGGGTTGTACTTTCTGGAGTTAATACCACACAGAAAAAAAGTTTACCACCTTAACCCTGGCATTCATATTTTGGGCAAATGTTACATTATTAATGTTTTTATATGATCTACACTTGGTGATCTATGGATAAAACGTACTGTACATGAGCGGCAGCAGGTGAACAGAGTCACAGGTCATAGTTTCGATACAGCAGACTGGTTCAATATTCAATATTGACAGAAATGACACTATGATCTCACCTCATTCCTGGCTTTGTTGTTCTCAGTTGGAGCCTAAAGGAAAACAGACAGAGACGGGAAATTAACTCCGTGATTAGCTTTACATTCTGACAATGGGTTCCTCTCTGAATCTTCTCTATGCTCCTCACCAGTAGGATGGGCTGGATGGAGCAAATCTGGTTGTCCGGAGCGCCCCAGTCAGCAGAGTTACTATAGAAACCTCTCTCTAAGATGTACTGGTTACCAGAGAAGTCCACATGAGAGTAGGCTATCCACCTGGAGAGAAAGACAACACATTAATTGTTATCATGTATGTAAAACACTCATTAACACATCAAACAACAAAAAGTCCAAGAACAGCAGCCAAGAGATAACCCTAACCCACATTTATCCTCCACTCTTACAGGTGGGTTCTTTGTCGTACAAGTTTGCAATTTTCAGGAAAGTTGGGTTAGGGTTAGGGTTAGAAAAACAAGTAGAAAGAAAACAATGTTTTGTTTTGTTTTTTTTACAAGACAAACTTCCTCTCAGGACAATGCAGCAGTCACACTAAGTTGTGTGAAAAGTCCCTCTTTCATGAAGCGAAACAAATATCTTGAGAATGGATTGACTGTGTATCAACTTACGCGCCACTGAGCACATGAATGGAGCGCGTGTTGGTCTTGTAGCCAAACAGCTCCACGTCAGGAATGGCTTCCGTCACCTCAAAGGTGTTCTCCTCCTGTTCCTCGTCCTCCCTCTCCTCCTCTGGCTGCTCATACATCACCAGCATGGGGTCTGTCAGGTCCTACAGAGGGTCATGGAAGCAGGGCCAGAGTTTAGAGCAGGGGTCTTCAACATTTTAGGCCAATTAAGGACCCCTTAGTTGAGACAGAGATGAAGCAGGGACCCCCACAATCTTTTCATAGAGTCCATATAGTTTCATCGTTTGACTGCACAATCATCTGTGTATTTTGGATTCATGTCAGTTTGAATTTTCATATATTTAACCACTTGAACCGTCAATATTTGACCTTTCACTCTGTACTTAGTGTGCTCTACACTAAACCTCTTTGCCAAAAATAGCCGATCTACAAGCTGCGAGGTGTTGTGAGCTTATAGATCTGCTATGTTTGGCTAAAGATCTGCTACGGTTCAAATGGTTAATATAAAAACGGAGAAAAAGTTTCTATCACACAAAGAATAGGAGGACCCCCTGTAATAACTCTGAGTACCCCCTAGGCCTAGGGGTCCCGGACCCCTGATGAAGACCCCTGGTTTAGAGTAAAACAATTCAAACCACAATGACGTTCTCATCCATTGTGGTTATATTCATGGCTCCGTTGTTTCTCTGCAGTTGGAACTCCGCTCACAATGACATTAAACAGTTAGCCGAGAGTAAAAACGTCAATTCAGTTCAGATCAAAAGTTTATTTGTCAATTGGACAATGACAGACACTATTCACTAGATGGCCGAGTGGTTAGGGTGTGTACGATTTAGGACGGACATTGAGTCACAGGTTCGATTCCTCAACTCCTTTTTTTTTCTTTTTTTGCTGTGTCCAGACTAACACCAACCAAATGTTCTATAGAAGTGGCTTTCTGAGTCAAAATCTCAAGACAGACCTGTATTCATAGCAAAACCAGCCAAACTAAAAGCTCACGTGTAACGATGTGACGCAAGTAAAGAAATACATTTATATTTTTGGCCTATAATGACATGTCCAAAATAGGGACGCCAGGTTGAATGTGGTCGTAATATACCCATTTTCCGAGTATAGAATTTGCCTCTGTATTGGTAAACGAATGTACACATAATGTGGGGTTGTCATAAACTCTCAAAGGCATACTTGGACTTGTCTCATGGCACACCGTTCGGGATTCACTGTTCTATAGTACACTGTACAGGGTGGAGGGCTGCCCTGTCACTCATCACAGGATTAAGAATGCCAGTGGAGTTGACGTCTCATCTCAACAACATGGGCGCTGTTGTAAAACCGTGCTTACCGCTCGTAAGACCCTGACGGAACGCATTTCAGCATCACAGCCTCCCCACACCCTCCAGTCATGGTACTCTCCTTCTTCTAACTGGTACTGGTGGCCTCGGAAACCCTCCTTCTCATAGCCCACCCACCTAAGGAGAAAGATGAACAGCGTTGTAAACCGCGCGCACGCACACACACACACACACACACACACACACACACACACGCTGGGATACCCGACCGAAATCCGACGGGACCCGACAAGCCCGACGGGCTCGGGCCCGGGTCGGACGCATTTTCATAATTAATTGTCGGACGTCGATTCGGGTCGGACATATTTTTTATATAGCCTCTGCCTACCTATATGACATGCATCATGCACTCTCTCTGATGATGCACGCAGCGTGCAACTCCTGTGTGTGTGTGTGTGTGCTGCTCGCGCTAATGCTGCAGCCACGGAGACAACTCTGACCACGGAGAAAAGTCCCACGCTGAGGTAAACGCGCAGCGCGCTGTTGTGGTTTGGAAGTGGCGTGCCGCTGAATGGAGCTCCTAGCTGGTGTTCCACTACTGTCCCATGCATTGGATGTTTATTTTTCGGCGCTGTTGTGTGCAGTCGCAGTGCACTGTGCCATGTGTGTTGAACGGACGGACGTCCGTCCAACACACATCACATCACTCAAGTAAATCCTGGCTTATACTTCTTCATCACGGCATGTTCCGTGACAAAATGTGGCTGATCTGCAAGCTCACAACGCCTCGCATCCGCGACGCGTTGTGAGCTTTAATGTAGATCTGCTATTTTCCAGGCGCAGAAACTTGCAGTCAGACATCGAGCGCAGCGCAGGTTATTATTTTTTATTATTTAATAATCAACATAGCCTACTATTTAAACACTTTCACAAGCTACAGTGTGGCTTAATATTCACATTAAGGGCAACAAGCAAGCACACTGCATGCACTGCACATTAGAACAAGTTTGCTAGTGAGTGTAAATCAGTGGATTCCTCAAAGAAAAAGAAAGGAGGGGAAAAAGCATTGGAAACATAAGGTTCGGGCCTCGGCGCGGGTCGGACGCATTTTAATGATTAATGCTCGGACGTCGATTCGGGTCGGACATAAAACTGTCGGAAACGGGTTCGGAACGGACAGAAAAAATGGGCCCGATCCCAGCTCTAACACACACACACACTTCAATTCTCCGATATTGCAAACACTTCATTTTCATGCACTGTTTATATGCACTGTAGTTACATTGAACAGGATCAGTGTGCTTCGATGTGTGTTGTATCCATAATTATCTTCAATCAGACTAAAAGTTTTACTTTATTCCCCTTGTGCCCTCGTTTATTTATTTATTATTTTTGTAATAATTATGTTTTTAATTTAGTTTAATTTAGTTCAACACTGCTGAACACATTTTGGAGCATTTCATGGGCCTGCAATCAATGTTCATAGTGCTGTATTTTTATGAATGGGCAATAGAACACACTGAATCTCAAGAAATGTCAGCATTTCTTTGGTAGCTGCGTTCCAACTCTCCACCCATTTAAACAGTCCACAACTCACATTCCGCCAATAACTTTGAGTGAGCCAACGTTGTACATAAAGGCTGTCTGCTGTCTGTCCATCCTTGTCATGAAGTCCTTCATGGTGTTGAAGATGGTCCTGGTTTTACCAGTGAAGTAAGGCTTTTCGTAGATGATCATCTGGAAACGCACAACAGAGATGTATACGTTTGGCGAGTTTAAAAACATCCAGGCCGACCTAGTTCTAGTGCAGCAAATGCAAAACAGTTTATTGACCCGCCTCCTTAATCCCCACCACTTGGTACTTGTGGTATATGAACACGGGAAGTATGCATTTCTATGTATAAAATCAGATGAATATAGATGAACTCCATGCATTTCTGAAAAGCAGTTAAAATTAGTTTTATACCGTCTGCTATGCTTGTTTTTTTCTGTCATGAATTTAATTATTTACATTGATACAGAATTGAATGCACTATTTCTACAGTCTTTTTGGTCCTGCCTTCAAAAGAAGAAAACAAACAAACCAATTTTGATTGGAGTACAATCTTTACTCGGGCATGCCATGCCGCTTTAACTTTTAGTAATAGTATCGGACACCAAATTAGTCGCAGTTGTAGTTTTAATAATTGCTGTAATTGTAATCGCTTTAACACCAGCCTTCTTACCTTTGGCTCACTTGGCCTTTCTACTCTTGGTTCACCCTGTAATAAAAAGTTCAAACAAGTCAAGATTATTACTGGCATGCAGAGAGGGGTGTAGTTACTGTATACTTTGGTACAGTGTATCTCAAAGTGGATTCCAGGAACTTTGAGGGGTTCCTTTATGGGCGTCTAAATTGACCCATACGAGTCTGTAACTCTAACAGTATACAAATGGAACCGGTTCCATTTGTATACTGTCAGAGTTAAGGGGAGACCTTGGAATGTAAAAAGTTTGAGAAATACTGCTTTGGTAGAACAGGACAGAAGGAGGCTTACTATTTTGAGTGGGTGAACCGAGGCCACGTAGGGCTGCTCCACTCCCCAGGCTGCAGGGTTGGAGTAGCCTCCTACCTCCAGGACACGGGGCAGGCCCTGGAAGAAGGGCTCTGCATACACCAGCCACCTGCAAAAACACTGCTTTTACAACACTCTCCTACAATATAATATTATATCAGCGGTGGAAAACAATTTTTTTACTTTACTGTAAATACTGTAAAAGTATCAATACTGCAAAATAATAATAATGTAGAAAGTACAAGTCCGGAATTCAAAATGTACTTGAGTAAACGTAATTGTAGTGGAGTAAAAGTAAAGATTTTGCCTCTGAGATGTAGTTGAGTAGAAGTAAAAGTATTGAAAATTGGAACTACTCCAGTAAAGTAAAAGTACCTCAAAATTATACTTAAGTATAGTACTTGAGTAAATGTCCTTAGTTACTTTATGCCACTGTATAATATAATAATGGGGGAATGTGCCAATTTACTCATTTGTAAGAGAGCTAAATGAACACTGAGTATTTTACAGAGTAGTTTCGTGTATAGTAAAGTACGGCACAGCAGTTTTTACAGTATGTTAACACTCACAGTCCAGCGTTGATGATAATGGAGTTGGCTTTGATGGGGAAACCAAAGATCCGGGCGTCCTCTGAAGTGTCTCTGAAGATGACCTTCTTCCCCTCAGCATTTTCCTCTGGGAAAAGACTGATCTCTGGCACACTGTAGTCCTGGGGAGGAAGGGGGAGACATACACAGAGACAGAGAGACGGATGGACAGACAGAGACAGGATAGCATCAGCTCAATGGAGTACAAAATGGGTGTTCCTTTCATTTCAGACACTAGAGGGCGGTGTCACACTTTCAAAAGTCAAAATACCTGACCAGCAGGGCAAAGAAAGATGTCATTTTGACAAGCATCATTTTCAGTCGTTGCTCTTGCTCTGCACTTGACTTGCTTGATGATGTTACACTAGCAGATATTACAGGTGCACAATTAAAAACTCTCCTCCACTAAGAAGCAATGTAATGCCAAAACCCTTCTCTTACCCTGACAGCTCTTCGGATAGACCCAATGATGAACTTTCTGGCTGGTGCGCTCTCCTCGGTTTTCTCATCGTTCTGTTCTCCATTCTGCTGTCCGCTGTCTTTCTGTTCTCCACCCTCTCCGCCGTTCTCCTTCTTTCCGTTGTGCAGCTGCTGTTGGTCCTCTTCAGGAGGGCTGAAAGGGTTGGTGAGCTCTATGTCTCCTTCATCCAGAGCGATCTTCTCCCCTTTGAAGTCAGGTTTCTCGTACAGAACCCAACTGCAGAACAATGCAGAGAAGTACAACAGTAATTAATACAATGAGCTAGAGCTGGGCGATATGACTTCAAGTCAATATTGCGATTACTTACAAGCTTTCGTCTCGATTACGATTGATGAACGATTATTAAAAAAAGAAAGTAGCCGATAAATAGCAGATTTAAAAGCTGATAAAGCGGCACATTGTGAGCTTGTAAATGGGCTATTTTCACTATTTTTGCATACCACCAACAAAGTACTGTATACAGGGCTAACAAGTGGTTAATGAGATTAATCAAATGAATCGACTATATAAAAACAACAACATGGTTCTCAATTAACCTACATGTACAAGATTAAGTCTGTTAGGGTTTCAATATATTGCCCAGCCTCACCAATGATCACTCAGTGTATCAATGTACCAGAACCAACCACAGTTCTAACTCTACACATTACATTCATTAAACTGCTAATTCAAATGTGTATGAATTTGTCTCTTAATATAGAGACCAGAATTGGTTAAACCATCTCAGAAAAACTGTGAAACTGTCCGTGACCGTGAGTTATGTTGGCAAACGTTTACTTGCTTTCCATCTCCTTGCCTTACTAATTACTCCGAGAGCAGCATCAAGCCAAGAATCACGAACTGCAGAACAGCCCCCAAATCGGCTATTTTCAGCATGCAACCAAGAGTAATATCTGCCATTACGACCCCATAAACGCCTGCCAAAATAATCTTTTGTCAACAAACTCAAATGTAGATTTAGTGACTGAAATCCTATGACATTTAGTCGACTAAAATCAGACTAAAACTGGACTAAAATGCATCATGACTAAAAAAATCAAACCTCGGTTCGAAGTGGAGCGGTGAATCTGAGCAGCTTTACCCTGTGTGTGTGTGTGTGTGTGTGTGTGTGTGTGTGTGTGTGTGTGTGTGTGTGTGTGTGTGTGTGTGTTTCTGTGTTCTAGGTCTATGTTTTTACATTCTATGTGTTCTAGATCTATGTTTGTGATTCTATATGTTCTAGATCTATGTGTGTGTGTGTGTGTGTGTGTGTGTGTGTGTGTGTGTGTGTGTGTGTTGAGTGTGCCTGGCCTGCACAAAACAGCGCCCCTCCTTTAACTAGTGTGTTGTGTGTGGCCACTCAAGGTATTGCCAGGCTACGGACACGGCCAGCCAGCCACCCACCCACCCACCCACCCACGGACATACCCACGGACATACCTGTCTATTGGGAGCGCTTTCACCGCTCCAAAAACTAAATCAAAATTAGCTGTCAAAATCAACACTGCTGCTAAGAACGTTGTGTCCTTTTGAACCGTGGTTAGACACCATCTGCGTTACAAATTCAAGACTGACGCTATAATCGTTTTTCACATGCCTTAGCGCTGCACCCTGCGGGGGGGGGGGGGGGGGGGCTGCGGGGGGGGGGGGGCACTACAGATTAATATCTATGTTATGGAGAACACAGGAACAGGAGTAGAGGTGCACTAGATTTATCTACATGTAGTGTAGAGTGAGGTGTAGTATATATTATACTACCAGCCAGTTTGGTAGGTTTCAGAGGTAGGGTGTGTCAACAACATGTGTAAAGAATTAATAACATAACTGACGATTCAGACCAAAGCGATGACAGATGACAAATGACAGACATGAGTGCAGTGACAGGGAACAAAGGCCATGATTGTAGCATTGGGCCCCCTGTCACGTGTAAACACACAGTAGCTTCAGCTTAGTTTACATTGTGTAATGCTTTTGTCCGGAAGATATTTTTCACTTGCATCTTTGGCAAGAGAGCTATTTAGCAGTATATGACAGCTATCTGTGTAAGTTAGAACCATACAGTGAAACAGATCTAAATTTTAAGTTATGGTGAACTAAGTCTACAACATTTGCCATCTACCTACAAAGTGAAATGATGAACGCTAGTATACACAGTAGCTCTGGGGTACATCTTAGTTAAGCACATGAACCTTAGCATCCCTATTCTGTGCATGTCATAAGGTGAACTATCAGCGAAAATAAGCGATCATTTTCCGAGTTTTAAAAGAGATTTGGTGTAGAGGGGAAAAAAAACAATGATTACTATGAGAAGATATAGAGCTTTAATGTTAACCTTAACAAATAACCTTTTGTTTGAACCAAGAAAGATCATGTACAGTACACTGCCTTTAATCACAATGTTGTTATCTTGCTGTTATACAGTATATTGCTATTGTTGCAGTTAGCACTGAGCATGCCACACCAACATTTTTTGTACTTCTATGAATTGAGTGATAAACCCTCTTGAATCACAGCTCTGGCCTGGCAGTTCACGATGAATGACTGCAGATCATAGCTACATACAGAGGGAGGTAATGCAGGGATACATGTGGTACTTAAAGCTCTTCAGAGGCAGGATTATCGGTTTTACTGTATGCTTAGTGGTGCAGTTATGTGTTGGATAAATAGCACTGTATAAACATCTTTGTAAAATAGAGCACGCAACGATTAAGGCTGGGTCCACATTGCTAGCCGTGGCAGCTGCTTGTGTCCTGTGTGTGTGTGTGTGTGTGTGTGTGTACATTATATACATACATGCTGTTTATAAGCTTTATTATTATGTTGTGTTAACTATTTAGCCTAAAGTAAGTTTCACTTATCTGGGCGTTAATTTTCATACTGCACTGGAATGAATGGAATCCAATGGCTACCTTGAAAGTCAAACAAACTAGGCACGGCGTGCGTGCGTGCGTGCGTGCGTGGTCTCACCCTCCTCTGATGACCCTGATGGAGATGGTCTCCTGCAGTTCCCAAGGTGTGGCGTCGACGACGTCACTGCGTACCTCGTACCTCTGGCCATGCATTCCTGGCCGGTCAAAGATATACATCTATACACGGGGAGGGCATACAAGGTCAGGTCACAATGCAGACAGAAAATGCAGGAAGTACAACCATAGGGTTAGACACAACATAATATTTTATTGCAAGTTCTCTGGGTGGAGTTTAGCTTTCATTATAAGTTCATGTGTTGGAATAGTAGTGTTAATTACAGTATGACAATCTGTTGAGCGTACATAGAATACATTAAAAAAGGCAGGTTAAAAGGTGGTGTAATGATGTGTTTTAGTTCAAATGTTATGGCTCTATATTCGGATAGTAATCATTGCAATAGACTGGCTATAGAGTGTTTGTTTAGGAACCTGTTTCTCAGCTTTTATTTTCAGGTCAGGATACCAATTTTATCCAAAAAGAAAAAGTATCTTATTCAGTTTCATTTTGTTCCATTTCCAAATTTGTCTGCTCATTTTTCTTTTTGTTTCGTTACTTCCAATTTGACATGTTTATTCTGTATGAGTTCTTTCTCCTGACTGGATAAAATTGGTTTCCCCGACCTGAAAAAGTATTTTCTGTTTACTTAACTCATACTGTGCCAGGGCCACAAGGTGCCGCTAGAGTGCCAGACATTTCTGTATAGGCCTTCGCTCTAACATCCGTCTACAGAGGCAGTAGTGGCTTGTGATTTCACTGCATCCACTGTTATGGATGACGAGAGGAGGAAGTTAGCTAACAGTTAGCTATTAGCTTCTTTATTTTTTAGAAGCCCGATCTGAAGCTATTTTAGTCGCAAAAAAACGTTGTCGCTGCACTGGGAACACAGTTCAGAGAAAAAGGTCTCTAAAGATGTGAGTTTGTATTGGAGTGGGCGGCGCGGTGCGGCCGCGTTGCCCGATTACGGGCCGATGTAAACAGAGTCGCGGCCCCGGCCATGGATGGAAAATTAGACCGGGGATTTGTTGAGGCCTCCGATTCATTAATTCATTTTATTAAATATCCCGGACTAGTTCGGGATAGGCACCCCGGAATACGTCGCGCCGCCGACAGTATAGATTGAGTTTTTTTGGGGGGGCTCTAAACTTTATTTTAAACCCTTTTCAATGGAATAAATCGTCGGACCATCTAGCATCACTCGTTGGAAAGCGTAGGACGAGCCAGGACCACCCACATCTCTACAAGCAGCTCAGGGTAAGTAAAATAGCAAAAAAAAACATTGTATTGGATTGAAATAAAGCCGAACTTGTTCGGGATAGGCATAAAAATGGTTAAGAGCTGGAGAGATGGGTAGACCTGTTACTGAACAACCACCCTATAGCAATGATTAGTATCGGAACACAGGACTAGACATATCAATTACACCCCCTCTAAAGGCCAGAGGTAAGGTTACAGTAATCAAAATAACAATGATTAGTGAATGCTAGCAAAGTGAACCAGTAATGAAGGAAAAAAACTATTTGGCCATGAAGTGTTATCAAACTGCCGGAGCACCATTGCCCCAAGCATAAGCCACTATGATAAATATTAGTCACAGGTGTGCAGGTCGTACAACTAGAATATATCCACGATTTTCCTACGCCCCATAGTGCATTGCGCAGACGTTTGCACCGATCTTCCGCCGCAGATTTACAAGCTCACAACGGGTTGCATCTGCGACGCGACGTGAGCTTGTATGTCTGCTGTTAAACCCGGAAGTTTGGTCCTGATAGTCTCCAGTAAACCCCCGGGGAAAATTGTGGATATATCATTCTGTAGTGTAGGCCATAGAACAGTGGTCTCAGCATGGGGTCCAGGGGTCCTTGAGGGGGTTCCAGGGGTCCCAAGCTAAATTAATGATAGTAATGAACCAAATGGGCCTTGCAGGCCTGCAAATGGAACCTTAATATTGGTTCCATTTGTACACTGTCAGCGTTAAATTAACACACTTGTACTGTGTAGATTTGGGTCCCAGAGGTACAGATTGTATCATACAGGGGTCGGTGGACTAATCCATATGAAACTGGGGTTACTTGAAATTAAAAAGTTTGAGAATCACTTGTATTCATGGGTTGCATTTGTAGTCCTACAACAGCCCAGGAACAACACAGGTGTTTTGATTAACGTAGAACATTGGTTCTATGCCAATCAGACAAATTGAACATGTGTGTTGGTCCTCAATATGGCTGGTTTAGGACTACAAATGCAACCCATGAATACTGTAGATCACCAGTACAACTGTTGAAAATCTGCATAAAAATACGTCCAGAGGCTAAAGAGTGTAACAGGTCTTGAGTAAAGGATTACTTCACCCTGACTCATCTTAATCATTTTCTCTATCGAGGGAGAAAGCAAGTTTCACGTCTATGCATGAAATTCTACCACTGATTTATTTACACAGGACAAAGTTCCAGTTTGAGCATGTTATGGCTGCAGGGTGAGTCTAATGCAAATCATGTGGTATAGCTGGTATTATACGTTATTTTAAATCCCAGTATGCCCACCTTGTCAGACTTGCTTTCCCTGCCTAATTCAAATCTTATATTCAGCCATTTTTTCTTTGCTCAGTTTTTAGCTAGTTTCTCTTAATAAAGTTGTTTCTTTTATGTGTTTTGTTGTAAAGCGACTTTGAGTACCAAGAAAATCTCTGTATAAATTGGATGAAGTATTACTAGTAAGACGCCTCAGGGCGACATGCGGCCTCTCTGAGGTCGTGCCAATTCTTGGCCATCTGACCAGTGATGTATATCGGACTAGTTACCCATATATGGAGACGCATGTACTGTACTGTATATAGTACATCTCATTTATGCCCATACATGGAGATCCCTGTCTGAACCAGCCGCACAGATATGGGCTGTCTTCCTCCATATATGGGCATTCCCATATGAAGTTAGATATGGGCTTAATATTGATGACATCAGGGATCACCAGATATGGGCATAAAAGGGAATCTGTTACATCACAACAAACAATATATGTTATGCCCATACATGGAGATTCCTATCTGAACCAGCCCCACATGGATGGGCCATGTCTTGGCCATCTGGCCAGTGATATATATCGATGACATCAGGGATCTTCATATATGGGCATAAAAGGGACTCTGGGGAGTACCCATATATGGACTTTTACATAAGTGATGTCACCTGTGATATTACCTGTGATGTCACAGTGATGTGTCAAGGGAACCAACCCATAGACCGTAAAAATGTGTACACACACGGAGACAAGCAGTGACATTTCTCATGGTAAACTGCGACCTTCGGTCGCAATTACAATTTGTTTAACTGTTTTGGTCATACATTTGCCGAAAAAAGTAGATTTTGGTGCAGACGGAAAAAAGTGGTCCAAATATAGTTTAACTCAGGTCCGTTTTACTGAGAATAGGAAGATTCCAAAACATTGGTAACAGAAGGAGGAAAAGAGGTGAATGCAATCAATTACATCTGGAGGTAATAATGGAAGAAACCCCAGTCAGCATCAGGTCATGGCTATTGTTCATTGTGTGTTTCGGTTTCATAATAATTGTAAAAAGGTGTGGAAGACAGTGGAACTACTGTAATCAACTTAATTCATGTGAAGGATCCTGAAGCGTGGAAGAGTACTCTGCGGGGAGATATCTGACCTAAATGCCAACTCCACCTGCAGGGACATTAAGTGAAAGTCGTGTCTGGATTTGAGTACAGTGCCGTCATCTAAATCTTGAACTGTGTTAAATCAGTGCCACCCACGTCATCTAAATCTTGAACTGTGTTAAATCAGTTACTTCAGCTGTATGGTCCTGAGGCGTGGAATATGAAACACATTGTTGATCCTCTTTAACCTTCATAGATGCATTGGTTGCTGCATGCAGGAGCAGGCCTGACCTTTAGAACAAACTGTCTGCCCATGTTCTCACAGGTAAATACAGCAGGCATTGTATGCAAGTCACAGCTGACATTCCTTGGTAAGTTGGTAATTATCTTCACTCCGTCTGTGTGTCTGTCCGCTGCTAATCTTGCACAATAATAGTAATAAGTCGCTCAGGGTCACACTGCTCGCAAATTCAAAGTCAAGGACCTCACTTCTCAAAATGTTTTTCAAATCGATCCGCGGCGACCATGTCTTTTGTTTGAATTTATGATCTCAGTGCAATCATCCTTCTAGGCTATGGGATACATGTGTTGCTAGTAAATTATAACACTTCAAGGTTAAGGGATGTACTGGTATTTGCCAATCACAGACATGCAAATTTGGCCATGCAAGCTGACGTCAGCCCCCCCCCCCCCCCCCCCCCCGAAACCAGCAAAATTATATAGTAAACATAATAAGGGGTTGAAAACTCTGGTTGTTCTGCCTGCCAACTCTCTCTCTGTGTGTGTGTGTGTGTGTGTGTGTGTGTGTGTGTGTGTGTGTGTGTGTGTGTGTGTGTGTGTGTGTGTGTGTACTTGTATTACTATCAGGGACAATGTGTCCACACAAGTATAGCAGCATTTGAAAAGATTGGACAGTTTTCCTGGTCCCCCCCAAAAAGCTCTGAAAATAGCAGATCTACATACAAGCTCTGTGATGCGTTGTCAGCTTGTGGATCAGTAATGTTCGGTGCACTACAACCAAGTACAACTCAGGATTTTGGACTTTTGGTACTTTAAGTACATTTTGATGCCAATACTTTTGTACTTTTACTCAAGTACATTTTGAATTCCAGATTTTTACTTGTATTTATACATTTATATTGCAGTATTGATACTTTTATTTAAGTAAAACATGTGAGTACTTTTTTGTGTGAATGATGAAAGAGCGTGTTAGCGCAGCCCCTCCCACCCATTACCACTCCACTGAATGACGTGAATCTGACAGCTATCAAACAGACAGCCTACGGCATGCAGCTAAGTCATCTGTCAACACTCAACACAGGATCTCGGTCAAACCAGCTTAAAAAATCCACAAAACCCACATCATGTCAGACCATAGTAAGCATTTGTCTTTCATTCCACGCAAACAAAAGGTGTTGGTGACAAATAATACGTTAACAACAGTGTCCCTAGTCCGGACATAATTGGGCGGACCTACAAGTTGCAACATTGGCCATTGTGCTACTTGACAATAAACAATAAAGTATAAACTCTAGGGAAAAAGTAGTGTTGATCCTGGAAGGATTACTGTTGGCATAATGTCGCCAACTATACTATGATGTATTTTTTCACAAAGTGCCAGAACATTTGCTATGCCAATTGGACCCAAAGGAATATTGTTTTTCTACTAGCTCAAGGCACAAGTTGCAAAGGATTGCTTTCATGTCCATCTACAATGAGTAAAATGTGTTAATAGTTGTTTTCATGATCTTTATTGGAACAGCAATACAATAAGTCGTCTCCAGCCCCTATCTTCACCTTTTAAAACAACAATGTTGGCACCCGTGAATCTTTTTACTATAAGCTCATTTTTCAGAAAGGAACCATTGAGAGTTAAAAGGGGTCTTAAAGGAGTAGTTCACCCCCAAAATGACTTTTTTTCTATTGATTAGTCACACCATGGAGACTAGAGTTCAATAATATTTTTAGTTTTTTGTCGCATTCCTAAGACAAAAATGTGATAACAATAAATTTACCTCCATTCGTTCCGGATGGGGACCCGTTTCGAAACGGGTCCCCATCCAGAATCAATGGGGGTAAATTTACTCGAATCAAATTTTTGTCTTAGGAATGTGACAAAAAACAAAATATATTATTGAACTCTAGTCTCCATGGCGTGACTAATCAATAGAAAAAAAAGTCATTTTGGGGGTGAACTACTCCTTTAATGCTTTAAACTCGAATAGAGTTATTCATGTAATTGTTCTCCCACGGGGGATAATAAAGGATAGTTCTGGTCAATAGAGTTAGGAGTTCTCCCTAACGCCATGTCACTAATGAGCCCTTGCGCTCACATTACAGACGGCGCGCCCACTCGTCTGTAGTAAAAAATAAAAGATACAGTTTCGCTACTCACCAAAACAAAGACGGATTTAGGGAGTTGAAAGCCTACTTTACTTAGTGGGAACACTCAGAGCCCCCCACATCACGTCTAAAATACACTTTTTATCCAGAGAAGAGAATATTTCACCGGAAGGCAAAATCTGGTCAATGGACATTTCTATTGACAAGATCTGTAGAGGGCGGTGTGGAGTAACTAAAGCCTCAGGTGAAAAAGTTTCTTCTCTGGCCAAAAAGTGTATTTTAGACATGGGGTGGGGGCTCTGAGTGTTCCCACTAAGTAAAGTAGGCTTTCAACTCCCTAAATCCATCTTTGTTTTGGTGAGTAGCGAAACTGTGTATTTTATTTTTACCACAGACGAGAGGGTGCGCAGCCTTTCAGCGGTGTCACACCAAATTCTGGGCCCTGGGTACAAGGGTTCACTGCGGCCCCCCCATGAATGTTCTTCAGGTTTAACCCATTTAGACAGGGAATGGATTATTGCCGCGCAGTGAGCTCGTAGATCTGCTATTTTTAAATAGATCTGCTATTTTTAAATTGTGAAACCCCCCCATCTCTTAAATTGTGAAAAAAAAAACATCTCAAAATATTTAGTTCCAGGGAACCCCCCGGAAGCAAAATTTCAGTTCCAAATGTTCGCTTAAAAAAATGTGCACACATTTTCATGAATTTTCAAAAATAGCAGATCTACAAGCTGAGTGCCGCGCTGTGAGCTTGTGTATCTGCTATTTTTCAATAGCTAAAGTACAACATAATTAAGGCCCCTCCACCTTGGGCCCTAGTAACTCAGTCCCACTTTTCCCCCTCTTGTGACGCCCCAGTGAATCACACAGAGAACAGAGGAATGAGGTCTGTGATGTAGGTGGAAATAATGTTTTTGCAAAAATAAAAATTAGCTTCAGACCTCATTCATTCCTCTACTTTGGTGTAATATGTTGTACTGTAATTTCTACTGGTTTGTTTGTTAAAGAGTCTTTAAGCACCAAGTGGCTTTAGCGAGTTGGCTTGGTGATCTTGCCCAGCAAGAGGATGGCATTTGAGTCTCCTTCTATGACAGTGAAGAAGAACGGACGGTTGATTGACAGCTTCAGAGGTATGCCTGCGTCCTGGTTATTGTCCTGCTGCTCTGCTCCTTCTTCTGACATTTCAACCGATACTTTGTACAATGCCTTATCTATAGTGAAGGGTTTGGTATTGCTGAGTCGGTCAAACTCTGCCTGTGAGCCCAACAGTTTGGCCTCTACTTCTTCAGAAAAGTTGTTTAGCAGACCTCGCAGGTCAGTCACAGTAGACATGGAGAACTTGGGCAGAGAGAGTTCCAACAGGCCTTCCTTGAAGTTCTGGCTCCAGCCAAAGATGATATCGGTGCGCACACTGCGCAGCTGATCTTCTATGTCATGGACACTGACCCCATCGTGTGGCAGGACCAGCAGCATGTATGTCTGTGCACTCAGAGGCAACTTCACCACGGTACATCGCCTACTCTTGTCATTGACATAGCTGTAGTGGCCCGTGCGGGTCATCAAGGGAACCAGCACTGTGGTTGTATCATCTACATGGAACTCCTGCATTGATGTTTTCTCTGGTTGGAAAGCTGTCCTCCAGTTACCTTTGAAGCTGAAGGAGCTGAAGAACAGGAGTTTGGCGTCAGAGCTCAGATTGTTGAAGAGACCTTTCACGGTTCCGTCTGACGTCTTCTCCACAAAGTTGTTCACCTGCTCCTCTGCCTCCTGGGGCCTGGAGAAGTCCACGCCGCGGACGAAGGAGGCGTCCGAGAAGTCCTGCGTACCTTGGATAAACTCCTCTGACAGGCGGCAGTCCCGGCAAGTGAAGGCCCACACCCGGGATCTCATCTTTGGTCCATCGTCTACTCTAGAGTTGATGCTCTGCAGGGTCTTCAGAATCTTGTGTCCGTCCACTAGCGACACACAGTCCTCTCGGTCTGTGTCCAAGCGCAAACCCAGAAGGCTCTGATATAAGCTGGCGGTCTTCATGGAGGCCCCCAGGTAGAAGGTTACGAGGGATCCATAGGCATTGACTGGAGAGAAGAGGATGTTGCCTCCATGCTTCTTGTTGCAGAGATCCAGGTAAAACCTCAGGCCCAGGGAGTTCATCAGCTCTGCCAAAACCGCTGTCCTCTGGGTGATGTTTTGCTTCAGCCCGTCCTGGTCAGACGAGTTCCTGTTATCAGGCGTCAGGACGTTTATGTCGAGGGCGGCCACAGGAAGCGTGTCCAGAGGCCTGTCAGGCTGGGACTTTAGAGGCTCGCAGCTGACATTCTCCGCGGCAAAGAGGTAGGAGGGCTGAACGTGCACACGGTTGGCTTGACTTCCAAAGAAACAGCAGCATAATAGGAGGGGAAGGGAAAGGGACCAAAGTCTCTGCATTTTACCTTCCTTAGCTGTTGATTTCACCTTGTTCTTGTATTCAGAGAGGTTGCTCCGTCGTGTCCTGCTGCTGCTGCTGCTGCTGATGTGATGTAGTGAGTGCGGTCCTCAGCTCTGCTCCCTGGCTTTAACCCCAGGCAGCCAGCCTCAGCTCCCTGGGTTACTCATTAACCCACACATTGAGACTGGGGCTCCACTGCCGTGACTCATAATCAGCTTTGTACTGTTGAGCTACCACTAGATAAATGGGTCAGAGAGAGCGAGAGAGAAAGACCACCCAATGGTGTTCTACCAGCTACGTGTTGACCTATGAGCATGATGCAAGCACTTCCCACACATGGTGGTGGGAAGTGCATACCAGCTCAACTATACAGTATTTATGGGTAAAGATGCAAAATAATCCATGCGAGGTTGCCAAACCTGCCAAAAGTCCTGCAGTTTGTTTTTAATATTATAATACATTTTGTCCAGAGGGGTGTAGCTGGATAGTTCATTTAGCCAATGTGAAACTGTAAGAGGGATAGATCGTCTTCCAGTGTACATTTCTTTGCTGCTAAAAAAGCTAAGCCCATGTATTGCTTTTGGTGTCTGTTCCCGCCGTCCTCCCTACCAGTGCCAAAAAGGCACAGGCGAGGGGAGTAGGGGACAGAAATCCCCAAGCAGGACGAGACAGCATCCAAAACTGCGTGCCAAAAAGATGACACAACACTGCATGTCCAGAACATAATATGTTCTGGATGTTCTTTCATATTATGAAAGAAAGTCCCTCTGTTTTTTACACCTCCAGCAGAGGAAAGACATCTCACTATTCATCTTATGCAGCTTCTCTGGTGTGTAATAAACTCTATGTATAGTTTGGAATTGGGATAACTTATGACGGAGGTTATAGGAGCAGGTATGTATTTTAGCACATACGTAAGACCAATCTTCTGGGCTTATCTGAACTGAGAGGTCTTGTTCCCATTTTTTCTTAGTATTTTCTGTGTTGGCAGGCAAGGATTCTAGAAGGCCCTTATAAAATCCAGAGATCGAGAGACTTTACTGGCGTCCTTAACAGTAAGTCGACTTTAGATGGTTTAGGTTCAACAAGAGACTGTTGCTTAGACTGGACCATATGCCTGGCTTGAAAGAAACAAAATAGATGTGTAGAAGATATAGTGTACAAATCTTGCATTTCTCTAAAGAAGAGAAAGGAGCCATTTCTGAACAAGTGATTTATTTCTTTAATGCTTGCGTCATACCAAGGTTTGAAGGTGTTATCATTAAAAGATGTCGGAAGAGAAGGGTTATAGTTACTTTACACCACTGCACGGGAGAACGTGAACAAACATATTCACATGAACAATGTTGATGTAACAACCAGATTTCTGTGGAAATATATTTTTTATATACACAGTTTTATATATATAAAATACATTTTCGTGTCGAGTCATTTCCTTTTTTGTACACAGTTGTGTCACTTGTGTGCGAGGAAGTTGGAGGGAGCTGCTACGTCTTACATGATGATGAAGTGGATTCCAGGCTGATACTTTTAACTTATGTAAAACATATTGGAGTAATTTTCCCACCACAGGAAAAATTGCAGCATTTCCCTTTCTCTTTCTTGTTGACAGGAAAGTTGTAGAATTATACTTTAGTCGTTATTTTTGTCTCGGATCTGTTGAAATAGCGAGGGACACAGCACTGCGCATATTGACAATAAACCTGCTTGGCCACGGTGGGTAGGGCCGGGGCGTCTGACAACAAAATTACGCCACGGCTTAACAGGCGGATAGACTACATGAGACTGAAACGATTATGTCCATATATGGGAATTCCCAGATTGATTTATTTTATCTCAGACAGATCTAACTTATTTTATGTGTCAATTTGTTTCCATTTATGAGTAATAGACCTGTAACTTAAGGGTCCATTTGGTTCCTAACTATCAACCATTTAGCTGGTGACTACTTGGAACCCCTTTAAGAACCCTTGAGATCCAGTGCTGTAGTAGAGAGAAAATAAATTGGATGGAAGGAGGTTTGACATCAGTCCCTGTCATGTGTCAGGTAACAACACGTTGATGTGCCAAATTATCAGATTGAGTTACCAGCGGTGTTTCCGCTAGGCAATTATTTGTCCGGCCATTGTGAACAGCAAGATTCTATTTGTCCGGTCAGATCATAAATTAATTGGCAATAAAGCTTTCTTTCTTTCTTTCCTTCCTTCCTTCCTTCCTTCCTTCCTTCCTTCCTTCCTTCCTTCCTTCCTTCCTTCCTTCCTTCCTTCCTTCCTTCCTTCCTTCCTTCCTTCCTTCCTTCCTTCCTTCCTTCCTTCCTTCCTTCCTTCCTTCCTTCCTTCCTTCCTTCCTTCCTTCCTTCCTTCCTTCCTTCCTTCCTTCCTTCCTTCCTTCCTTCCTTCCTTCCTTCCTTCCTTCCTTCCTTCCTTCCTTCCTTCCTTCCTTCCTTCCTTCCTTCCTTCCTTCCTTCCTTCCTTCCTTCCTTCCTTCCTTCCTTCCTTCCTTCCTTCCTTCCTTCCTTCCTTCCTTCCTTCCTTCATTGTGGCGGCTGTGGCTCAAGAGTTAGAGAAGCTATTTTGGAATGGGAAGCTTCACAGTTTGATCCCTGACTTCCTGACGTTATGTTGGAGTGCTCTTGAGCAAGACATTGAATGCCTAACTGCTCCCGATGAAATGGCTCCTTGCATGGTTTCCTCCACCGTTGGAGTGTGAAAATGGGCGATGCATTGTAAAGCACTTTGGATAAAGGCGCTATAGAAATTCAGTCCATTTTTGTAGCATGTGTAAGGTTCAGTGAAAAGTGTTGTTGGATGTTTTGTGTTTAGACTCACCTTTCCAGGGCGAGGGTTGAGCTTTCCATGTTCCTTCTCCTTGGTGAGCTACACACACGAAAAGGAAAGGAAAATGTCACCAAACTAAGCAAGTGGTAAATCTTCAATAGTGCATTTTCTAGTTTGAAAATTGTTTGAAAAATGAAGCAAAAAGTTGTGAATGATAAATAATTATCAAACACTAAAATATACACAGCTTTGGGGCCAAGAAAGCTTACTACACTAATTTCTCATAAACTAACAAATATTACATTTATCTCATCTTACAACTTATTTCAGACTGGGGAAGGTATGATTGACATATGAGGACAAACAGTCTGAACTCTGTACGCTACTCTACAGGTTCTGGAGACGCATTCATTTTGACCGAACAACGATCTCTTTAAACAGAAGCAATGGCTTCTTGTACCTGCTCAACCTGTTCAACTTAAGCCCTGTTTTATACTTTGTCATGCGATGGTGTCGCACAGCAAAAATTGCCAATTTACAAGCTCATAATACACGTTGCATAGTGAGTTTGTAGATCTGCACATTTTAGCTTTTTTTCTCCGCCTATAATTAGCCTACTTTTTGAAGTAGAATACGGTATTTAAAGTGGCTAATAGGTTGGTGCTGCTGATGAACACGTGTTATGTCAGTGTTTCATGGTGTAATCACTATGTTAGGTCAGCTGAGTTGCACAGCAGGATACAAGGTCGACAGGCTTTCTGTGTGCTCATCCATGAGGTTGATGCAATGATTAGACCGCTGTGTGGTCAGTGGCGTCAGTTCAGAAGACGCGCGTGCAAGACACCAGTCATGTTGCCATACCTTAGCAACAGGCATGATACATTTATTTTAAGAAGTACATTCTATTTTTCTCCCCAAAAATGTCTATGGTTTCTTGGGCTGGATATGGCAGCCTGGAACGGTTGTTCAAGTGCGGCTAAACTTGGCATAATATAGTAAACGTGCCACAATTAACAATAATGCATTGCACCTGTGCAGCTGATCTGCGGAACCTGGGAATATACCATTCTGTCAAGATGGGGAGAATACAAGTGTGGAGAATATAATTATAATACCTTGTTAAATTTTGCATTTGTAGTTATTTTAATGTAATTTAACAACATAATAACAAGCACAGATAGACAAAGAGACATTCAGGGATTTATATTTGAAAGTAACTTGTATTCTCCCCCTGGACCCAGGATATGGCAGCTGCATACCCCTGCCATACCCAATTGACGCCCCTGTGTGTGGTACAGAATGTGGTTAAAATTTGACAAATATATCGAGCGTGTGTGTGTGTGTGTGTGTGTGTGTGTGTGTGTGTGTGTGTGTGTGTGTGTGTGTGTGTGTGTCAAGAAGAGATCTCACGGAGGGTATGGTATGTTCATGTTGGTTAGAATTTTCAGATGTTTACCTGTGTGAGATGGAATGTCCCTGCGCCCTGTGACCAGTGTGCTGATTTAAAACCAGACTGTGTGTGTTTCATTGGTCTCAGATATCAGCCGGGCTCTGATCTCTGGGAGTTCTTTAGTTAACAGGTTATCTTCCATATCGCCTTTCCATACACCCTAAAAGAGACCAATCTAGTAGTTCAAAAAGATATTTTATCAGCATCACAGAGCCACTGATTTGAAAAGGCTCTGTGCTGTTTTCTAAGTTTACCAAGACACTCCTGAGAGTGTGTGTGTGTGTGTGTGTGTGTGTGTGTGTGTGTGTGTGTGTGTGTTTGTGTGTGTGTGTGTGTGTGTGTGTGTGTGTGTGTGTGTGTGTGTGTGTGTGTGTGTGTGAAATATTACTATAGCTCACTGAGAAAATAGTGTTGCATCTTGACCTTTCCAAACAGCAACACAACACCTATTCACATTCTTTGGGAAAATGAGATGAGGGGTTGAATAGGCCTCTTAGCCCATCGTACAACAGTATCGTTGACTGGCTTGCATATCTGAATATACAGTATGCCATTGTGGTTCAAAGGCTTCCTTTCCACTACAGGACAATAGCGCATAGCTGTGGCGGACATTTTCTGGTTTCATCGATCCAGATCCCATTCATTTTTCCCCAGAGATTTCCAAAAATATTGATATAACATTATTTTAAGCCTAGAATCAAGCCACCCAGGATCCTGGTGATTCGTGACCATAAAACATTTGAAATAATTGAAACCTGCAAAACAAAAACTATTAAATATGGTATATCATAATTTAAAATAAATCACAGAATCAAATGTTTATGGTCATGATTCACCAGGGTCCTGGATGGATTGATTCTAGGCTTAAAATAATTGATATCAATATTTTTGGAAATCTCTATGGGAGAAATGAATGGGGTCTGGAACTATGGGACCAGAACAAAAAATATACATAGGCCTACAAAGAACAGTAAATTACATCCATACATTTCCCCCTAAACATAACACATGCAATTCTACACCCGCCATCATTTACATACATGGGCCTAATTTACCAGACAAATTGAGTTCAGAATTGTGTTTAGAGAAAAAGTAATCCTACTTGATCAAGATTCAATAAATAAAAAAAATAAAATGTTACATCTTGTGTAAAGAGTACATAAGAGAGAGTGTCTTTTGTTCTCGTTTATTTTCGAGAAACAATCCCATGAATATCAAAGTCAATACCCAGGTTACTGGGTATAAGATGTGCTATAACAACACATACTGTAGCACGTCAAAGCCAGCAAACCTGCACAATGGAGCTGCATAGCTATAGGCCAAATATCATATACCATGCTGGGAGTACTATTACAGCACATTGTTACGCATTGTTGATCTTCCTACTTGACTTGTTATTTGTGCGGATGAAGCTTTTCTTTCTCACTTAACCACGGATAATACTGCCAATACTAAACAATGACCTTATTGCATCGTCTGAGATCTAAAGTCAACATTACTGAGTGCTCAGACAGCATCCTTTGCGGCTATCTGTCATTTGTTTGGGGCGGCAGAACCTGATTCGAGCTGTTAAAAGACAATAGAGGAATCCTGACGGGGTAGTCCTCAGTCCTCACATGATTGCAACACTGCTAGTTGGTGTCTTTGTTTTCTTTGTTTCTGGTCATTTTCAGATGTCTCTATGGTAAATGTGTCTACAGTTGACTGGATCTAGACGAGGATTATGGGCATTTGTCTTTAAAATCATAAGCTCCTTTCAAGATGCCATTAACGGGTGTGATTTGTGAGGCTGGTAAGCCAGCCTGAATATAGCTTGAATCGAGTGTATTGTTTGAGAGACAAGATAACGGCAAATAAATATAATTGGTGTCTGTGGTTAACATCAAAACACCAACAAGTACATGTCCTTACAAGTGAACTGTGAGAAACCAGTTTCATACAGTATAATCTCAGCAATCTAACGTTCATGTCTTAACTGCTGTGGTTTAAATGACTTTACAGTACATCCAGACCATTAGACGCAGGCAGAATGCTGTTGCTAAGATGACTGTTCCCTCTAGCTGATGTCACTCTTGGTCCCTGAGGAACTAATAATAATACCCACACTATCTTCCTGCAGTACCAAATCAATCGATCCACCCATCTATCCTCATTTCGAATGGGAAACCGTTGAAGTCAATGAAAGCTCACGCAGACGCATGCAGGATCCAATACCATGTGCGAGCTCACACACATACTGTACGTACAGTACATCATGCATACATACATCATACACATGAAAGCATATTTTTGACATCCCTTCCCTCCCTACAGGCTGCAGCTGGCCACTTCTTAAGGCTGTTCGTGCATGCAGTAAGAGAACATGCAGTCTCAGCAAAAATCACTAATTCAAAATGTGCACAGACATGTGATGACAGATGGGGGATCCAAAGTGAGACTCTCTGGGGCACTGGGGCAGAGAGGGAAAGGAAGAGTTAATCCCTTTCTTCTTCATCCTCTCGCTTATTATCATTACCTCCTCAACCTCTGCCCACGATTCACCCTGTCGACGTTTGTTTTCATCAAATATCAAACGAACAGGAGGAGGGAAGTGAAGGTAAATACAAAAGGCGGGGTGTGTCTCTCTCCGTCTCTGCAGGACCAGACAGATAGCTGGGATGGGCAGGGAGAGCTCAACAGAAACTTAGAAAATAACAGAGGAGAAGAAAAGTGTCACGCTGTGATTTATAGATTCCTAATGCTTGCCAGGAGGGTTTTAAGTGTACGGAGGCGCTAATCCGTCCCCTAACAGTTTGGGAAAAGGAGGCGTAAAGGTTAAGTCCCATTAAGTATATAACAATATACGCGTGCGTGCGTGCGTGCGTGCATGTGTGTGTGGATAGATACCTTTGTTATCCCAAGGGGGAAGATCAGTCACCCAGAGGCAGCACAGCAGTATAAGGATATTTACAAAGTTACAGAGAAGTATGAAAAGAATAAAACAGTAAAGAGCAAGGTGCATCAAAGAAAGGGAACGAAGAATATATACATAAAGTGTAAAAAAAAACTGTCAATGCTCAACGTGAAACAGCACAGCTTGAACAAAAAAAAGCAATCCTTAAGCACAACTATCAATACAATACAATGCCCAAACAAAAGTGTCCATAACAATACAGTGCCCAAACAAAAGTGTCTGTGTCTGTGTCCGTGTGTGTGTGTGTGTGTGTGTGTGTGTGTGTGTGTGTGTGTGTGTGTGTGTGTGTGTGTGTGTGTGTGTGTGTGTGTGTGTGTGTGTGTGTGTGTGTGTGTGTGTACACGCGGGCACACATGCATGGCCTAAATTCTGTTGTATATCATTTCAAAATATTCTGCTTCTCTCATCTCATATCTGAAAACAAATTCCCTTCTTCAGTTCTTTCCTCTCTGCTGTCTTTCCTCTCTGCTGACAAAGCGGAAGAAGGATAAAGCAATAAAAGTCAACCCAACTAAAGACCATTGTGATAACAAAGTCAAATATACTTTTAAAGATAAGAGGCCAGCAGTTCAGAATGCTGCAGACGGCAAGGCCTATGGAGTCTCTCAGCTTAAACTGTGGTAACTGTTCCCATACCTTGGCATAAGGATATAGGTCTTAATTTGAATGTACTGTTCAAAATGAAGACGACATAGCATTGTAATGCAATTCTACAGACAGACAAGTTTTTTCGCTACTTATTGTTACAAAGCTTTTCAACATAACACTATTTTAATACGCATTAACATACTGTACAGTCAATGTATTTTCATATTTTAGACATCCAACTGACCTTCTAATCACATGCATATGTGCAATGGTGAAATACACCTTCTTTATGAGAGTACAAGCACCTACAATAACAGCAAGTAACGGTAAGCATTACAGGAGTCAAATCCGATTTAGGTTGGATTCCCTGGTTATTCCTGCTGAACAGGCGCACTGACATTGGAGCTCTAGTCTCATTGCAAATGTCACATCTCCTTCTTGAGGACTTTACTTGACATTGACCATATTCACACGGTGGCCATTTTGCTATTACGTAACTCTAACCAGGTTCAGAGAATCTATTTTATCTAATGTATAGTAACTTACGGTATTGTGAGCTAAAGCTGGAAGATGCTTCTGTGGAGCAATAGGTTACCGGGTGAGTCAATTCAACATAAATAGGCAACCCAGGAAAGATGTTGGTCTCACAAACCCTATTGTCCATTGTACAATTTGCAGTGAGGAAGAAAAAAATCTAGCCCAGACTGAAAAATACTGGCCACAGGCAATAGAGCATCTAGCGTTGTTGTCGGGAGGAAACCTTGTATGTGCAAAACTGATCGTTTTGGATATTTTCACTAGTTTTGTGCAACACTCTATTATGGTGAAGCAGGGCTTTACTTTACGAAAAAACATACACATTTGAAACTTGGAGATACAAGGTTTCTGCCTGACAGTGATGATAGTATATCCAGGGGTCCTGACTCAAGTTGAGGTTCCTACACTGTAAAATCTGCAGTGTTCATTTAACTCAGCGAGTGTGTGAATGTAAGCAAATGGACCCATAAGGGTTAATTCATTTGCTTACATTTGTACGCTCTCAAGAGTAAAATCTGCACAGAGGATTTTGCAGTGCATCAGTGCCAATGAGTCACAGTCAGTAACATGAGCCCAGGACTAGCTGTGCGCTGTGACCTGAATTGAGTTGCTATCTGGGACAGTGGATATCCGACTGCGACCAATGCCAACAAATACCTTGTGTAGAAGCAGTTTGTTAAAGCTTGACCAAACAACACTGTGCACACACGTTGTATCATGGCAATGTAATGTGTAATTTACCAATTCCAATAGTGGACACACGTTTGCCCACATGTCCGCAAATATACATGCATACACATTCTGTGCGCATGCATATAGTACATGCAATATGCACAGTGTGTGCATACTGACTGTATGTACTATATGCATGCGACACATCCAATCAAGAGAGATATGTACAAGTGCAGATGACAACACAACGGGAAACCATTTGAATGGAAAGCTATGATCACTGTGTGTGTGTGTGTGTGTGTGTGTGTGTGTGTGTGTGTGTGTGTGTGTGTGTGTGTGTGTGTGTGTGTGTGTGTGTGTGTGTGTGTGTGTGTGTGTGTGTGTGTGCAAGCGTGTGTGTGTGTGTGTGTGTGTGTGTGTGTGTGTGTGTGTGTGTGTGTGTGTGTGTGTGTGTGTGTGTGTGTGTGTGTGTGTGTGTGTGTGTGTTGAATTCAACCATATCCCTAGATAATGCTTAAACATGAAAATGTTTAAGCAGGGAACATTTAATGTTCCTTGCTTTACAAAAAGTACATAGAGATCTGGCCTCATTACATGTCATAACTTCTCCACCCATCTCCCCTAAGGCATATACCTGCCTGTATTGTGGTTGCACCAGCTTTATGGGAGCAATAGAAAACTGCACTGACAGCCTGGAATATTCATTAGTCGGTTTTGTATGGTGTCTATTAGGGCATGAAAACTAACTGACTGAACGACTTTGGTTCTCAGAAGGCAGTTGAGAGGTGCATTTTATAAAGCACAAGTTGTCCAAAGTGCTGAGCAATGAATCACTTCAGTAACAAAAAGTACTAATAAGATGCAAAAAATGAAGAAAAAAAAAGCCTAGCATTCTGAACTAACTGCAGAAGAAACGGAAGGAACTGAAAGTATGTGAGTTGTGACACAATCTTCAGATCAACTTGACAAGCGGAACAATAATATTCATTTAGCTATTGTTCTAAGCTAGATGAAACTCCCTCTCACAACAGAGTTGATTTGTTTGTCAAATTTCTAGGAATCAAGGAAGACAACTTTCTTTGCATGAGTATGTAGATTTTAGGACACAGGACCTACTGTAGGTTGGTGGCTAAACCTTTGTTGGAATCAGGAGGACCAATTATGATAACCTTCATCGGTTTCGCCTTCCAACTTTTCATGTCCTCAAGGAGATCAAGGACACGAGTATCATGGATTTCAGCGTAAAGTATAGTATGTATCATCAGCACAACAATGGGAGGAAATGCTATGCTTATGAAAAAAAAAAGAACCTAGGAGGAGCATATAAACAGAAAATACAATAGGACCTAAAATAGAACCTTGGGCAGTCATTACAGACTTTAATAAGAGTTGACCTAGGGCAATGGAGTGGTAAAAGCAGGAAAATCTGGGAAAAACTTTTCCAGTACCTTACATAAAAATGGCAGTTTAGGGTTTAGAGAAAACTGCTGGGTCTACAGTATGTTGGGCTTTTTAATAAGATGTTGGACCACTGTATGTTTAAAACAAGATGGAACAAAGCTGTTTACTAGGTAGTTATATATAAAAACAAGTTTTGAGTGTAATTTTTATGCATTATTTTAGAAGCCATGAGAGACAAGACCAGGGTTGGATTTGAACCCATGTTGTCAGAGCATAGTGTGTGTGCACTGAGCCACCAGGTACCCCTGCCAGCTATTTATTATTGATAGCATACTAGGCCATATACTAGTGTGCAACACTTCTCTAAGGGGCAGGTAGCAGGCATTATGTGTGAGACTATCTAGCATATGAAGAGAGACAGCTTCACAATTCACATTTCTAAATACAAAATCCAAACATGTGGATCTCAGGATTCAGATGGGAATGGCGATGCTACAATATGGATCTCAAACTTCATGTCTGACTTATGGCTATGATGTCAGCCTGATCAGACTCCCATTATACAATTAAAGTTTAATATTTCAAAAAAGTATAACTTTTCCTTTGGGGTGCAGTTTGCAAGACTAGCCCCAGGCTAACAGACACAGATCTTATAGATGGCTAGACTCATGCAGAGCCCCACTGTAAAAGTGTGCAAGATGTGGATGAGGAGAAATGAGAAATCTTAAGCTTGCCAATCAGAAAGTTCAAAAAGTCTTCACACACCTCAGGAGTTTGTTCGGGACAGGCAGTAACAGAGTTAATAGCTATGCTGTTGCTGCTAACATTAACTCTGGGACTATGGGAATATTGACAAATTAAAAGATTTTGCCCTCAAAGCTGGTATGTAGCTCTCTCCTCCATTAAAGTTCAGATTTGCCTAAGGGCACAGGTGACATTTTTAGTCAGGGCTGAAGTCTTCTGGTTTTTACTGGAGCAACAGAGAAATGAAATAAAGAGACCACCTGCTGTGTACCTAGAGTACTGTACACAAGGATAGAGCTGTACACAAGGATAGTGCTGGTTAGGAGAACAGCTACACTGTATAAGAGTCAGAGAACTAATGGCAGTAAAATGGCTAATAGAACGATTTACAGGCGAGAGAGATTTATGAGTTAGGCGGGAATGTGGCATCAAAACATGATGGACTAGTGATCAGACAGACAGGCGTACTACTGTACACATTTTACAACAGGAAGGCCAAGTGTTACAGTACAACAAGAGGAAGAGTACGACCATGTTGTTACGTAGGGCTTATAACTGTACTGCATTAAACGAGTCAATAAGATTTACATTGATCAAAGGTATATCACAATATCATCAAAATATAATCAGACTTGGGTAAAATGGTAAATGGTAAATGGTGCATTTATATAGCGCTTTTAATCCAAAGCGCTTTACATAGATTGTGCATTACATTCACCCATTCACACACACATTCATACACCGGTGGCGGAGGAAGCCATGCAAGGCACCAACCTACTCACCAGAGGCAATTAGGGGTTCAGAGTCTTGCCCAAGGACCCTTCGACATTAACTCAGGGGGAGCCCGGATTCGAACTGGGAACCCTTCGGGATTTATACCCTTCGTGCTCTAATACCAGTTTCTCTACCCCTGAGCTATGCCGCCCCCATAGCATGGGGGCCCCATGGGCATTGATAGATAATTTTGTTCATAGTTAATATCAATATTAGTTTTATCGATAAATATCGAACTTGTGACTGTGTTTCACTGTGCCATGCTAATGCCATGTCCGGATTACAACCTCTGCTCTGTGGAATTCTGTGCAAAGCAGCCACCACAAGGCCAGGTCACTGTCTGCCCTTATCAGCTGTGGCCCCAAAACAACAGTCTAAATGTATTTGTGGAAATCTACTAGGGCGACCCCCACGTGTTTTGGATGGATGTGGCAACCTCATCATATTGTCAGGAACCTATGAACTTGTCCCACGCCTAACTGTCATGTACTATATTCTTTTATATACGAATGTCTGACCACCATCTTGTCAGAGCTCCAACCGTGAAACGGATTGGATGCGTTTTCTGTACAGTTCAACTTTTGTATGTCTCTCTCAAAATATAGTAAATTCTCCAATTATGCACTGATTTCTCTCATGTCTTATTTCTTTGAATTAAGGGAATAATTTTTTTCTATTTTCTAGAGAATCTTTCTATTAGGCATAATAAAAGACAAGTCAAATAATTATTGCGCTGCTGTGTATGTGTACAGTATATAATATTTCATATCAGAGTTGCCGTTGCTGCAGATCCTGCCTAGTCCCTTTCACATGCAAACACACATACATGAAAAAAACATATGCATACTCATGAACATACAGTACATGCGCAGTTTGCAAACTGCACCTGAAAGCATGTTCAGAGAGGCACACAATATACGTATGAAGTCATCTTTCTCTCCAGTGCAAAGTTGTTTTTGTTTTTGTGAAGGGGGTGTGGAGGAGGGGAGTCCGGGATGGGGCAGCCGGCTATTTTTTTGAAGAGGAGAACATGCACGTGTACAGGTTTGTTAAGGATAGGTGGAGAACACTCTATAGTGTTTTGTCACTTAAGACCAGGATACCATTTCAAGCCTCTCAAGTCATCCCACTCACTGTAAGGATTTTGTTTTGTCAAAGCTGGAAATGTCTTAGTGTAAATACATTGAAAAAAGTAAATGTAAAATTTAAAACGTTTTCACATAGGCCTATACTGTATTGAAATATAAATAATAAAATAAAAGTAACTTAAGTTATACTTTTGCTTAAACCTACAATACACCCTGAACTTTGGCACCTATCTTTGCATGGGGCCCGATTCAAAATGAATTATTCATAGCTTGTTTTCTCTCCTGCCCTCAGGCCTAATCAAGCTGAAATACCTTCTGACACCTATCCACAGTGTCTTATACTGTATGGCAGTGGTTCCCAAACTTTCCAGGACCTTTTCGGGACCCAAAAGAGAAATTTGACGTTTGCCCGGGACCCAGACTAGTGAAAACCAAAAATTAAGGGACCCATAAAAATGTTTCCCCGTGACCCACAAATGGGTCCCGAACCAGTGTTTGGGAACCAGTGCTGTGTGGGAACAAAAAACTCGTTCTGCTGTTATACTCACATAAGCATCGGGGAAGGCTCTGTATTTGGGCACCGGAACTTTCTCCGGTTCAGGCTCTGAGTTCTGGAAGTGAGACCCTCCGTGGACACTGTTGAAGAGCGGGGTCTGGTGGAGCCCCTCGAAGAGCGGGCTCTGCGGGATCCCCTCGTTACTGAAGCTCCTCTGTAGGACCTGTGTGCTCACCGCTCCGGCACCGACACCCATCCCCATCCCCATCCCCATCCCTAAGCCCATCCCCATCCCCTGGGTCTGGCCAAAGAGTGGAGAGTCAGGGGAACCGAAGTGCCTGTGGTGCTCCATGGAGCCGGAGGGACTGTGGAGGAGTGCAGAGCAGTTGCTGGAGTTGGGCGAGCCCAGATTGAGGTGCAAGGGTCTGCTCATGCGAGAGTTGGGATCTTCAGCCCCGGTCAAGGACCCACCGGATATGGGAGAGGAGTTCAGGAGGAAGGAGAACCGCTCGTAGCGGGACGCCATCTGATCATTTCCAGTGCTACGTCCGCCGAGCTCCCTCGGTCCCGTGCTTATGCGGTCATTGGTCGACCCCGTTTCCGGTAGCGAGCTGGTGCGGAAGAGCGAGCGATGGGCCTGGGAGTTTGCCTTGCCATTTTCCTGGGGCTGATCAACAGATGCTGACCGGTAGCTGGAGAAGAGGACACTGTTGTCCAGACGGGAGCCGGTGTTGGGCATCTGAAGCCCGCTGTTCCCGTTCAGAAGCGCTTCAGTCTCTGAAGATTGCCTCATTACAATGCTGTTAGCAGTAGACGCTCTGAGGGGGAGGGTCTGGCCTCTGCTCCCAGACTGCTCCTGCAACTATCAGCACAAGCACTAGTATAGTAACACGCAATAATATTATTGTGCAAGACACAGAGACAGATATCATTAGCATTATTTTATATTTTAATATCATTCTAATAACATGTAGGCCTACTTTGTAAGGTCTGCAAAATATGTGCACAATGTCTTTATACATAGTTTTTAACTTTTATTATTATTATGTCAACATATGCCATTCCCTGCAGTAAAGCAAATAAAAAAAACATTTGCATTATCTGTGTGTACACATACAGTACATGCCTTACCTGTTGTTTCAGCTTCATCATTTCCATAGGGCTGAGTGACTCCTTCGGAGAGGCCCATCTGAACTCCGCTGGGGCCCCCGGAGCCGGAGGGGACTTGCCAGAGGGGCTGTTGGGGTGTTTGGAGAGGCCGATGTTGGCATGGCTGGGGGTGTCCTCAACAATTGGGGGCAGGGAGTTGAAAAGGGCCTGTGGCACCCCGCGCATACCTCGTGATCTCGGAGGGGGTCCCATGCTCCTCAAGGTGTCCACAAGGCTGTCCATTTCACTTTGGCAGGGAGAATCTAGGTCCGGGGAGGCGGGCGGGTCGGGGCCCAGCTCCACACGCGTAGCCTGGAACAATCCAGAGAAAACAACGTCGTCGTTGCGACTCTCCCCTCTGTGAGTGTCGGTGTCGTTTCCACTGGTTTGAAGCAGTGACAGAGAGAAAGCGGAGAGCGAAAGCGGCTGCGACTCCGAGCTTGACTTTATCTCCTCTGGCACGGTCTCTCTCTCTCTCTGTCCCTCTCTATCACCTGCAGGTGCAGCAGGCTCCTCCCACCTCCCGACACGCCTCTTCAACTCGTTCTCCCCTCCTGCTCCTCCTCTCGCTGCCTCTGCTACCTCGGAGCTCTCACAGCTCAGATAAACTTCGTTCCTGTCACTCAGCCTGTTGCTGAGGCAACTGGGTGTCTCTGGGGAAAGGGTGGAAGAGGAGGAGGAGGAGGAGGAGAAGGAGGAGGAGGTGAGGTGTCGTGTGTACAATGGAGCCTCGGGGAGCGGGGAGGAGGACCGAGGGGAGGTGTTTGTCACACTGGAATCCAGACAGTCTGAAAGAGAGGACTCCAGTGTTGGGTCAGGTTTATACTGTACAACCCCTTCAAAGCAGTTTCTCCACTTATACTCAGGTTCCGACGAGGCCGTGTCGGTCCCATTGCACTCGACTGCATCGGTCCCATTGCACTCGGCTGCAGCGGTGCTCGTTCTACAGTGGTCCACCGTATCAGTGCAGTGATCGGCATCACTGTTGACCAGGGACACTTTGCGGAAGCGCTGCTTGGATTCATCCCTGCCCTCGTGTGGGGGAGACGGGGGCTTAAGCGTCAAGACGGTGCTCAGGGTGCTGTAGCCCGAATCCATCTCATTGACAGATTCTGGGTCAGGTTTATCCTGCTGGAACCCTGACGCAGGGACGTCTATTGGCTTGGAGACAGCTGAGGCTGTCAGAAACCTAAAAAAAGAAAGAGACAGAGAGAGAGAAATGTATTGATTGATAATACTTTGTTACAGTAGATTGGTCTGAAATTGGTCTTGCAACACAGCAGCGCCATTTGCAACATAACAGAACAACAAACTAAAAATAAGTCTGATGCATACATTTAACATACGTAATTCTTCAACGTAAATCTTATCTGTGATTACGCTCTATTCTTACTTTTTACCGGGTCAGAGAAGACTGCTTCAGTCTAACCCTACATACAGTAACTGTGGTACCCCCTCTCTCTGGTTGGATGGTAACAATTTGCATCAGGACATACAGTATGGTTGGGGTCAAAGAAAATGTTGTTGGCTGAATATTAAGTTTCTCAATGGGTTTGGCCAAGAATCTTTGAGCATATTTTCATTTGGCGGAGCAGTTTGATCTTTAAAGTAAAAGACACAAACTTGAAAACCTGTAATATTGCAATACCACAGAGAAAACCTGTAATATTGCAATACCACAGAGAGAAACAGAGACCCTAACCCATAATAGCTAGAGTGCTTTAAGTACCTGTACTTAAAGCAATCCTTTTGTGTGGTGATCATACAAATTACCAACTACCGGTATGCAAATGACACAGGTAAACCTTGAGAATCCTGCAGACATGCCTTGCGTGCAGTGCAGAGGAATGTTTACAGAGAGGCCCAGCACAAACAGAACATTGTCACACACAGTGAGTCTGACAGGTGGCTGGCTATGACTAGGAAATGTTTGAACAGTAAGTTAAAAGGTCTATAAACCTGCGTAGAAAGTGACAATAAACAATGAAGTGGAGTGAAACTAATAATCCAAGTATTCAACTTCTGTAAAATCGCCCGGCGAGAATGTCAACTGGACTTATGCAATGCTTAGACATTCACACAGATGTTGATTGGCAGCAACACTGCTGTCTAATACTATTTCTGAATGTATCTTTTGTATTAAATTACTAACTGCTGTCAATTGACTCAAAATAACAAAACAACTTCTTAAATACTGCTGTACACTGCCCAACCCTTCACTTAAGTATATCTCAGAAAGGAGTTAACAACGTCTCGATACTAATTTACTTTTACACACAAACAAATCCAACAGCAGATGTTGGTTACAGATATCTTATAAAGATTACAGTAATACTGTGGTCTCTGACATTTAACTGACTGCATGTGAGTCATAAGCTGGTCATAAGCTAAAAGGTAATTGTAAATCCATACGCAATGCATGAATCATTCAGCATTTAAAGGTTAATCGTGTTTTATGTTTAATAGCTACAGTACACGCACACTGCAGGTGTAAAATTAGGTGGTGTGCCTACTGTAAATAGGTGGCAGAAATCCTCTGGAAACACATGGATACCTTCCAGGAAATATAGATTACACCATGACACAAAACAGACAGTGATGCAATCATATTCAAGTTTAACAGCAGTGTGAATTTGTCATATGTCAGCATTTCATTACCTCTGGATGAACTATTGAATTATTGCCTCCTCTACAGTAGATCGATTGAGTTGCAAAGTGACTGTGAAATTATCTTCACTCAATACACTGTCATTATCAAATCACAACACAAGGCCAAGAAACATCATGTATTAAATCTCAAAGACAAGTCAAAAGGGTCAAATAACACTGTTGGACATACGGTATGGAACTATGTATTCTAAAACTAAGTATTCGTCATAGACAGGCAAGGTGCCATATGGATGCCCTTGTTTCAAAATGGGTCATTATGTGACTCTACTGTAGGTAGGAACTTTATTAGTCCACAGAGGGACATGATGTTGTTATACAGGAGCCTATAGGACAAAAACATAGCATACCATACCGTATACAAGGCAGGACAATAAAGTACGGGAATAAAGGTCCATGGCTATAGTCCAGGTTTCAACTGTAATTCGACATGATAGGACTAAAAAAACTAACAACAACTACATTAAGCTCAGCACAAGCATCAAAACAAAAAGAGTAGTGCAACATTATTATTATTAGGCATCATGCATGGTATCAGGGTATGCAGTAATCTGAATATCTGTATTCAACAAGTCTTCACAGTCATCACATCTGTATTAGTAGCAGGAAGGGTCATTGGGTCAATATGTTACAAAGCCTTTATTGTTAGGTGGCACGATGATTCATGCCCTGATGATTCATGCCCTGACCAGGTATGCTAGTCAAACCATGTTGGCATCTTTTTTAACTTGGTAGCCACCTTACAATAAAGGCTTTTAAAATATATTTATTCCTTCATTCCTGATACTGTTGCTATAGTGCCTGGAACTTGCCTTTTCTTGTTGTCTATATCTTTGTTCCCATCTTGTAAATACAACCGATTTAAACTCTCTTTTCTCCCCACTTCTATTTCCCTGCTGAACAGAACAGTACTGTGACTCTCAGCACCTTACTCTTGTGACTCTCGTTGTTTTTAATCCTTGGTGTAAAACCTCATGATTAGTAATGCTTTTGTTTTTATCTATTCTCGGATTGTTATATTACACTGTTTTATCTTGTGATTCTCTCTTACCTTGTACATGCTGCTACATGAATTTGTTTGTGTGTCTATTGTGAAATGTATGTGTGTGTTTTAAAAAACGTTGATGCACTTGTGCACTTTTGCCCAAGACAAATTTCCCCTCGTGGGACAATAAAGTATATCTCATCATCTCATCTCATCTTCCCAAGAGCACCAAATACTATACTACTTGAGCACCTGATTATGTGTTAGGCTGTTGAATTTAACCTTGTGCTTGCTGTTCACACACACACACACACGCACACACGCACGCACGCACGCACACACAAGAATAGACTAAAGTACAGCATAAAGTTGTGAAAAATGTTAAAGAGTATAAACACAGCAGAGCAGTTGTGCAGTGTATAATATTTAGCCTACAGAATATTTGGAGATAATATCTCCATGGCAACACTGTAAGTACACTGTGTATTTGAATACTGTGATAGTAAGGGTTGGCTTATAGTCCTTGTAGATTCAAATTTCAAATTAGAGCCTGACCGATATATGGGTTTGGCTGGTATATCGACTATTATGTTACTTTTTTGACTACGTCGGGATGGGAAGCTATGCTGTTGTCCACTTTTTTTAAATTAAAAAAATAATATGTATCCTGTTTGAACTTACTCATATTAAATTACTAAATTAAATATCTCATATTATAATATGTGAATAAATAATAATAAAAGCAAATACATGTTGACTTTACAATTTTACAAATTAGCTAAAACATCAGTAATTGGGGCCAAAATGGGTCAGGAGTCTTTTCTTTGTGCCCCTAGTTTTTGTATGGGTGGGAAACGAAGCTAACAGTATCCATGCTGTGCTCTTCACAGTGACCACAAAGAATGATTCCCTTCTTAAGTAGATGCAAACGGCTCATGGGAAAGAAAAAATGAAACTTGTTTATCAACTCAAAATAACATTGAAGTCAATTTGACTTGTAGAATGTGGCGAGATCAACGAGAGACGATGGGTAGGGCTGTGAGCTCATCTGAGAGCCAGCAAACCACACTTGAGACCAACAGTATAGCTCTTTAATTCTGAGTGTCATTCCTTCCACAAAACTAAAATACTACCCGGAGAACTTTCACTGATGCTGTTAAGAATAATTGTTGAGAGAATACTTATATTCACTCCTAGTCCTAGACTGATGGATGGATTGTGCATAATCATCTAGCTGCAAGCAACTTACATGAGGGTATCCATAACCTCCAAGTTGCAATTCTCTCTCAATACAGGTGGGAGGGACAGTGCAAAACAATATAAATAGCTAAACAATTTACAAGCTAAACAATTTACAACTAAGACACCAGGCAAGCCAAAGAACCATGAATTTCATCCATTTCAACCATCTATTCTAGACCCATACTGTAGGGAAGATTTTGTGATACACTTTCACTGATGTTGCTGCTATGACACCTGAAGGTGTCAATGTTTATCTTACCTAATATTATCTTAACACAACCAGTGTTTTCATAGCCGAAATACAGGCCCTCGTCTCAAGTGAACTCTTGTATCACGTGACCAATGTTTCTTATCCTTGGACAACTTTGACTGCTTTTTCATCCTTAAATTCGCACCACACCTGTCCCAGATGACACCCACAAATCCTCATTGCAAATTTAACTCTGAGTTACAATTACACTGAGGATTTCACAGTGTTTACTGTAGCTTCTAATGTACCAGACATCACTAATTCACTAACAGGTAAGTTAGAATCCAAGACAAACACAGGTCTGCTTGCTAGCTCGCTCTAACTGGAGAGACACTACACACAGTCTCTCTTGAACAGATGCCGACATAACATATCAAAGACATTGGAGCAGGCAGTGAGATGCAATTTAGGGAGCTTAACACAAACAAGGAATTCAACTTCCCACCGTTACATCTTTCAACACCACAATTTGTTATCGCATGCTATCTGCCAAGTACCTTATATAACTTTGGATAACACCCAACAGCTCTCATGTATAAAAGGCATTATGAATGGTGAATACATTTATAATGGGTGCAATAGTATGGTATTATATGTACTACATTATCTTTTTCTTTAAGTATGGCATGTAGTGCATTACTTGTAAAAGTAAGCAGTAGCTGTAGCTGGATGCCTAAGATATTTAATAGTGTTCCGTTAACAAGTGGATGCTACTAAGCTCACTCCAACATCATGCATCACTTATTATATGTAGTAACTTATAAAATATTCTAAAGCATAAAATGTGTTTGTGGTTTGGCAATCTTGCCAATTATAAACATTGAACTGTTGATATACTGTACATACATGGACCATTCTGCAGGGTGAACAGAACTGAACAGTCTCTATAAAGATCAGTACCGTGTGATAGATGTACAAAAATGTGTTAAGATTTAGTCCAATGACGCGAGAACAAATGATTTCAATTAAGTACTAAATGGGAAGGGTGTTCCCTTTAAGCATTTCTATGACTCATCCCTGCTTCTCTGCTTCTCAGGGAATTGCAGAAAAGATCATAAACAGCATTTAAGTTTCTCTTTGACTAAGACAAAAAATAAAATAATGCTTCCTAGAGTAGATAAGGAAACAACCGTATAAAGAGAGAAAGGGCTCTATTATGATCCAGGTCTTATGCCTTATGCCTTAACTTCTTTGTCTTTTTTTACTATATAGACATATTTTTTTTAATATTTCAAATAGCTGATCCGCAAGCTCACAACGTGCAGATGTAGATCAGCATTTGAAGTATTTAAAAATGTTTTTCAAAATAGTAAAAAAAGGCAAAGAAGTTAAGGTATAAGGCATAAGACCTGGATCATAATAGAGCCCAGAGTGTGTGTGTGTGTGTGTGTGTGTGTGTGTGTGTGTGTGTGTGTGTGTGTGTGTGTGTGTGTGTGTGTGTGTGAGAGAGAGAAAGAAAACAAGTCATGTATCCTCTATTTGGACAGAAAAGGGTAGTTTAGTTTTAGTTTGTGTACTGTATGTGAGATGATAGGAGCCAATGAAACATTGCTGCTTATGTTCGCATATTACAAACCGGTTTAGTACCTTATGGTTAACCTATGTAATCACAACCTGCCAATTATAGTACAATCATATACATCGATGTTGCCTCATCACACTATAGAGAACAACCACGCGAGATGTACAGGAACAGCGAACATACAGAATGTACTTTGGCACATGGACAACGTGATTAAACATTGCTTATCCATGTCATGGAAATAACTGGGTGTACCGCAGGTACATGTACAGTCATGAGAACAAGCCTGAGGATTAGTATATTCTGTGTTTCCTTAATTTAACATAATACCAAAGTCTAATCGGGTCAGGTGCTAACACCTCTTCCAGATACACTCCCAAATACTCTTTTCAGGCCTGGTGGTGCATAAAGCCAAGAACACACACATTCAGCACATCTTTACACAATACTGGATTTTAAGCGCAAATGTCAATCCATGGTGACATTCAAACGGTCACAAATGAGTAGATATGAGAAATTCCTATTAAATATCTGTGTAATATCTCCTTATAAGCAATGCACCTAAAGGAAACAGAAGCCCTGTTAGCCTTTGTCACACAGGAAACCTCCATGGTGGACTAATGCTGACTAAAGAGCAAGTCAAGAACCCGAGTAATGTGCTGTAGGCATTATGCTGGCCCTGCCTGCTGTACGTAACTGGTATCCTACTGCCGTTTAGTGTGCTATTACGTATCCTGTTATCACTGCTGCTCTATGAATGGTGAACTCAAATTGAGTCAAGGTGTGATTTGAGGTACAATTTTGGTGTCAACCTGAATGATAATACCATGCAAATGAGTGACAGTTTTTTCATTCCATTGCTGTCACAAGTAATCTGATCGACTATAGAGCTGCTGACAGGTTCAGTGACAAACTATGAAAACCATGTCAGAAATGGGGGTTGGAACAAAAGTCTCCATGAATGACAAAACATGTAATGACTGATATGTACTGTACAAGGAGTTGCTGGATTTGTTTCATGCAAGGCACAATTGAAAATATATACTGTAAGCATTTGTCATGAAAAACCAAAACATAGATTGTTGCCATTTTATAGAGACCTGGAAATAGTTGATGGTAGGAAACGTAGACTGGCTACTGTATACCGGTATCCTCATATACACAGGTACTTTGAAAACATGTGGTATCAGGTCTCTACAAATCCTGGTTTCTTAAATTATATCCCCACATAGGTAGGTCTCTTTTATTGGGTTACACCCCGCCTTTCCGAAACACCGCTATTCCGAACGTTGACTTCTAACCTAACACCGCTATTCCGAACGTTGACTTCTAACCCTAACCCTACCCCTAACCCTAACCCTAACCCTTACCCTAACCCTAACCCTAACCCTACCCCTAACCCTACCCCTAACCCTAACCCTAAACCTAACCCTAACCCTGCTTCGGAATAGCGGTGTTTCGGAATGGCGGACTGTTGCCCTTTTATTGAGTTCCACTGAGGTCTGGGTTCTGCGTAATTCATGGCTCGTGTATAAAAGAGTTTGCACCAACCAAGATTAAGTCCTCTTAACCCTGTTTGAATAACAGTTTCTGTTAAGCATCTGACACATTTTTTATTGAAACCTGGATTTACATATCACTTTAAACAGGGATTAATTTTAATCAAGTTGCACCGAAATTCTAGACTGACATTTAAACCATAATCAAGGATTAATTTTAAACTGTCACTTGAGGTGGATCCTCTAAGATGGCAGAAAGATTAATAGATTTAATTTGTATTCACTTTCTGCTCTTCTTCATTATACCTTTTTATTTAAAGTCAATGTACACTTTTTGGGAGGGGTTGGGTGGGAGGGTTTGTGTGTCTTTTGTGTTAGTTTTTCAGAAAACTAGAAGGGTTTCTTTTTTATCACTGTTTGTCTTATCCTGTAAGCTGTGACAAACCTTCAATAAAAATTATGTTAAAATGAAATGAAGATAAATAGAACATTAGAGGCAAATTCCTCACAGGAATTCAAGGGATAGGCTTAACAAATTTGAGTTTTATGAAGATAATGAATTCCTTTTACAATATTGCTTTGCTAAATGTGCCTGTCCACCATCGCGGAGCCTGGTGTTTCAAATCCACATGGTGCATCCGACTTTGTCGAGCGTCTATACGAACACGGTGATATTTGCACCTGTCAGCAGGAAGTGTTGGGCGGGAGGAGTAGGACGGAGGCTTCACGTCCTCCCGGTGGAGGCTCCTCACTGGTAGGTAAGTTAAGTTGGATACAACAGCAGTGACAACAAATGTGTGTGCTGTGTGGAGTAGAATTAATTGGCATAACGAACGACTTAATTGGAGAGAAAAAGGAGTACACATTTTTTAAATGATCCATTAGCTCAAGTATTAATGGTCGCTGTCGGGCAGAAACTTGTACTGCATTTTCTCCATATCTTTAAATATTTTTTCATAAATTAATGCCATATTCTATACTTCATCGTAGGGCAGTGTTGCGCAAAAGCAGTGCAACGCGCCAATCTACTATGTAATGTTGAAGTTGTGGCGGGATAATGCCCAAATATGGACATGCCTGCAGGTGGTTGGATTATACCCAAATATGCATAGATATTAAAATATCCAACTTTCACACTTCACAAGTTTCAGTTTGACTTTCACTGCTGCAGGCATTTCCTGCTTGTGCAGCCAGTTTGTGGCGTGCTGTGCTTGTTTATGGCCTGCAGTGGTTCTGATTTGGGATGTTATGCACGTATTAGCGGTGATTGGTTTACTTTTGATGGCATATGCATACAAACATAGGACAAGCAACTGAAACCTTGTTTTAGATGTCTTGGTCTTTCGCCATCCTGTAAAAAAATCCTAAACTAAAATGATAATTATAGGTATTGACTCAATTCTACAGGGACAAAGTACTGTAGGGCCGACTGCCTTGCTGTGTAAAAATACTGTATAACCAAGGGTCCATTTGCTTACTTTTGTACACTCCGAGTAACAAATTATTGATTTAAAGTACTTCATACTGAGCAAGGGAGACTGGCATATACATAACATGTCATGTAATAACCTCCACAGAACCCACATTCACAATAAAATAGTGCACTGCTCTTGATTAAACAGCTGCCTTAAACTTATTTAAATCAAGAAGCGCTCTGTGAAGGAACTGAGAGGCTATGCTGCCACCTAGTGGTCCAGGCAATACAGCAACAACACAGTGATTCAGAAGACTGGTGTAGCCAGAGGTGGAAATTGCATGTGCTTTTAGTCCTGTAATAGTTTCTCCAGCATTGCTGCTATCCATTTCTGAATGGGCCCATGGTGGGAAAATGGGCCATAATTAGGATCAATAATCAAATGGCCAATTATTATTATTATGTTCACTAGCTCAGCAACAAACATTGCCATTCCCAGGTGGCTTCCCTTCCCTGGTCCCTAGCACAGCCAATTGTTCATATGGACACTCAACAAGCCAGGTAACCAATTCCAACAATGCAAATAAACAACATTACATAACGGTACTTTACATGCAAACTTCTTGAACAAGAACACATAATTGACACCAGTGTTCTAAACAGTGATACACACTAACATTATACATACAGTTTACAGTCAGAACCGGCACAGCTTGTCCGTATTCGACCGTATGGGTAACGTCTGACACTGTGGTTCCCCTGACACATCACTGTGACATCACAGGTGACATCACAGTGATGTCAGATACTCAGAGCAGGGATCTCCATATATGGGCATAAACAAGTGACATCACAGTGGTGTGGCTGGTTCAGACAAGGTTCTCCATGTATGGGCATAAAAGGTGTTGTATGTTGTGATGTCATGGTAACCACTCTAACAGAATCCCTTTTATTAGGGTGACCATACGTCCTCTTTTGCCCGGACATGTCCTCTTTTAGGGGGCTGTCCGGCCTGTCCGGGGGTTTTTTATAAATCCCTTCAAATGTCCGGGGTTTCGCGCATATCAGCGTTAAATCATGGACATTTACAATGCACGTTCAGTGGTTCGTTTGTAAACACACCGTGATAGACGGATTTCCACCCCAAACCCCGGAATCTGTATTATTCATACTACTCTGTCTCCGCTGCGATCCCTCCCTCCCTCCAGTCTCGTTCAGATGCGTTGCTGTTCAGATCAGACTCAGAGCAGAGCTCGGCAGCTCACGCTGCGAAGAGACATTTCAGCCGAACGATAGCACTGCAAACGCAATTAATGCCGTTTACACTGATGAAATAAATTAAAAGTGCCAGTGTTTTCGTCTTGGTGACCAAATGAGAAGCAGAGCGTTCAGTCTGCATTAAAGCTGACACTTCTGTGTCCATACCATCACAACTAAAGGTATTTAGACACTGCAGTACAAGACAGTCTGTGCGAGGTGAGAGCTCTTCTGCGAACTAAATTGACAGAATATTTTGTACAACCTTGTAAAGCTGAAGATACGGTGGTTGTTGAAGAAACCAATAGAGATATTTTATTTCGTTTCTTTGTAATACAAAGCTGAACGTTCATACAGGAGTCAAGAGCACTTTAAATCAGTGGATCTGTAAAGGGTCAATTTGGAACCCCCTCAAAAATAAATACATAACTGTAATAATGTTAGTGGTATAGGGCAGTGGTTCTCAACCTGTGGGTCGGGACCCAGGGGGGTCCCCAAATTATTTTGAGGGGTCCCCAGATGTTAACTTAATGTGCAACATTGTTTTCTCACTCAACATTATGAGGTATATGCACATTTCTAAAGTGATAATTTAGGGTATTTTAGTACCTTTAGTACCTCTAAAATGGTAAATTAAACAAATATTAGAGGCAGAAATTGTGAAAATAGCCGATCTACCAAGCATGTAGATCTGCTATTTTCTCAATAGAACCATGTTATACAAAATGTAATGCCTCAACTGATTGTGCTCGTAAGGGTGGAGGGGTCTCTTGTTTAAATATGATTATTTTGGGCTAATATGTATGTGTGTGTGTGTGTGTGTGTGTGTGTGTGTGTGTGTGTGTGTGTGTGTGTGTGTGTGTGTGTGTGTGTGTGTGTGTGTGTGTGTGTGTGTGTGTGTGTGTGTGTGTGTGCGTGCGTGCGTCCGTGCGTGCGTGCGTGCGTGCGTGTTGTATGCTGGGTAGAGTGTCCTCTTTTTGGGGATTCAGAATATGGTCACCCTACCTTTTATGCCCATACAGTATATGGAGATCCCTGATGACATCAGCACAGATATAAAAAGCTAGATGCCTCTTTTGACTCTGCAGTTCATTGGAGCGATGTGCATCAATTGTAGTCCGGACTTCCTGGAAAAACCAAGGGAATGCTGCCAGTCAAGTGACTAGTGGCCAATCGCAGCGCGACTTCCCTATGTGTGACGCACGTGGAAGCAATGCACACGTGATTCCCTTGGTCCAGGGGTGCCCAACCAGTCGATCGCGGTCGACCGGTAGATCGCGGGCTGGTTACCAGTGGACCGCGAGATGATTTCAAAGAAATAATTTATTAATTCGGGGGGGGAGGACATACATCGGGCGTTTCAGTGAAACGACTCCGAGCGAGTGGATGATGTTGACTGAACTCAACTCAACGTGTAGCAGAGCATGTGAGCGGAGTGGAGCGGCAACTAAAGCCGCTCCGCGCTCCAGAGGGCTCTTGTCCCGCTCGCTCATCGCTCTGGTCGGCCACCGCACCGCTCCGCTCCCCGCCGCTCCGTCGCTCACGTTGATTTTCGCATTTCTCGCTCCGCGCTCGCTCCACGCTCCGCTCAGGGTCGTCAATCAGAGTCACCAGCCAAAATAAAAAAAGGATTTTGCTACCATATGCGAAACACTTTCTCCTTTGCTTTGCACAACAAGTGTTCCCAACACAAATGCCTGCGGTAACGTTACGTGAGCCTCGGCTTGATGGAGACCTGCGTTCACTGTTACAAAAGACGCCATCTAATCTAAGGCATTGTATTTTTTAATAAGACGGGCAATATTAAATCCAGCTGGTTATTGATTAATCACCACAACCGAGAGACGGAGGCGAGTCGTGGCGTGTGTTTTTCAATCAGTCTCACTTGAATTCGTATCCGTTGACTGGCTGGTGATATATAACTTAACTGACACAAGGTAGGCTATGTATTATAAACATAGCCTACGTGTGTGGATGAGTGAAATCGTGATAAAGGGAATTCTCTGTCTGTTCTCCTCTCCATCTCCGCGGTGCCAACAAGGCTTCACTGCACTAGTAGGCTACTGCGCACGGCTCTGTTTTGTTGGAAACATGCGGCGCGCGGCCCCAATAGGGTCGGCTTGGAGCGGAGCGGAGCGGAGGAATGGAGCGGAGGAAATTCCTCGCTCCAAAGCCGCTCAGACCCATTTGAATTTGGATCAACCTACCTGTGTGAGTCTGCTTTTTCTCACATGAAGTTCATCAAGTCAAAGTACAGAGCCACAATGACAGATGAGCAATATGCAATATGCAATAATGTCCTTTATGGAATAAAGGACAAAAAAAAACTATAAAAAAACTATAAAAAAAACTATAAAAAAAATAAAAAGAAAAAAAAACTAAACTGTGTTGTCAGTGCATAATATGCAGAGTGTGCAATAAATGGTCATGCTGTCTGTATGCCCAATGTGAGAAGTTGCAATCGTTTCATTCAATTACAATTCCTACTATACAGTATGATTACAGTACAGTACAGTGAGTACAATGTTATAATATCTATTAATATTTTCTGTTTTTTACATGTATATTGAATGGGTGTTACATTTTGGGCTGGTAGCCCTCAGCTAGGTGGCACATTTTCAAAGTAGACCTTGGGTCAAAAAAGGTTGGGCACCCCTGCGGGCTTGGTCCCTCGATGCATATGCATCAGAGTCAAAGGAGGCGTCTACCTTTCTATGTCTATGGTCATCAGTATTAAGTCCATATCTAACAGGACTTAATATGGGACTGCCCATATATGGAGGAAGACAGCCATATTTGTGTGGCTGGTTCAGACAGGGATCTCCATGTATGGGCATAAAAGGGATTGTATGTGATAGACGACATAGGATTTTCACATCGACGAATAACTGAGTAAGCATGTTTGGGCTCTCACAGCATATCTTCATATACAGTACATGGATCTCCATATATGGGTACCAGGAGTCTCCATATATGGGTAACTGGTCCGATATACATCACTGGCCAGACGGCCAAGACATGGCGCGACCATCGCTTGTCGCCCTGAGGTGTCTTACTAGTAGTATTCAAGAGGGTGACTAGACATCCCCGGTAGTCCCATTCTCAAACTTTGAAGTGTCCCGACTCACCACAAATATCTATCAAATGGTCCTATAATTAAAATAATGTTGGACTTTGACTGAAGTCAAAGCTTTGTGAACTGTTGTGAAGGCTAGCCAGTGGAATACAACCACCCTAAGGAGGACTACAAACCTTTGAGTGTCCCACACTATCTGTACTAGACCTCTAGACCCACTGCACATATAAACAAAGCTGCTACCTTTAAACAAGTTTTAAGTCTGAGGCTTTTCCTTCTATACTATTTAAATCGTTTTGAGAAAAAATAAATCTGCCATTTGTCCCAAAGTGATGCCATTCGTTTCAAAAAGCTTTACACCCTATATATACAACGACGCAATGTGACATAGCCCTGTTTACACAATGCTGTACCCCCTCCAACTGTATATATGTTCCCCATTTTCAACAGTTCTTTTTAAATATTTTGAGTTTTTGACACTTGCTTTGGCAATGTAAACTGTGTATGTTTTCTCATGCCAATACAGCTCCTTTGAATTAAATTAAATTGATAAGACGTGATACTCTCCCCAACCCCAATGACAACCTTTAATTTCCCTGCTTGTCACTAGATCATTTCCTCTGTAAATGGCAGCCTCTGTGATGTGTTTATTGAAACTATCATAAGGCTGTTCTAGACTGGGACATTAGAAAGTGTTGAAAGGTTTGCTTATGTAGGTGTGCTAAGCGCTGAAATAACTGTCACCCACCTTGATTAAAATGGCTAGTATACAGATATGTGCATGAGCAGTCATACACGGGTGTGTGTGTGGGTGTGTGTGTGTGTGTGTGTGTGTGTGTGTGTGTGTGTGTGTGTGTGTGTGTGTGTGTGTGTGTGCGCGTGCGTGCGTGCGTGTGTGCGCAAGTGCAGCATACTAAAGGGTTCCAGTTTGAGGTTTTGAAAATATGGTTAATTATTAGTAGGTATTACATTATTGTAACTGCAATACTGGACCTGGTTAACAGCTACTTGTAAAATAAACTTGCTGCTCCATGCTGCCCCATAGAGGCCAGCAATAGCAGCTCTCTGATATATATTTTTTAATAATGTTTGATTTAAGTCTTATGACTTCACAAGACGTGATACACTCCCCAACCCCAAATGATAAAACATTTCATTAAAAAAAGTGTCCAGCATCAACTCTTATATGATTTCCTCTGTAATTGGCTCGCTCTGGGATGTGTTTATTGAAGCTACAACACTGCTATTCACCATTAGAAAGTGTTGAAAGGTGTGCTCTGTACTGTAGGTCTGCTAAGCCCTGGAATAACTGTCCCCCATCTTCATGAAAACCCTTAGGTATAAAGCATGTGCATAAGCGTATATTATAAGCGTATATTATATATATACAGTATAGCATGTGTGGGTGCATGCAGGTGCAGTATACTTAAGGGTATGGTAATATGGCCACCCTAATTTAGATATTATATGAGTGTTATATAGCCAACAGTTTCACTTATTTAATCTACATAAACCTTATTCAAATCTATCCAAAAGTGTGGGCTAAAAGACAGTGATACTTTTATATTCAGATTAAGTGGATTCACATTACACTGGATTCAAATGTCTGCATATACAAGTGCATATACAAGTGTCTTGTTTTCATAAGAGAAGCATCACCTGGCATGGGGATATTTCCTTCTGAGACACACAAACTTTGTGGTTGATGACAGATGACAGACTAATTAAGTGTACTGCAGTACAGGAGTGAAAACTAATTTGTCAATTCTTGGGCTTAACTTTAGAAGTTGAGGTGTACTGCACAATGCACATAGCCTCGTAATCCACATGGGCTGTACCAACATTAGGCTGTTTGATGGTTGATGAGAGGAGAGGGGATTCACCTGCATGGATTCAAATAAAAAAAGAACAACTTCTCTCATGTTCTCGCCACCATGTCTACCATAAAAGCAGATAATCTACGATTCCATGGAAGCCTCCATTATGTGCTCTGCAGTAACTGTATAGAATGAGGACAGCTTATAAAAGCTGATCATCTACGCTTCCAAATAATGCATGAACTAAGATCTCTCAAACACATCTGAGAAGGAGAGGCTACAATTTGTATTCGAAAACAAGCAACAGTAAGCAGGCACTGTTCGACCTAATGCAGTGACCCCAGGTTACACACCAATTACCTGTCCAAATGCATAATGTATGAAGTTACGTGGTAGAATGTAGGCCTATTCATCAACCCGGTTGGTAGGGTACACAGTGCTGTTGGTAAACCTGACCCAATGCTGACCTGAGGATTACTGTCAGAAACTGTTTTGTCTTCACACAGTCGAGTGCTTCATCAGATAAGTGTGCTGTGAGAACATTAAGTCTACTCCTAAGTTGTACGTCTCTCTTTGTAACTGCAATCGAGCAGCTAGTATACAGCTACTGTAATGTACACTACGTCTCCATACTGCTCCATGGAGGCCAGAGCTCTGATAACTTACACATTTAAAAGAAATTGGAGTAATAATGCTTTTCATATCACAGCTGCACTGCCATAGTCTCACTCAGAGTTTACCTGCATCATGTCATATGCTATCACGCTAATTTTAAGTCTGATTTAAAATAAGATTTTACACATCATTTATTTTTGCAGAATTTATGTTAGGATTGGATTTGATCAAATTAGATGAACTTCATGGCATACCTCTGAGATAGGCTGGGAAGCAAGTCTGGCAGACGGTAGTCTCTCTCGACGCGTGTGACAGGAGGCTCAGCGGTGTGCTGGTGTGTGCCTGCAGTTGTGACTGACAGGTTGACTGCCACCTGGTCGTCTGCCACCTGGTGTGACACGGTGCTCGCTCCGTCTCCTCTCTGACGCATAGTGCCCGCCCACTCACAGCTCTGGGCTTCTCTGTTGCGTTCAATATCTACAAGGCCTGGAGGCAGCTCGACACACCATATCGTACGGTTTTGACCCCCATCTTCTCCCTCTGTGGGCGATATCGGACTTCCTGCCGTGGTGCCCATGCTTTTGTTGTGCTTCTCAATGTTTGAGGCTTGGACCGTTGCTGTGACACTATCGGCAGAGTGGCCGGTTGTTTGAACGCTCCCTGCCCTCCTCGCTCCCTCCGCAGTGGCCGTGCCAAGCCCTTCTGTCTCTGTGAGCGTGTGCGAGCCTATTTTCTCGCTATCTGAAGGTGGGAGAGAGTGAGTGAGAGTGTCCTCCTTTTCCGCATTAACGGCGGGGGAGGGAGTGTGTACGTTCCCAGTACTGTGGCCTTTGTATAGGTGACACTGTATCCCCTGCCCTGGGAACTCTGTATGGATGCTGGGGTAGGCCTGTGTTCCCAGGTGAGTTTGCGTGGCCATGCTCAGGTTTCCGTCTGAAGCCTCCTCCTCCCCTTCCCCCCGTCCATGTGGCTGAGAGGAGGGCGGGGCCGACTGGCATTCCTCCCGTGTGTTGTTCACCGGCTGGACCGGTGTGGCCGGTAACTCCTCCTTTCTCTCCTCTTCCCCTGCAACATCTTTTGATTCCTCCTCTTTCATCCGACACTCTCTCTGTTGTCCCTCTCCTTCCTCCTGCCTCCTTCCATCACAGTCTTCTGGAAGCACAGAAGTGGCAATATTCTCCTTGGTAAAGGTAGCCTTTTCGCAACTGTATATTTCCTGGGTTTCTGTTTGACCTTCCTGTTCTGACTCATCTACGCACACCATTTCAACTCTCTTGTTCTTCTCTTCAACCTCATAACTCAAATCGGGCGTTTCTCTCCTGGTTTGAGAGATGTCTTCCATCTTTTCTGGCTGTACCACCATTGCACCGAATCCCGCCTCTTCTTGTGAATCATTCTCATGCTCCATGTACAAACATGTTTGCTCATTCGACGTACACGTTTCGTCTTTTCTCTCCGTGAGCGATGTGTCCAAATGCTCCGTCTCGAACATCACATATGCATCTACTCTCTCGTCATCCACCATGCCATCATCCACTGTGCCATCATCGCTGCTGTATTCTATGTTGTCCTCCACAGCACTGTAGTAGACATCTATGGTGCTGCCTTCCTCTGTCACGGAGCTATCGTCTGATTCAGTTCTAAGGAGTACTGGCTTACAATGCACTAAATAGCCACACACCTGTCCTTCAGGCTGGGCCAAGGGCCCCTCTTCTATTGCCTCAACTGCTGTCTCTTGACCCTTTGCAGCAGCCATTGTGTCAAATGCTGGAGAGGGACGGCCAGGATCATTGCTCAGCAGGGCGGTGTGAGATCTTTTGTCTAGGGAGCTCAAATAGACAGGATTGGGATGGCAAAAGTAGGGATACAGAACCTCCGATTGGACACAGTTAGATGAGTCAGGATTGTCTGTGTGGGAGTGCATCATCACCGAAGGGTTTTGAGTTTCATCAATATCTTGACCAAATCCTCTGGAAACTAAACTGCAAGCGGAAGGCGGAGTTGCATAGAGGGAAGTTGAGTCACTTTCAGGGGGAGATGGGTGGAAAGTAAACCCTGGAGGGAAGAGAGAGCCATAGAGAACAGTATGCTCTTGTTCCTTAGACCCAGTATCAATACTGGAGGCCTCAGCAGTACAGGTTTTATTGTCATCCATGTTGGTACAGGCAGCATCACTTGTCTCCGTCCTGTGACCAGAAAGGGCAGAATTTAATGGAGTCTCATTCAACAGACTGGCATCACTATTAATAGTCTCTGTGGGACCTGAGGCATCTTCAACCCCCTCGTGATCACTTACTGCTGCAACAGAATTAGCCTGATGGTGGGAATTAACAAGTTGCAGGTCCTCATTAAGGGCATGGTCTGAATTGGCAGTAGTTGGATCATGACCAATCTTCTCAGTACTGTGATTGTTTGCAACAGAATTTAATATCTCGGTGGCAAAAGACTGATCGAAAATGGACTCATATGAAGCTCCATTTTTGTTAACACCAACAGTGGTTTCAAGAGCAGATGCTTCCTTGTGCTTACTTGAGTTATCACCGATGTTTTGAAGATGGCTAGCCTCCGTTTTAAGATCAGGGGTGTGCATGCGAGTAATCTTGTCAGTTTCAGAGTCACAGGTTACCAGAGATCGGTCATTACTTGGATAATTGCTGTGTGTCATCTCAAGGGCATGCGGCTGGGTAATGGAGACGGTGATATTTGGGGGTTCATTATCAGACACATCAGGTTTGGTCTCTGACTGCTCAGGGGCAACAGCATCAGCTAGCTTTACAGAGACTGAACTCGGGCAACCAGAGTCTGGTACTGCTGTGTTGTGGTCAGAGGCACTGACTGTTGCTGCAGACCGATGTGTTGTTGCAGGAACATCCACAGAAGAAAATGGTATCACTGATTCATCCCAATCTAGCTCAGAAATGGTAGCAATTGGTGCTCTTCCCATTCCCCCAACCAAACCAAAAGGATCAACGCTGTCAGCTAAGGGTTCCTGGGATTTTGGCCAATGGTTGAGAATGACAGGTGATTCACGCTGGCTGGTCAGAGATATGATTGGTTGTTCGTGATTCTTGGCTAAGGGGGGAGGAGATGGGATGTCAAATGGCGAGTCAAAATTTGTGTCGATGGTGTCCAGCTCAGATTGAGATTTACTCGTGAACACCTCATTCGCTTGATCCAATTCCCATTGTCTGAGGTCAACAACATCCTGTAAAATTATAAAATTATGAATAATTAAGGAAATAAATCACAGGGATTAGTTATTGATTATTATGAATATAAAAATCTTGTTTTTTTCCTTCATGTTACAGATATGGATAAAGCATACAGTTATTAGTTCAGGGAATAATTTTAGGATTGCAAATCTCCTGTGAATACAAAATAATACACATATTATATTATGATATCAATGGTTCCATTAGCAAATTCCATCTTGTTAAAACTCAACTATACAACCTTGTCTTGCTCTCTAGTGGCAGGGCTGTGAAGGCCAATGATGCTCTTGGAGAAGTTTTCTTCTGTCGTCTTCTTCTTCTTCTTTTTAAGAGCAAAGCTGAAGGTGCCAAACGTTTTTGGCTTTCTGAGGTCCAACTCTGAGTAGCTGAAGCCTTTACCCTGAGAGTGAGAGAGATACAGACAAACAGACAATGAAGACAGATGAGTGAGAGTAACAGGGTGCAATCATGCAAAACCTTTCAGACCTTTGCTCATTTCACCATGAAATGAATGATGAATAATTGAATTGGAATCTCACAGTATTATGTTTCTCCTAATCATATTGCAAACATTTAAACACTGACTAATGCTAAAACCCCACCTTATTATAAACAATGTGCGATGATAACCTACAAACCCCACCTTTCCACTAGAGAGAGAGAAAAAACAACAAAATCTGAGGCATTTTTACTCCAAACAAAGTTACTGTGGACATGCAGTGAGGTAGAAACGTCTGTGTTTGTGTGTCAGCATTTCCTTAAGCGGCTGCATAGAATAGAAGCAGGGAGACACCCTGCTTCCAATTCAACAAACAGAAATGACTCCACCCAAAGATGTGGGTGAAATGTTTTCCCCCAGTAGCACAGATTACAGCAGCGGGTGAACTACAGTATGAATTCAGTATTCAACCATAGAAATGAACAAACCGCACAATATTGCCCACAACCACAGTAGTTCACTGTACAAAACAAAGTACTAAGAATCTGTCATAAAACATTATCAGCTTTGAGAGTTCTTTCAAAGTATATAAGATAATTCTTCCTGTATTATGAGTAGTAATATAAATTATCACTCACAGACCTTGAGTGATAAATATTTTTGTGTCAAATAACAGCAGGTTGTCTCAAGATACCTTACATATAGAGCAGACACGCAATGTTTTCCCTCTAAAAGCAATTGGCAACAGTGGCAAGAGATGACACCTCAAGAAGAATTAGGTTTGAGGGTGGAAGACCATTATGCCTCAACTGTTGGGGGGGGTTGAAAGAGGAAGCAAAAAGCATAATAACAACAACAATAATAACTATAATGAGAACACTAATAATAATGACTATAATAACAATCGACAACCCTCGATCTGCAACCAGGTTAACACAATCTCAATTCATGGGAGCTAAGAGTCCGCAAACTGGATCAAGCTGGGTGGTCATTTCATTTAAAAAAAATACTTTGATCCATCTATTTTGGTGTGTGTGTGTGTGTGTGTGTGTGTGTGTGTGTGTGTGTGTGTGTGTGTGTGTGTGTTTCGGCCAAGCATCTAGCATTTTAAACTGTACGTGCTTCATTTACCTTTTAGCCTTGGAGACAAGGCGATTGTTGACAGATGAAAAGCTGTCTGAATCTGATACAATGAAATGATGTAAGAGGGAGACAAGGTTAAGACTACACCCATGGAATGAGGTTTCACACAATACAGTACAACATTTCCTACACAGCAATTACCAATACAGCAAATTGTTCATGTAACTGATAAGAAAGATATGTGTGATGGAATTCTGGTGAATGGCATGTGTTTTTTCCTTGAATCGTGATGACAATAGACAATGGCACGTAAAGCTGCTGGTTAGTGCAGATGAGAGACTTTCATCTGGGTGTGTCAGCTAGGAATGCCTCTTTATTGATAGAGAGCTAGGAGTGTATGAATAGGTAAGACAACAATGGAGGTGGAATTCAAGACGAGGTGGCGGTGGATGGACGGCGTAACTCTGTTGTGTGTCTTATACAAACTGAATGATGTAAGCCAGTGTTGTTTTTGACAGCAAATTTTGATTTAGTTTTAGTCATAGTCTTTTGAATAAAATGTCATTTAGTTTGAGTCACCTGAAAAGTATTAGTTTTAGTCTAATTTTAGTCGACTAAATATCATAAGATTTTAGGCGACTAAATCTACAGTTGATTTAGTCGACTAAAATGTATTTTGGCAGGCCTTGATGGCATCATAATGACTGATTTTACACTTGGTTGTGTGCTGAAAATAGCAGATCTACAAGCTCACAACGCGTCGCAGTTTCAGCACGCAACACCTGAGAGCAACCAAACATTAAATGACTCTCTTCTCCACTCGTCCCTCCCTAATGGTTTAGTCTAGTTTTTATTTTGTTGACGAAATTGTCAATATATTTAGTCTTAGTTTTAGTCACCATAGCTTAGTTTTTGTTTAGTTTTTATTTAGTTTTCGTCAGTGAAGAAAACGCAGTCGACAAACATTTTTCGCCATAGTTTTAGTCGACGAAATCAACACTGATGTGAGCCACGTTCTGCCAACCCCTACACACAAGATCATAACGCTGCAAGGACCGACAGACGGGTAGAAAAACTATTCATTCAGATATAAGTAAAAGTAGCAATACCACAATATAAAGATAGTCTGTTACAAGTGAAAGGCCTGGGTTCAAAATGTTACTTGAGTAAAAGTACAAAAGTATTGTCGTCAAAGTACCAAAAGTAAAAGTAAAGGAAAATGTTTGAAAATATCAGATCTACAAGCTCACAACACGACGCGTCGGGGGGGCTGAAATGATTAATGTATGTTTTATATTATAATAATTTATATCTGCAAAGAAACTAGTAACTCTCGTTTTCAAAATGATTACAGTGGAGTAAAAGAATAATATTTGCCTCTGAAATGTAGTGGTGTAGAAGTAAAAGTACTGACAATTAAAAGTACCTAAACATTGTACTTAAGTACAGTACTTGAGTAAATGTACTTCGTTACTTTACACCACTGTAGGGCTGTCACGATTAAGACATTTTACATGACGATTAATTTTCTCTCCAATAATTGCGATTAACGATTTAATTGTGTTTTTGTCGTTCACAATTACATTTCTGTTTGGCTTTTAGGCTTTGAAGTTGCACATGGTAGATATGACACATAACCTAAATATACAAAGTAATTTCTGACATATATAACAACTTTATACTTAAAAAAGAATTTTGATAGTCGAAAGTCGATAGTCGATCTACAAGCTCACAGCACAACGCGTTGTGAGCTTGTAGATCTGCTATTTCCACTATTTCTTCCTTTAAAAAATATACATGAACATTTTCCAACATGGAAACGATTATGACGATTATGTCAAATAATTGCGATTATGTCAAATAATTGCGATTAGACGATTATGTAATAATTGTGACAGCCCTACACCACTGCCAACAGAGATACTGTACAGTAGAGAGGCACAGATGAATCAGAGAGAGATATAATTTGTTCATGTCCAGCAGCCAGTTTGACTTGTTTTTGAATTTACAATCTGATCCAATTGATTCAGCATTGCAGGTAGCCATCATATATTCTTAACTTCTTAAACCCTATATACTTTGTAATCATCAAATAGTGATAATGTAAAAGCTCTATTACAAGCTCAAAAGGTGCTGCAGTGTGACACACTGATCTGCTAGATAGCTGGATGTTTGCCTATGATGACACGCCCAGACAGGGTGTGTCATAATAGAACAAGTATCCGATTTCCAATGAGACTAAGGTAATTAATTACAGAGTTTAGGTGAGGGTTGGGCTTGTGGTCTAACATTGTAAGGGAATTTTGATGGGCACTGGTGTTTCAATCCCAGCCAGAAGGTTTACTACTGTTAGCCAAGGACAGGTAGCCAAGGACTATGTAAGCAGTGGTGTATGATTGATAATCATTATTGACTGAAGTCCAACCCTTCCTCACCGCTTCACCCTCTGACATTACAACTTCACAGACATGCAAACAATGTAAACAATGGCACCATATACACTGGCGTAATTATCTATTAACACATTCACACTTACACACAATGTACAGTACACACCATGCATTGTACATGCTCATGTGTGCTTGCCTTGCAGGGGTCAACCCACACAGACAAACAAACATCTGTATACCGACTTATATTTAGCTTACCTCACTTCCGAATTCCCTCTAACAAACAGTAATTTATAAATAGCGTAGAGAAGAAATTGTGTTTTTCATGCCAGCTATGCAAATGCCAGCTATTAAGCTGTCATAACATGATGAATCCAATCCATAACAAGACACTACCCAGCAGAAATGCACAGGCTCCCTCTACTGGTGGGATAAATACCTGGGATCATTTCACATTTATTTTCTTACCATAATCCTTTACACCCTATTCCTATGCGTATCTTGCAAACTAGGTTAAAGTATTACTTGTTTTTTTAAACTACTATACAAACATTGTTGCTACATCAAAATGCAAGAACCAGGGCTTCTTTATAGAGCAGTTTCCCAACAGTATTTTTATGGGCAGCGAATATCAGCGTTTCTTTGTTCAACTTTACCACAACTTTATACTTATACAACTTTAAAAATATTCCAAAATAGTGAAATAGCAATTCTACAAGCATCGCGACATGTTGTGATCTTGTAGACTACTTTCACTATTTGAGCTTGTATGCCAATTTATGACACTAGAAGCTGGGCGTCTAGTCGGCGACCTGGCCAACTCGGAACAATGTAAATAGGGAATGAATGCCCCGCCCTTTAATGCAAACCCCATTATACCTGTTTTCATAGGACCCGTTTTGACCATCTGTCTGCCTGTGTCCATTTATGCCCATATATGGAGATATCTGTATCTGTCTGTCTGTCTGTCGGCGTCCATTTTATGTCCATATATGGAGATCACTGCAGTTATAGTTCTGGGTCCATTTTATGCCCATATATGGAGATATCTGTCTATCTGCGTCCATTTTATGCCCATATATGGAGTATCTGTCTGTGCCTCCAACTGTGTTGCAGACACAGTGCCGGTTCCCCCTTTAATGCAAACCTCATTATACCTGTTGTCATAGGACCCGTTTTGAACATCTGTTTGCCTGTGTCCATTTATGCCCATATATGGAGATATCTGTATCTGTCTGTCTGCGTCCATTTTATGCCCATATATGGAGATCTTTGACCATCTGTTTGCCTCTGTCCATTTATGTCCATATATGGAGATATCTGTATCTGTCTGTCTGCAATCCATTTTATGCCCATATATGGCGTCCATTTTATGTCCATATATGGAGATCACTGCAGTTATAGTTCTGGGTCCATTTTATGCCCATATATGGAGATATCTGTCTATCTGCGTCCATTTTATGCCCATATATGGAGTATCTGTCTGTGCCTCCAACTGTGTTGCAGACACAGTGCCGGTTCCCCCTTTAATGCAAACCTCATTATACCTGTTGTCATAGGACCCGTTTTGAACATCTGTTTGCCTGTGTCCATTTATGCCCATATATGGAGATATCTGTATCTGTCTGTCTGCGTCCATTTTATGCCCATATATGGAGATCTTTGACCATCTGTTTGCCTCTGTCCATTTATGTCCATATATGGAGATATCTGTATCTGTCTGTCTGCAATCCATTTTATGCCCATATATGGCGTCCATTTTATGTCCATATATGGAGATCACTGCAGTTATAGTTCTGGGTCCATTTTATGCCCATATATGGAGATATCTGTCTATCTGCGTCCATTTTATGCCCATATATGGAGTATCTGTCTGTGCCTCCAACTGTGTTGCAGACACAGTGCCGGTTCCCCCTTTAATGCAAACCTCATTATACCTGTTGTCATAGGACCCGTTTTGAACATCTGTTTGCCTGTGTCCATTTATGCCCATATATGGAGATATCTGTATCTGTCTGTCTGCGTCCATTTTATGCCCATATATGGAGATCTTTGACCATCTGTTTGCCTCTGTCCATTTATGTCCATATATGGAGATATCTGTATCTGTCTGTCTGCAATCCATTTTATGCCCATATATGGAGAACGCGCGTGCCCGTGGGACGAACGGTTCTCGAGATACGCGGATTACATACATACATACACACTCACAGAGATTTTTTGTTGACTCATGTGGCGTACGTGATGTCAGAGCCTTTTATGAAGTGATGTCACAATGAGTCAGAGCTTTCGCCGATTTCCTCCGGAACAGCCTGATGTCAACAATCAACCCCGCATAAGGAGATTCCGAACGTTTCGCGCCGGTTCAGGAAAACCGCGCGTCGGGTCGGGTCGAGACCCGGCACTGCACTCCGTGCCGCGGCGGGGAACGCGCGTGCCGAATCTGAAGCCGGTGGGACGAACGGTTCTCGAGATACGCGGATTACAGACACACACACAGACAGACAGACAGACAGACAGACACGCAGAGACTTCTCGCATTTATAGATAGATAAGATTTAAGTCTCGCCAGTAACAGTACCAATATCTGTCAGGCCAGGCCCAACAAACACAGGAGACACACCTGATGAATGAAACCCATAAAGTTAAACCCTGGCCATTTTTTCCTTCCTATTTATTCACAAACTGAAACTGTTGTAAAAAGTTGTAAACTAAAATGCATGCAGATACCACTGTGTTAGACATAATGGTGCACACATACAGTAGTTGTGCACATTAATCATAATTCATCAACACATCCCTCCCTACAGGCATTTATGCAGGTCTGGCTTAACCAGGCTTGTCTAGTCTTGTTTTATTTTTGATTCATTTCGATTAATGAAAATCTTATTATGTGATGCACATGGGAACGGTGTGGATTGCAGACTTGCATAGCTAGACAATCAGAGAGCTTGGCCTACTGATAAGCCTGGCAGACGTGTCAGTATCAGTAGGCCAATTAGGACATTTTAAAATTAGCAGCATTGCAGAACCAATGCAAAGACCTTAGAGCAGTCCTTCATATGGGATGGCATCAGGATTAGTTTTCAAAGAAGTGTGCATAGGTTAATAAATTAACAGACTGGCTTTAACCCTAGCCCCATGCGGGAACTCTGGGTTCAAATCTCGGGTGTTACACAGAAAGTGAGTAAAAGTGTGGATTAATTATTAATAAAAACAGCATTGATTGTTTCAATCGGTGACCACAGTGGCAGAGTGCACAAAACATTTGGTGCTGATCAATCCAGCGATTTGCTGGCTCTGGACACTCAGACAGACTGAATAAATTCTGTATGACCCAGGTGGTGTGCATTTGACATAAAGAATTCAGTACTCAATTGGCTGGATGGTGCAAAAGGCACAAGCTTGTACTCAAGTTTCCATGTGATTTTCTGTAAAATGGCACCCTCTAGTGTTGGAAAGGAAAACTGACACTCAATCTGTAATTTAATCAAAAATAATGTAAAACAGGCACACTACAGGCTTTATATTTATGCTAAAATAGTTTTCCTGTTTGTCATATGCTGAACTCTATAGGGCTGAAGTGGTTATTATGTATCATCTACTGTACAATAGAGTGAACCGGTTTAAATCCTGTGTTGAGCTACACCTGTTTTAGAGGAATTAAAAGAGAATGTTTGAGTGCATCTCACACATAGTATATGTAGTATATGTGTGTTCATGTGTTTTGGTAGGATATAGGTCTTAGTTGTGCAAGCAAGAGCCTCGGGGAGAGGTGTGTATAGACCAACGGTGGAATGCAATTACCGTTGGCGATGATACCAATCCCATACAGTCATTTCTCTTATCATCTCACAAACTAAAATCTCCTGCGAGCAATATTCTTGTTCCAACAAGCCTCCAGTAACTTTTAAAGAACGGAGGGTAAGAAAACCTAAAGCAGTGGTTCTCAAACTTGATGGGCTCAGGGCATCCCTATACATTACATATCCACTTAATTTATGGTATCTTTTACCACTGTGACGCGTTATTGGAAATGACACCTGGGCTCCAGACGGAGCCGCTCGATTGTCCACGACACTGCAAGCGGCGCGAAGGCCAGCGGACCTTGGTCCTGCTCTTCGCCCCCGAGCGCCGCAGGAGCGAGTGGCCGCGAAGAGCGGGCCAGGGCCGCGCGGCCGGCGGAGCGCCGCGCGAGTTACGAAGCCGTGGTGAATGCAATCGTTATATTTATGCCCAGGCCGTAAGGCCTGGGCAAGCCCACGATAAACGCCCTGTCCAAGCGACTACAATTGAGCGCTCCCTAGCTCCGCTTCAGCCAATTAGGTATCATCATCATCATCATTACTATTATTACTGTATAAGATGATGATGACCATAACAAGTGAGAGAGGAGATGATTATGAGGAAGAAGATGATGATACACATTATGGAAGGTCCCCGGCTCCCCCATGGTGAGTATCGAAGTGTCCTTGAGCAAGACACTGAACCCCTAACTGCTGCCCACGAACAGGTTGGTGCCTTGCATGTTTTCCTCTGCCGTCAGTGTGAATGATTGTGTGTGAATGGGTGAATGTAATGCACATTTTAAAGCGTTTTGGATAAAGGCGGTATATAAATGCATCATTCAGCACTTTACTTGAGTAATATTTAGGTAAAGTAACAGTAACTGTACTTCTACTTGAGTAGGATGTTTTAGTACTGTTTTCATGTATTCTGTAGAAGTTACACATATTCAAACCCGAGTTACTGGTTGAGGTGGGCCTTGCAAAGTACATTGCTCAAAGGCACCAGCTTGCAGAGCCGTGATTTGTGTGGATCACAGGTTTATCTCATTTCTGTTTTAAAGTCACAAGCGTGCTCCCGTGAAGATCATTTTTTGCATTCCACGCCACATTTAACACCATAAAAGGTAAAAAAGAAAAGAAATCGATCGGCAAGCTTTTTTATCTTATTTATTTAATTCTTTCTTTATTGACATATTCGGATGTAGTAAAAGAAATCGCACCTGGTTACTATCAAACACAGCACACAAAGTGCATATCTCCTTGTATGGGCCGTTCTGTCCGTGACATCAGGTATGTTGGTCTCTGTGTATTTTCTATGACATTAGTCTCGTGCTCATACGTAGGACACTCATATACACAAAGCCCGAAGTAAAAAGATACTGAACTAGAAGCAGTGCTCTTCCGAGCACAGGTCTCCACCAGGCCACACAAATCGGCCTGTTATAGCGCCACCATGAGGCTGATTTAAAAAATGTGGGGCAGAGGTTCTGAATTAGCATCCAGGGAGTGTGTGTGCTCAGTTTGGCAGCGATCGGGCCAACGGCGCCGGAGATTAGCTGGTAACAACCAGGCCACACAAATCGGCCTGTTATAGCGCCACCATGAGGCTGATTTGAAAAATGTGGGGCAGAGGTTCTAGATTGGCATCCAGGGAGTGTGTGTGCTCAGTTTGGCAGCGATCGGGCCAACGGTGACTGATATTAGCTGTTCACAAACTGCGAGGACGCACGGACGCACGGACGCACGGACGGACGCACGGACGCACGGACGGACGGAGGGGAAAACATACTCTCCCTCAGCCTTCGGCTGGTGGAGACAATAAAAATTGTCAAAAGGATGAACACAAAAAAGGCTCATTATTTCCATTGTGGTCATTTCTAAGATGGTTCAATACACAACAGTAAAAGTGATCTGGTTGTTGTTACAATTGGGACATAGTATGCTTTTGAGATGAAGCTCATTTAATCTCAAAAGCATTCCATTCCACATCACAGCTGCCGAGTATAAGAAAGTGCTCTTGGCCTTACAGCTGTTAAAAGGGCATGGCACAAAGTCTGTAGAGCTCTCTCTGGTAGAATACCTAAGGGTGTCCTCACGAAATAGTTCACTAGATACTTGGGTACCTCACTGTTTGCAATCCTGTGAACCATACACATGTTCATGTGAGATACTCTCTTCTCAACTCGAAGCCACTTTAGGCTATGAAAATGGCCAAAAGATGCGTTCAGGGATGTTGTTTAAGGATTAATCTAATCAAACAGTTCTGATAGGTCTGTAGCTTTGTTTTGAGGACATTAGGGGTGCTAGAATACCAGGAAGTGCAGGCATAGTCAAAATGATATTGTACTAGTGCTGATGCTGAGGACAGTGGAGAGCACAATCAATAAATAGAAACCATGCATTACTGCAGAGACCATTCTCTGGTGTTGTATACAGCAAATGAGGTGTGCAACAGCTGACACAGATAGATAGGGACTCGGGAGACAAACCAAATGGCCTGTTGGACTTATCCTCAAATGATCCAAATTATCCTCAAGTTATGTTGAGAAAGGCTGAAAAAAATGCTCGGTCTGGGATTGACCTGGGATTGACCTTAAAGTTGTACCATGTAACTTTTTTTATAAAACAAATCTTAAAATTGTCCTAACTGTTAAATCGCTAAAGTTTTAGAACACCCACTCCGTGAATTTCAGCCTGTAAAGCCTTCTCTATATGTAAACTGCGATCCTTGCCGGGGACCGGATCTCGCGCCAAAATTGCGTCATCACACTACCGGCCAATCACAGCGAGGGTTATACAACTGCCGGCCAATCACAGCGCATCTTGAAGTGGGGTCGCTATGGCAGCCATATTTGTTGTCGCCCGTTTGTACCATCCCTTCTCTAGGTAATTTCGCCTACCAGGCAGGGTGAAGGAGTCCGTATCTCTGGAATTACTGAACGCACAGGAACAAGGGACCCCTCAAAAGATAGATCTCAGCGAGGTGGAGGCAGACGCGGGGGTCTGAAGGTACGAAAAACGGGCGAAAGACGCGGACGCGACCGCGGTTTGCTATAGGGCTAATGACCACTAGTTGGGCATCTTACACAGTATAGCTTTAATCACTTACCCACGACTTGTGGGTATAATCGAAATGACTTGTGAACTGGTGGTCGGTGTTGAATTATAACAGCGGCGTTCCTCACAAGATGACGAGCTAAACTTTGTGTAGCTTTGAGCTCAAAACACAGTTATTTTTGTGGTGCAATAAAGCATCTGTCATATTGGAGCCCTCAGTGTGCTGTGTGAGTGTTTATTTATGTTTCTCTGCTGTAACCCAGTGATGTTACTAGGTTTTCAATGTAATGGGTCCCGGGACCCACAGATGGTCATTCAAATGGGTCCCAGAAAAGTTTTATGAGTCCTCAATATAAAGTTTATGCGCGCAAAATGGCATCGGACGTCGGTGGAATCAAAACATTGACGTTTCTATCGCCTGTTTAAGACTTTCTACATGGATTTTATTTGTGTTAACGTAGGGTAAAGTAGGATGCTTTCACCCATGAACAATGGTGGTGTCTGTGGAATTTTTACCGCGACGCAGTAAATTATTTTAACATGGACTCCAATGGAGGCGCATCCCCGGGACCCCAGGACCATGACATGAATGAGTCCCTGGGTGACTTGAATGAGTTTTTGATGCGGGATGCGCACGTAATGACATCACTGTGTAACCAGATGATGCCATAGTTAATACATAATGGTATTTCAAGGTACGTTATAGCACACAGCATGTAGTTAAGAGATTATAGCAAACTGGCAATGCAACAGAGAGCTAAAACATGTGTACTGTAGAGTACAGTACATGATGGCATGCTGGGGAACTTGGAAGGGGAGTGAATTGACTTTGCGCGCTGTCACTTCTAATCGTCCCCCTGGTAGGCATGTTACAATTATTACCCAATCACCTGCTGATTGCAATTTTTTGAGGTAATCGCAATTATTTTGCATAATAATTTGAATTGTTTCCATTGATCTGTATAAAAACAGCTGAATGAAATGAACAGAAATGCCATATTTCTATCATCAATTCATTGTCAACTAAATTCATTGTGACAGCCCTACTGTCTGGGAACTGACAAGGGTCGGTAGGTGTGCTTTTGCTGAGGATTGTGAAAACCTTTCAGGCACTGTGAGAGTGCAGGGTCTCATCGTGTACACGGCATGCCCTCACCCCCATGCATACACAGCTTTACACTCAGACTGTGGGAGTACAATGACAAAACAATTGCTCCCTTTGGCTAGAAAACAACAACAAGGTAACTCTGAGAATGGGTGGGGGAGGTCTAAATATATTTGTGTTTTCGTAAGCATTCGCCAATAACAGTAAGACGAACTGGACGCAGATTATCCAGTTTCATATTCACCAGCTCAGCTTCAGCTTTTGCCTGCAACCAAATCGCAACTATGTATTGTATGTTACGGACTATGGCATCTCCCTTCACGTGCTCCGCTGCTTATTCAAACAAGGTCAGTTTGTGCCACGCTATCACGTGTCTCTTTTACCGCATGTGAAATATGTCAGTCATAAAGTCAGTAAACAAGGGGTGGGTTAAGCGGGGTGTGTGGGGACAGCCCACTCAGTTTGAAAAGTTACACAAAGCCTAGTTTTTTATCTTCTCCCTGTGAACTGACAGGGGTCAATCATGTTTAGCTGGCTCCAACTGACCTTTGACCTCGGGGCAGTGGCGTACAGAGTTGACTTGTTGGTGTCAGGAGTGCGGACGTCATCCCAGGAAACTCTGGCAGCACCACTGGGCTCTGCAACACTGTGGAGTGGAAGCACACGTACAAAAGAGACATTCAGCAAAAAAGACCGAATTAACCTGAAAGAAAAACGAGGCCTTGTTACAGTATTATTATTATTATTATTTTTACTTACATATATTTTTTTGGGGGGGGGATAAAAATTATAAGTAAAACTTGTTACAGTATTTTGTACAGTAACAGGTTTACATGATTATGGAGGGCAATGATAACGCTCCACATTTATGCATATAGATCTGCTATTTTCAGTGTGGTACACTATCGTACGACAGAGACTGAAGTTGGCAACAGAAGTGTTTGATTGTAGCAATGGTAAACAGCAAAAGTTCAAGTATGCATCGTGTCCTGTGTTTGCACAGTGCAAGTACTGTAGCACCTTTGTGAAAACAGCATGCTACGGTGCTTGACAGAATAAATCAATGAGACAATATCTAATTGAATAAAAGCCCGGACAGTGTGGACACAACCTGATATGAAAGAGGGAAAAAAGCTTTTCAAGTACAATAAAGCGTGCATGTTATCAGAAACAAATAAACTGCATCTAGAGGGCTAAATGAAAATAATTAAGAATATATAATGAATTTAAAATCCTCAGTGTTAGTGGTGCCGATAGACGAGTGGCTAAGGCACCTACATAAACTCTGATGCCTGAGGGCGTGTCCTGGTTTCGATTCACAATCACCAGCGGAATTTTGCTGCACGTTACTCCCCAACCCTCTATCCATATTTTTGATTTCCATCAAAAATATTTTTAACTAAAGAAAAAAACATGTTTTAAACAGTGAGAAAAGGGTAAGTCACGTACAACTCCGAGAGCATAATAGAACTCACATAGAAGTTTATAGCAGAAGTTGGTTTTCATGATTTTTGGGGCTTTTATGTGTGGCTGTCATGTGCAGAGTAAATAGATACATTCATTAGTGATGACCTGTCATTCTACTCAAAGGAGTGGCACAAAGGAGATACAAACAGGTTGTCTCACTTTGCGAGTTAAATGGCAAGCAAACATGGGTAGGACTGAACATGCTGCATCTCTCACTTTAAACACTTTCAGCCTGGCGTCCCTATTTTGGGCATGTCATTATAGATATATTCAAAAAAGCGTAAAAAGTAGCGCAAATAGCAGATCTACACTGTGCAATGCATTATGAGCTTGTAGATCTGCCATTTTCTGCATGGCACCATTGTATGACAAAGTATGCAATAGGGCTTAAGTGCTTAATCATCAAAGTTGCAAACATTGTATGACACAATCTCATTTTAAGTTAGGTTAATTTGAAAAAGTAATCGCTATGAAAATTATCTCAGTTGCAGTCCTACACTGTGGACGCCACGCACTATGTGCATGTGGAGTGGAACTTTACTACTACTTTGCATGCAGCTCGGAGGAGACTACAGAGTCATCATGCCGGATGAGAACGATTTAATGGCATGTTTGTACCCTTAGGGGGAGAGGGCGATATATCATTACAATAAAAAATATCAACCGCCAGAAAGAACATGATTTATGTTGTCATTATAAACCATGCCAGGTTTATTTATCCATGGGCATGCATACAGGCGGACAACACACACACACACACACACACACACACACACACACACACACACACACACACACACACACACACACACACACACACACACACACACACACACACACACACACACACACACACACACACACACACACACACACACACACACACACACACACACACGTAAAACAAAATCCTCAGCATTAATTTATCTGTTAGTGTAAAATCAATAAAGGGCTAAAATAACACTACTGAATATGACTGTAGGCCTACAATGACACCATATCAAGGCCATCACTCATCGCAAGGTGAGACAAATATGCAGCTTCTTGGCCTGATAAGAGGTTCAGCAAGCATCTGTACGACTCGCTCATGTGAGTTTCCATGTGAAGTTGTGAACCAACCCCACCACCCTACCCCCCCGGTGTGAACTTAAGAAACCCCATCAGCAATAAAGCTTCTTGTGACAACAGGCATTGGCACTAAGGCTTGCCCACCTGCCCCCAGCAGGTAAATAAAAATTTTGGGCAGGTGAAAATGGTTTTCAGGTTGCCCGACCGGGAATGTGCTCATTTGAGAGGGGACGCAACCGTCTATAAACACAACACCAGATCTGTCTAAACACCTAACGTGGCCAGCACGCTCTGTCTGGTCTGGTCTGTGGAATGTAAAATAAGATCACCGTTTACCTATAATGTGCTGTTGTATTGTATTGTATTGTATTTACTTTTCGGGCAAGTGGACAAAACCTTTGGGCAAGTAGAATATGACCTGTACTTTACTTGCCCGGCGGGGTTCGAGACCTTAGTGTCAACCCCTGGACATTGTTAAAGCCTGAGTTATACCAACCCGGGTTGCATGCCATATCGCTCACCATAAATAGCAGATTTGTTTTACTTTATTCATTCCTTTATTCATTCGGATCCCCATTAGTGCCACCAAAGTAGCAATTACTCTTCCTGGGGTCCAATATATTGACTGAGATGTTGTATATTGTAATATGGAAAAAGTGTCTTTTCCTTGTTTTTATCACACTATATCCAATTTTTTTATATATATATTCAGAAATGGCAGATCTATTAAAGCTTGCATCGCGTTCCGTCACGGTGTGGTGTAAGCTTGCAGATCAGCTATTTTAGATTTTTTTCCATTTTCTCATCACCATAATTTGATATCTTCGATGGTGCATGGTAAAATATATTTAGATATTTTATTTTGTCCATTAACAACAAGCCACACATCCTCTATATCAGTTTACTTTTATGAGATGATTATTCAAATGTTGTGACAATACAGGCCATATTCTTTGTGCCATCTATCTTTTTAAATTCTCAAGGACAGTCTGTGAGGCTTGACTGATTATGCAGCAAGCTTTGTTCATGTAGTTTCGTTGTAAGTTACTAATCATACCCACACAGACAAAGACCCATTGTGAGCCACATTGTTCCAGAGGTGATGACAAATATGGATTAATGTGTCACTGACAACTTCTGAGACTTCCAACATACTGCCAGCATGTAGAACAGTTGTACAATTAGCTAGTGTGGCATATTTGACTGATAGCTTCAATATGCACAGGCATGTACTGTATACTGTAGATTAACAGGTTCCTTTCAGGGCCCTGTGTTGAACGAACGTATGATATAATGCACTCACTGGGGTTAGTAATTAATATGCATAATTCAGATGATACTGATGTTTTTGGTACTGAGAAGTCCTTTTTCCTCGAATGAACCGTCTAGTCTCTAATCCATAAAATAACAATGAAACAAAAGGGTTCAAAGAAAGGAACTAAATAGATTATGTTTAGTTTTTATATATTGACAGAGAAATATGTTTTTTTTATTTTTTATTCTGTTTTAATTTTATCCCTGTCAACCCCTACTGTTGGTCTGGGAAGAGTGTGGGCAACCACGTCTTCTCCAATACACATGAGGTTACAGCCACATATTTTCACCTGACAGTGTGGAGTTTTACCGGGAGGGTGTAACGCGTGCAGAAGAACATGCTATCGACCCCAGCTCCACTCCCTGCTTAACAGGCAGCTTGCAGAGATATATGAGATACTTCAATGGTTTCCAGTGGAAATAAGCTTAGTCTTTTCATGGATCTCCTTTTAGTAGACCTTGTACCAGTGAACTGTACCGTCATGAAACTGTACCTTTTCCTATGCAAACTTCTAATAAAGTCTTCAATCAATCAAAGAGGTTGCTAGCGCAGCAAGCGCTAATGCCCCTCCCCTTGCTGGCTTCCCTGCAAACATAGCCAGTTGTGTCTGACCAAGCCAGGGGCACCGTGGTGGAATCAAACCCCAGTCTCCTCGGCATGCCGAAAATTAGGATGCCAGAGTTAAAGTGGTTAATTAAGGGATAACTACTGCAATTTTTTGCCGAGAACAGTGTTAAAACTCCTGTGGAAGCACAGTGCGTTCTCGTGATGACAGATAAGACATTCTTGCTGACAGCATGTGAAAGGTAAACAGACACACTGACCTTAACCTGGAGTATAAAAAGCAGATTCTGTCTGGGTGGAGCAATGGACTTGTTTCCCTAGACATTGAAAACGAAGCAAGCCCTTAAAGGGATAGGTCACCCCCGATTTACTTTTCTTTTTTCTATCGATTACTCACCCCATGGGGACTTGAATTAATGGATATTCTAACCTTAAAAGTCTCCATGGGGTGAGTAATCAATGGAAAAAAAAGTATTTTATACTATCTCTTTAACTGATCAAATTCCAGACAAGGAAAAGCTTTTACTACAAACAAAATCACATGTGGTACTTGTACTTCTACTTATATTTGAAGCTGAATCATCTTTTTTGAGGGAGGGAGAATCATCCATGCATGCCAACTAAGCACAATTTGACTCCAATAGAGATCATTTGAAAGTTTGTTAATATGGTAGGCAATAATACAAGTACTGTAATAATTTCTTGCATTGTCAATTAGGATAACTGGCCCACAGTACAGTAGAACTATTGTTAAGATGCATGAATACACAGAAGGTGCTTGCATGCAGTACTAGAGGTTCATTTACCACTATCTATATTGTTTATCTAACCACGGAGGTGCTTGAACTGTCATGTTTGTTCTATTCTGTGGCAACGACAGGTGTCAAATGATATCTGTAACCACAGGATCCACAGGATTTGATTGCCCGGTCATGTGACTATTAGCTCACTACCTCATGGTGGTGTTGTTGTAGTGTGTATGAGTATGTTCATCCCTTTCTCTGTCTAATTCTGTGTTACAAACACTACTGAATAAAACACTACAGTCTTAAGGACCACAGTGGAAACAAACTAAGCTTTTTTTGTGTTATCCTTTTGATGATGGTGGGTTACTTACATGTGAGTGTGACATGTTTTATTCCATGATCAATAAAGATATCAATCAGTAATGTCTTACAATGATGTGTGTCAATAGCTGCACTCAGAAAATGCACCCATTACAACAAGCGATTCTAGTAAATCTTGAACTTGTTGATATATAAGAAATAAAAGAACAATTTAAAAATATATATGTGCTTCTAGAATCTAGATTAATCAATTAACCTACATGAGCAAGAATAAGTCAGTTATTGGTTCCAAATATTGATTTTCAGTTTTAATTGCCCAGCCCTACTTTCAGTTCTCAATTTGGGTAGCTGGAGTTGAATATTACTGGTGGGTTCTGGTGAGGGGCAGAGCCAACAGAGTGTGCTGCTGCTTTCTTGAAGAGTGGTTACTACTGTAGCTACTGTAGGCAGTGAGAGGTTTTGGCATGCATCTTGGCAACTGGAATATTCTCTACTTGCCCCTTGTGCACAAGTACTTGCCATGAGGTGCGCTCATCACTGGCATCACCACTGTCGACACCAGGAATGCTGGTCCCTCATTGGCTGTTATTGACGACGTTGCCATAAATGCTGGTCCCTGGTTGGGCTACGGGCTTAAACACACACAGCTACCTACCTACCTACCTACACACATACTACATACGCAGCCGAACGCAGTACTTGCGCGCTCTGCTGGCACAAGTCAAGATGGGTTTAGTGCCTTTTGGCTACTACAAAATAGTGACTTTGTTGAGGCTGTAGTGGCAAGAGTATCAGACAGAATGTGAGATTGGGTTGAGGCCTTTTTATTTGTTCAATCTGGTACTAGTGTCTGGTAAGCCATCTCTCATAACTTTATGGCTGATAATTCAAGTCTCATGGCTCTCTGGAGGGACAGCAGGCAGGAACTGCCTTCAAAGAGAACCGGCTTACTGTCAAGTTTGGGATAATTCAGTAAAGGACAGGTCAGGACAAACCAAGTGTACAGTTGAGCTGATGAACAGCCGTCTTCAACAAAATGCCGTTCTCTCACAGACTCCACAGATGTTTTGCAATAGAACCCTTTGGTAAAAGTATTAAGATTTTTTTTAATAACACTACATGAGGCTACACACACAACACACCGTTGACCCCACCCACACACTTATTTTACCATTTGTATTCATGACACATACAGTGCAACTGTGTTTCATCATGTTTTATCTGTATTCATTCAGTTGTAATATTTAATAATTTGATAGAGATAGTAAGCATATTATCAACACACATCAGAAATTAATCAGAAATGTATACACAGGAGCTGGCATATCTTGCTGTTAGAAATACACAAATTGAGACACGTCTTCGCCACCTTGAACTATAACTATACCTAGTTAACAGGTGTGCCCTAGGGCTATACTTTGATCGCTACTTTTTTTTTTAACTCTAGGCTACACCAAATTAAATCTCCTCACTGAAAATAGCCGACCTACAATCTCACAAAACAAAACATTCACCACCACCAGTTTAGGGACCCTAATAGGGTTCATGTGGTTAACGGCAATGTCTGGGTGGTGGGTATGTTGCATTTAGGAATGAGCGTTGCTCTTCCGTTTCTCTTCAATTCAGCAATTATAGTGACAGATTAACAGATTATTTCCAAATAAGTCATCAGCAACACTGTATAGTTTAAATTGTTGTCTTAAATTGTTTTAGTTGTCAAGTTGTTGTTGTCAAGTAGGATATGACAGATTCCTTGTTTAACACTTGTTAATGTGCTGCAGATTTGTTATTTGTGGCGAAGAGGTTTGATGAGGAACAAAGATGCAAATTTAGCATAGAGCCATGGGTGACCCCAGTCAAATAGGTATATAGGCATAGAAGTGCTTAATCATCAAACTAGTTAAATTTAGATAATGTTGAGCCATAGCCTACTCAAACCACACTGACTAGTCTAGTACTAGTCAGAGATGGGCAGTAAACAAAAAAGTGTTTCAAATACATGTAGGCTATTTCAAATACTAACCCTATCACTGGTAGGTGTCTCATGGGAATGGGATCTGATTCTGAGGATCCCATGAGCATTGTCCTCTGATGCTGCATCTTAAACCTGTATGACTAGCAGTAACCCAGCGGTTATCAACGTGGATTCTGCGGACCCACAGAGGTCACAGGGGTCCTTGAGGGGACCCCTCAGTGGGTCATGCTATAACCTGGGTTCAAGAAAATATTTGGGGGAAGCAATTTACACATGAGTGATGCGAGTCATAATAGTTTTCGGGCCAGGACAGTCAGCAACAGAAGTTGAACCTGACAACAAGTAGTAGCCATAAATCATAACTCTTGTAGAGGTTACTTTATGTTGGGAGACTTGGGACGTTTACTCTTTACGTCCCAATATAAAGTAACCTCTACAAGAGTTATGATTTATGGCAAAACAAGTAGACTACAACAAAAACAAGACGCTCATTCAAAAACCAAGCAACAAAAGTATTGAACCTATGAGATTGCATTTAATGCAGAGCAGACATCACATTTACTGCAGGTTGCACTGGCTGTAATGCCAGAGCGTGACAGCCAGCCCAGTGCTGTGCCACGCGGAGACAAGACACAAGTATTTAAATAAGACTCAAGCATGCATATACCTGGAAACCTTCTGGTTCTCATCAGCTGGCTTCTCGGGGTCGGCGGAGGTTTTCGACTTCAACTTGAATTTGAAGAATTTGAACTTCTTCTTCTCTCCTGCGTTGCTATTTTGATCCATCTCGACAGACTCCTCCAAGTTAGCCTCGCTCTTTGAGAACAAGTTTTTCAGAGCCTTTCTGGGGTTATTCTTTTTCGCCATGGCTCCTCCAGTTAAAATTATTTCACACCACTAACGAAAACGTTAAGAGAGGTCTATTGTTGGCCTGAAGAGCTGACAAATCTTGTCAGCAAAACCTCATAGAGAGAGAAGAAAACACTTGAATGAGACTCGTTGACAGCAGCAGCCAGCTGCCTCATTTTCTCTGCACAGTCACACGCACAGATAGCGCACACAGACACACAACACACAGCGCACAGGTGTGGCAGACGAGCGACACGCCCCTCTGCTGAAAGAGCATCATCAACACATTGAACCCAAGGGCAGTGGTTCTCAAGTTCACCTTTTCAGACAGCGAACCCCCAAAATAATCATATTCATTCATAACTGAACTGCCTGGGACCCCCCCAAAATAATCCTATTTGAACTGGGGACCCCCCACCCTGACAAGCACTTGGACAAGCACTTATATAGGCCTAGTGTGTGTGTGTGTGTGTGTGTGTGTGTGTGTGTGTGTGTGTGTGTGTGTGTGTGTGTGTGTGTGTGTGTGTGTGTGTGTGTGTGTGTGTGTTTATATAGGCATATAGACTAAAAAAAGGTAAATAGGCCGGCCTAATAAAAGAAAGAAAAAAAACCTATACACAAGAAAAAGTAAAGTATTCAAATGTAGTCTACTTTTGAGTAGGCCTAATGTTGAGCACAATGCTGTACCCCCTCCAACTTTATATAGTATGTTCCCCATTTCTTTTATTATATTTTGACACTGCTTTGGCAATGTAAACACATGCTTTGAATTTAAATTGGCAGGTCAACAGATTAGTACAGGAGGAGGCACATAGTCTACTCTGGTGGGCCTTATTCAACCTTGTGAGTGATCAGAATGGACACAAGAGGGTGTAAAAGCACTGCGGATGAAGGTAGTGGAACAATTGCAGTGGTTAGGCCTAGTATGGGACATCAAATGAACCCTAGGCTAGCGTCCATTCAAAGGCATATAGTGACACCAAAATAATAATGTGGGACAAGAGAAACATTTAAAGATTCTTGTGGACAACCCCAAACTTAGATAACATTCAAAATTATCCGAAAATGTATCAACTAGCCTACATCTCTGCTCGCTAAGTGAAGGCATTCTTTGAAATAATGACTTACAGTTACAGCAGTATGATCATACATTGCTTAAAAATAAAAAATAATTATTATTGAAAATTATTACAACTGTTGTTGTTGTTATTATTATTACCCTTATTAGCCTATTAGTATTATGTAATGTAATATAATTAGGCTATTCGTTTTTCTAATCAATTTAGACATGCATTTGGGTATTAGGGCTGTTAATGTAATCATTGATTGAAATGGCTTCATTTATTTTATGCATGTTGTGTCTTTAAATAGGGCAATAATCCATAAAGCGAGGTTTCGATATTACATAGCCTACCACACCTTACGTTTATTATTACACGACCCACTCCCTTTCTAGGCCTGCATGCAAGGTGACAAGGATGACAGCAACGGAAAAGCAAACACTAGATCAGAGTAGAAAGTGAAACTACATTGAAATGAGATTATTACTCCCACCCATACACTCCCAAAACATAGTGACATCTTCAACCAGTGGTCCATGACAGAGGTCCCCGTCCACCCCCGCAGACTCATTGGAGAACTGTTGTCCAAAATGGAAAACAAAACAAAAACAAACATAGCAAGCCTACATTTTATTTGACCATAGTGATAATGATAATAATAGCAATGAATTAAGAAACTCTGTGAGAGTGGGGCTATAGTTATTTCATGTTCAACTATAGAAAAAGTGCTCCCTGGAGCCAGGTCAGGTAGGCCTACTGTAGGTTATTGTGGGCCAGCAATGTTCAGAATCCACCAAACAGGATGTGATAGGAAAACAGATCCGTCTAGACTGTCTTGATCACATGACCATAGAGATAATGTGTACCGATTTGTGTGATGTTTGGACAAATCTGAAGGAGCAATATGGCAAAAATCAGCCTCCTGCTGGCGCTAAAATAGGGAAATGTGAAAAGGGTGGCATTTTTCCTCAACGTAGTGCAAATATATATGCATGCAAAGTTTCGCAGCAATTAGTCTGCATTCATTATTTGAGGCAGTTTGTTAAAAACAGGCCAATCCTGCAAACTTTAGATGCCAATCTTAGCCAATCAGGATGGAATATGAAAAATTAGACAGATGTGTCTTGATCACATGAGACCACGTGTAGGGCCTACCGATTAGTGTGATATTTGGATAATATCTGAAAGAGTAAAATAAAATAAAAATATTTCACATAAGTCGGTCTCCTGGGGGCGCTATAAAAGGCAGATGTGGAAAAATGCAGAGCAGATGTTTTTCCTTGGCATCTAGGGAGTGTGCATACCGGTAAGTTTCACACAGATTGGTGCTTGCAGGTAAACGAATCGGCCTGTTATAGTGACACTATTAGGTTGATATGAACATTTCAAGTGGCATTTCTTCCTCGGCCTAGTGGGAATGTGCGTGCAAAATGTCAGTGTCTCACACTGTGTTCATGACTCGAGTTATCTTGTTCAAAGCGGAGCACTCCTGCAAATTCTGCTCGGCTTATCACAGACGACAGAGATGGACGGACAAACAGACAGACAGACAGGGTGCCAAACATAGTCTTGGCCATGCCTTCGGCATGGCATGGCCTGGAGTGACCTATAGTGCCATCAACAGGCCCAAACCATTTCACAAGATATCTCACAGTCTATAATGCAGAATGCAGGATGAACAAAGGTTGGTTTTGGTGATCCCATGGCTCTAGCGCCTCCATTAGTTAATTAATTTTACATGAGAGTGCCAGGCTAATGCTGTGTGAGAGAGGAAAAAGAATGAGCGAGGGAGAGAGGAAGAGAGGAAGAGAGGGAGAGAGGGAGGGTGAAGGGGAAGGAGGTAGGTGGAGACACACACACACACAAACAAACATGCACACACACATGTAACAATGACTATTTCAAGAGAAATTCATGGTGTGAAATTCACTCTACCAAGGAAATGTGTTGTCATGGTATCAGCTGCAAACAAATCAGTCAGACAGAAACAGACATCCCCATATACAGTATGGGCACAAAAGGGACAGATGGTTCTCTGAAGCCTCCAACACTATGGCTCTAACAGGGCTACTCTAATAATAAATACAATTTCTGTCAAGTATGCTGTTGCCAATATTATAGGTGTTATACATGTTTTAGTTTTGTTCAAACAAATGTTAAATAGCTCTATTAGGATAATAATCATTGCTATAATGTTTGTTCAGTAACAAGTGTCTGCTCATCCCTCCAGCTCTTTAGTAAACTGACAATATATGATAAATAAGTGAAACTGGATGTGATGAAACAAACGAAAAATGTGAAGTGGAACACAATAAAATATAAGCTGATAAATTTGTTCTCTCTCCCGATTGGATGAAATTAACCCACCTGAAAATGTATGTCCTGTTTACTAAAGAGCTCGAGAGACGGGATGTTACTGAACAAACACTTCATAGCAATGATTACAAGAGAATAAAGAGCATTAACTTTTAAACCTTTTCTTTTATTTTGTTTTTATAAACAATTAACACTTTACATCATTTGAAGCATCATTGAAGGCTTCCAAAGAACTAAATCTACTTCCTTGAATCTTTACAGGGTGATGTATCTGAGGACACCTATTGAACACTGATTTTACAATTGAAGTGAGAGTGAAAGTACCAATGAAGTAGGCCTACAGCAGAAGACAGACCAAGTATAAAATCAGGTTACCGTAAGTAACTCTTCACGCCCTTAAAAGTTTTAAAACCACTGCTGACTCCTATCCTTGTTTTCTCGTTCTGTCTTGACTCTTTGCCATCTACCCGGTTTAGCCAATAATGGATTTCCTGCCATGAATCTGGGTACCAGAAGCTGTCCAGGTATAGTGCAGACAGGAAGTACGGTGGTGGGTTTTCAAAGAGCGAGTCAATTTTCAAGATAAAACAAACCGGAATTATGTTCTGTAAACAGGATGTCTGCCCCTTCCTCTTAAACCAACCAACCATCCAGCAGACTTTCTTTTACATTGGTTGTAGCTGTTTGACATTAACACGTGCCACTGTATTAGATAGATAGATAGATGCTTTATTTGTCCTTGCGGAAATTCTTTTTGCACCAAGCAGTCATCAGGACACAAAATCACAACACATAATACACAATACTTGAATGACAAGACAAAACTCATAATTCACTGACAACATGGTACACACCACAATACATGAATAACAAGACAAACTCACAGTTCACTAACAACATGATACAAAACAGGCTACCAGTCATAACACTTTATGCACGGAACTGAGCTGGGGCTTGTTTGTTCAGAAGCCCTATACTAGTGGGGACAAATGTCCTCGAGGCCCTCGCCTTCAACGCAGGTACTGTGTACCGTCGTCCTGAGTGCATAATATTGTATTGTATTGTATTGTATTGTATTGTATTGTATTGTTTTGTATTGTATTGTATTGTATTGTATTGTATTGTATTCTATAACTAAGATAAGTTGGTGTGAACTCCATCCACTGCCATCCACTTGATTTTTAAAACTATATCTTTATAGTTATAGTTATAGTGCTCAGAGTGAATGGCCCTTATCTCAGACAAGGTGGTTAAATAGGCGATAACTGTTCACCAGGCAATAACTATCTAAAAATACCAGTGCTAGTGCAATACTTCTACTATTAGGCCTACTGCCACTTCTAGTAGCACTTAAATAGTTACAAGTACTTGCTACTGTAAAGTGGTTGTCTAATCTTAGACACTGTCTAACACTTGTGAGCGGATGTAGCTGGCAGCCTGCGAAAATGGATTTCCTGTTTGCAGTGTGGCAGACAGACGAGCACCTAAAAGAGATCCAAGAGACCAGCGGCTCTCGCTCTGGTTTGAGGTGTAATTGTTCTGGTCAGAGGTAACTGGGTGCTTGTCACGGAGGGCCTCCCCCAAAGCAGACATCAGAAGAGGAGAGTAGCAGCAGAAAGAGAAAAAAAGAGGGCTTCCGCGCGTGTGTGTGTGAGAGAGAGAGAAAGTGAGAGACAACAAGGCTCTACTGTCATTTTGACAGACATTATTTACAGTAACTTTGTGAAAGCAGAATGTCAAAGGGAAGAGGAGTATATCATAAGATCAATCAGAGATCGTTAACACAGGTGTCTCTCTCTATTGCCCATAAATTCACTTAATTTACCTAGCCAATTGTGCCATTGACAAAAAAGACATACAGGAAGCTTGCAGTGCCTATGAAAAAAGCTTCAATGTTGATGTCATTTACTGTATGTCTTTGTTTTTCTTCCCTCTTCCTTAGAAGAGTAACCTCTAAGGACTCAAAAAGGGAAGAATTATTCACATGCTTATAGCTCTTACTTTCTTCCATTTAAAAAAAAATAAGAAAAAAGTAATGTGATGAAGCAATCAGTCTGCTTATTCCTACGAATACTACTTTTATGGGTGGACAGTTTCAGTTCTTGTATTCTCTAAGAAAGTGGGCCTGAAAAAGGACTCTAGATTGAGGGACTTTCTAGGGTTTACAGTAGTTATCACCAACAGTGTGTGGGTGTTGGTGGTTCGTTGGGTGGTTGGTTTAAGCACCACTGCCTTAAACATGTACTGTACATGTTGTTGTTAGTTCCCACGTCTTCCCATGTCTCCAATTCAAAACACTGCAGACTTACTTCCACCACATTCTGAAGACTCTACCTCACCCGTTAGCACTCCTCATTCCTTGTATAAATTATTGTCACCTATTCTTTGATAGACGATCGTACAGTAGCCTATTATGTAGACTATGGTTGTGTTCACATTTAGACATGCTGTTTGCTTGATCTCAAATGCTGAGTAAGAATGTTGTTTAGACAGATGCTAGGTGTGATGTTTGACTCGTAGTTACTTTGTAGCATAAATGTTTTTCTCTATTTACGGTACATGACCATTCACCCTGTTGTTTGTCGACTAGAGCACTGTTTCCCAAACACTGGGTCGGGACCCATTTGTGGGTTGCAGACAAATTTCTATGGGTCCCCTAATTTTTGGTTTCGTACAATTTGTCAAAACATTTTCAAAAAATATTCCCCCAAAAGTTACGATTTTCATGAATAAAAAAATATATAACGATGATTTAATTAATAAAATAAAAAGAAAAATATAAGAAATTCCATAAATTAGAAAACAAATGTTTAAGAAGTTGTGAAAATAGCTGATCTACAAGCTCACAACGCGGCGCGAATCTCTCTTTTGGGTCTCGACCACTGGACTAGAGTATATGCCACTCTGATCTTTTGACAACTTTGTAAATCACTCCGGACAGTGAACCGGTAACCGGGAAACTTCCAAGACAGTGGCTTTACCGGTACCTCTTGGGTAACTGCTGTCCATGCCTAAATGGTATTGTAAATTGATTAACTGGGAATAGGTTATCTTTGATGTCTTGAGATTCTAATCCTCCTGCACCAATGCTTGACCTGATTTGAAAAGAGGAACTAAAACAAAGAAAATATGGAGAAACGCCAAAATAGAGAAACAATATCTTTAATATGCTACATAGTGTAAATATAAAAGTATCGTCAAAATAGCCTCTCACATATAAATTATCAACATCTCATAGACTGTATAAAAAATAAACTACATAGACAAGCATACTGTACAAATAAGAAACTACAAATATGATGAAAGAAATACTCAGTGGTCTAGTTCTGGCTTTTTCCAGTGCTACTCATCAAGAAAATAATAATTTAGGGTAAACAAAAACATGTGCCTGTCTAGCTCCCTTTTTAAACCTTGGAATATGAACTGATGCCGGTGGTAGCTGGACAGAATAAACGTATAGCAACATAATCTATTGTCACCCAAGTGTGAAGTGTACAGCAAAGCAGTGAAACAGACTCAAACAGCAATGATGTGCAGTCCATTAAAAGACTAGATCAAGATTTGGGTGAAGCTTGAAGATTTGGTTAAAAGGTTAAAAACAGTTTGGAGGATGATGAAGCTTGGTCAGCAGCAAAACCATTGAATACAACAACTGAAATATTATCACAACATCAGGATTAGGTTTCAAGTAGAAAAGCTAGTTCATGGCAGTTCAAAGGTCCTAAGAATAGAGGTTATTGGGTAATTGCAGCAAAAGGTGTATAAAGCTCTGGAAAAGTCACGTTCCTCACTTTGTTACATTACACTGGTAAACAAAATGATAAAACAAGTTGTGCTACATATAGTCAATAATGTTTTCCTCATTTCCTGATGTGTTCTTTTTGGCAAATGCTTACATGAATTCAAGATACTTAAAATGTCCCTTTTTCTTTACATCACAAACGTCAAAACACCAAAAGTATCCTCATCTTCAGGATATTGGTATCATTCTGCACTGCTTCTGATACACCCTTTCATACCCTATACAGTATGTACACACTGAAGACTCATCCACAAATGAATACCCTGTATTTGTTACTGTACTGTGGCAAATCCTTGCACATGTGGGGAGACAAAAAACGAAAAACATAAAAAAGTACAGAGTTGTTACATAAATATAGACGACACAAGGTCTCGCAAAACACATAATAAGTTAAAGTACAAAAAAACAACACTTGTCTACCTGAGTAAAAAAAAATCACAGACTACAAAAAATAAAAAACACCCTCTCTCTCTTTCTTTAGGAAATAAGTAGAGTTAAAGGTGGAAGTGCAATCACTCAATACACTAGCCCAGTCTTTGGAATGCTCTTCTTTTGGTGCTGTGCTCATTGAATAGTTACTGTCTCTCTTCCCTGCTTTTGTCCCATTTGGATAAAACAGAAAGATTTATTTGGCGAAGTCTCTCTTTCTTTTCTTTTTGTTGAACCGTCGACTGCATGGCTACAAATGTTCTACAATTCACATGTAGGCTATGTCTTTTCCTCTCTCGGCCCCCTCCCCCTCTCCTGTCCTTTCACTTCCTCCTCCTCACTGTCCTTCCGTCTTCACCGTTGGCCTGCTGTAGAGGTGCACCACGCTGGCCCTCTCCTGGTGTGCAGGCGGCTGTGGGCCGCGATGTGAACCGGCATGCGCCGCCGGAGCGTTGATAGCCGCCACCAGGGCCTTCAGCAGCAACGTGGCCTCCTTCTGGTCCTCCTTCCCCTCGCGGCCCTCCAGGCTCCTGGCCAACCAGCGCTCGGCCGCCGCCTCCACCTGCGCTGGCGAGGCCGCCTCCGGGAGGGCGTCGGCCTCCTGGCTGGCGTCGAACTGCTCCACCGTGTCTTTCACGCGCGCGTCGAGGTGCACGCCGGCATTGGCCGGGCAGCAGCTCCGCTGGTGGACGCGGAGGGAGAAGCGATGGAGGAACGTCTGGCCGCAGGGCTGGCAGCGGTAGGCGCGCTCGCGGGCATTGTGGAGGCGCCGGTGCAGCTTGAGGTGGATGTACTGCGTGAACTTGGTGCTGCACAGCTTGCACTCATAGGGCTTCTCTCCAGAGTGGAGGCGCAGGTGGGTCTTCAGGTTGCTGGTGCTGCTGAAGCGCTTGTGGCACACCTGGGTGAACAGCGGGCAGAGGAGAGGAGAGGTTAGATTCTAGACAGTGTTTTTTTAACTTTCTGTGCCCAAGGCAAAATCTCAAGTCACCTCTATATCACATCTTATCACTCTTATCACTCTGTAAATGGGAATTTTTATTTACTAATGCCAAATGAAAAGTCTTATAATAATGACATAACAATAATGACATACCCAATCTAATGACACCAGGTTGAAAGTGGTTAAAATGTGTTGCGTTAGGACAAGGAATTTGCTACTGTATTGGAGCAGGCACAATGTACATTCAAAGTCTCATGGCGCGCCAGTGTGCCTCGGCATGCCGTTTGGGAGCCACTGGTTTAGAGACTTTGAGCATTGGGAGTGCCATCCTTATCAGATCCTCTGACGTCATTACGATAACAGTGTCAGTGTCTGTGCCGGCTGAGCTCTTCCAATCCGGAGGTGTTTTGTCATTTCTGCCTGAACAAACAGGAGGGGCTGCCATTCTCTGTTTGAGTGTCAGCACCATTTAACCTCAAACTGGTTCTTGTACATGGCGCATTTCAAGACTTTCGTTAAGGTATAAAACACGCCCATAGTGAGAGTGAAGAAAGAGATTCTTATTACAGCACAGCACAGATCGGGGAGAGGCACAGGGAAAGCCCTTTGTGCAGTTATGTGTGTAACAACTCCTACATACATCCTTATTGTTCCAAAATATCACTATGTCTCCGTGATGTTTAACCACATTAACCCTGGTGTCCCTATTTTGGGCATGTCATTATAGGCGCACATTTTCCAAAACAATTCAAAACATGTGAAAACATTTAAAAAGATTTAGCAAAAAAGATTATATATTTTTTTTACTTCGACTTTCGACTTTCTCTGGTGGGAGTCGACTTGTGTAATGAAGTCGACTCAGTCGACTTGTCGACTTTTTCGTTAATGCCCTAACACACTCACACGCGCGCGCACGCGCACACAGTCAAATTATTTTCGTCTCACCTGGCATTCATGTGGTTTCTCCCCTGTGTGCACCAGGTGGTGTTTCTGGAGGTGTGCCAGCTGGGTGAAGCTCTTCTTACATAAGTTACAGTGGAAAGGCCGCTCGCCGCTGTGGACTCGCAGGTGAACCTATAATTACAGGTGACAAACAGGAAAACAGGATGAGCCACCACATGACTGAGGAGAAGAGCTAATGACAGAGTTACAACGATCATTGCTATTTGATTATCGGTATCAAACTCATTGCAATCAACATTAATTTATTATAAATTATGTAAGGTAATAATAATAATAATAATATTTACCAAACAAAGAACATAAACCCTTACCTTCAGGTTGGACAGCTGCCCGAAGGTCTTGAGGCAGACGTTACACTCGTACTTGATCTTCCCATTCTGCTTCTTCAGGGGATAAGGCAGGGACTTGTAGCCGGGGCTGACGCGTGGCGCGGCGCTGCTGACTTTGGTCATGGTCAGGCTAAGGTTCATGGCCTCGTCGCAGCCCGAGGGAGATTGATGAGGGCTGTGATTCTGGCTGGTGGTCTTGGGGACGGGGGAGAGCTCAGGGGTGGCCGGGGCCCCACAGGGAGGGGACATGTTAATGGTCCGCTCCTTCAGCCCGCCCTGGGGGGGTGGCGGGTAGGGCAGGGACACGGGCAGCAGCCCCGGCTGACCAATGGGGGGGTACGGGAGCCCGTCGGTACCCAGGTAGCTGCTGTACCTGAGTGACCCGCAGGGTGGCGACATTCCGGGGAAGGGAGGGGAGTACTGTGGCAAGAGGAGGCGAGGGTAGTGGGGGCTGTAGGGGGGCAGGAGCTGGTAGGAGGGTTGAAGGGGTCTGGACTGAGGGTACACGGAGTAGGAGGACACCAGGCCTTCCCTGTTGCCATAGAGGCCGTGGAGGTGGAGTGGAAGGTCGCGGTGCAGGGATGGGACCGCAGGGCAGTGCTCGGGCAGACCGGGTGGTGGCGAGCACAGGCCAGGCTGAGAGGAAGGGACCGTTTTGTGGTCATCCGATTCTCTGTCCTCCTTCTCCTCCTCCTCCTCCTCCTCCATCTTGGCACTGAAGTCCACGATCTGGTCATCAGGCGTGTCCGGCGGCGTGTCTCGCTCCAACGCCTCCACGTCGATCTTCTCCTCAGTGTCCTCATACATCTCTGCCTTCACATCTTCTCTCGCCATCTCCCGGAACCAGGTCTGTTGAGGCAGGCGCTGTTTGGCGCCTTCCGGCTCCGAGTCTTCATCCGCACTAACGTGTTCTTGAAGGGGGAAAACAAAGGCAAACTTGTCAACAATAGTAGTTTGTGATAGGGTAGTTTAAGCACTTGCAAACCTGTGAATTTCCACAGTTGCTAACAAGACTTGGTTTTGTTATTGGATTGTGCAAACCCTTGTCTTTGTAGCGAGACCCATTATCATTCAGTCATCAAGTCATCATAATGTCTACCCCTGCATTAAAGTTGGACTTCCTCTGAGCTGTGAGGTGATGTGTGGTGAGTGACATTCACTCACTCACACACACACACACACACACACACACACACACATGCGTGCGCACGTACACATACAGTTACACGCACACAGGCGCGTGCACACACTTATGGTAAATGATAGTAGTTTCAGTTTTTAAATGAGAGTATGGACATAGAGTTTCTGTAAGTCATTGCCGAGATCGTAGTGATTTTGTGTGGGGGAAATGTGTGGGTCGTAGGCGTACGTCTGTATGAACAGCCATGTGGCAAATATCTTCAGTTTCATTTTTGAAGTGGTTTTCTCTGTACCTGCTTTACCGTACGTGTTTTAAAGTCTCTTTCCCCTCCTCACCGTGACATGACAAAAACGCTTTCTCTTTCTGACTAATTTATTCCTTCTCTATTTAAACAATTTGCTTAGTCACCCGTGTGTCACCAGCTGCAAGTGTCCATTGCAGGTGACGTGCAGGTAACAAAACAATAAAATGACATTGGTTTACATAGATGAAAAGGAGTGTACGCATTCTGCAATGAATCACCCAACCTTGCGGCAGTGCTGGACCATCCGGTAGGATGACAGAAGAACCAGCCAGGTTCTTCTGCTCTAATAACAGCTGACATTCACTGACTCACAGGAAGGTACTTTGACCAGCCATTGTATGGTACTTTCCCTTGAGAGTCGTCTTACGTGACTGAATTTGTGTGTAAGACGGTGGGGGGTGGGGGATATGAGTAGCTTGATTATTGTATTATATTGTATTGTAAGAGGTTGGTTACTGTTACCCTCCAGTTTAGAGTGTGCTGTTTTTTCTCACTGCCACATATCTCTAGTATAGTGATTAAAAATACAATACAATAAAATAAATAAATATATCACCTCTTATTCCCTTCAGAAACAGCTGTCTTGCCTCCAACCAAGTCTGGTCTAAATGTATATTTATATTTATTTATATAATTATGAAAAGAGTTCAACTTCATAATGCAACTCATTCAGATCCAAGCCCAGTTCGCATGTCTACTTTTTCTTTCTTTTTTCATTTATCGTATTATTGTGGTTTTACTTATCTGCTGTTATCTATACCTATCATGTATATCTAACTACTGTTGCTGCTACAGTGTGACATCTGCATTTGGAGATCAATAAGATGTATCTTAAAATCTCATGAGTGAGGTCAAAACTGAGATTGTGGTGGTTATATGTACTTCTGTTATTTGTCAAAGTGATTCAGGCGGTTCTGTAATGTTAGGTCCTCCATGAAATCCAGCAGATACAGTAGTCCACCACAAAACAACACCACTCAGTCTCAGAAAGTGCTTAAATTAATCAGAAATGTGAACAAAAGTCAGTTGTTTATTTGTCTGTTGTAGTGCATGTCATAACATATCTAAACACTTGACCCATCCTTGAGTACTGATAAGTCCTAATTAAATGATGCTCAACTAAGAGATAGACTATGTCTCTACCGGAGTACTCACTCTGTCTGACATCATCTTGCTGGCTGCAAAGTCTTCTCGCAAACTCCTGGCTGTACCACACGAGCAGCTCCTGTTTGGGCTCCACGGGTCGGATGGTGTAGAAGTAGACATCGCGGCCGTTCTGGCACGCCACCAGGTTCTGTTCGGACAGCGAGTGGGCCGGGTTGACATATCGCATCCAGTTGCTCCTGTGGACATCATAGCCGTCGATGAAGTGGTTGAGCTGCCCGCCTCTATAGATCTGTCAGAGAACAAGAGACAGGAGGATGGGATTAAAACATATTCTGACATACTGTATTAACCCTCTTGGGTAAAAGATAAATACAAAATAAAACATAGGTATGTAATAGTAAAAAATAAAATAAAAAGTAAAGTTGCAGTCCTTAATATTGAAAATGACTGGCAAGTATTGCATGGTTTTGCCCCATCCATAATTTGATGCATGGACAATATTCAACTTGTACTGAAAATGTACAAATATTGGAAGCATATTAACCTTAGCAGACTGTTCTCTAAACTAACCTTTTGACATAGATGACACTTGTGACAGTATTAAATAAACAAAAAGAAAAAAATGTATAAATTAAAGAAAAATAACAAAATAAAGAAAAAGATAACCATAATTCACCTCTGCCATGTACAGTTATTTTCACCAAATCCTCTTCAGTTATTTTATATGTGCCTCTTGCCAGTATAGTCTTCGCACAGAAAGTATAGGTTGTGTGTCCTTGTATGTAATATGCTGTACTTTGCATTTGTATGTGAGCTTTAACTTTTATCAGTCAGCACGAGAGGCGTGGCCTAAAAGTATGACTCTCTGTGTGTCTCTCTCTCTCTCTCCTCTCTCTCTCTCTCTCTCTCTCTCTCTCTCTCTCTCTCTCTCTCTCTCTCTCTCTCTCTCTCTCTCTCTCTCTCTCTCTCTCTCTGAGTGCTTTATTTTCTCAAGACATGTTGTAACATGACTGACAAGGCCTTTTTTGACAAGGTGTTTTTTCAAAATGAAAATACAAGCTAAAATGGGAAATGTTGCAATTGGCGGCTGTTATAGAGAGAATGTGCCAGACAGCCAATAAAAAACGCACGCACAAGTGCACGCGCGCACACACACCCACACACACACACACACGGCTACTACAGTAGCAGTAGCCTGCTCACCCTACAACACCTGTCTCACGAGACCGTGTTGACGGAGGCACGTCACACTTTCACTCTGTTTTCTGGGGCAGGAACACCCCGCTGCTCTGACAGTCAGATCTTACAGGAAATACAAGCGGAAGGAAACCACTGGATAACTGAAACACTTTCCGGGAATTAGCTCAGCAACAGAAAACTAAAAAGAAAAAAGAAAGAATACATAATCCTGGGTGACACAGGGCAAGGGAGGGAAGCCGCAATGCAAAATCCTGAGTGTTGAGGTGAAAGGTAATTCACGTGTAGGATTTTTGCAGTGCATGTTGGGTTCCAGTAAGGCTGCTGCCATGACTGCGTGAGAGTGGCTCCATCATGGTTTCATTTTGTTTCAGTGTTTACATTACTTCCTCTAAAATTCTGACCAAAAGCCCTTAGCGTTTCCTTATTGACGTATATGGACCCGATGTGAAACTTTTTGTGCGTGTTTGTGTGTGTGTGTGTGTGTGTGTGTGTGTGTGTGTGTGTGTGTGTGTGTGTGTGTGTGTGTGTGTGTGTGTGTGTGTGTGTGTGTGTGACCCTTACCCGCCAAAAGTATTTTCTGTTGGCCTGTTTGGGGACGTTGTCTTTGCCGTACACATCCCCTTGCAGGGGGCCGAAGCGAGTGCCCTGGGGAATGTACTCTTTGCTGAACACACCCGTCACCTGGAAGACAAAACAAATACATCAATTAATAACCTATTAACATAATACGTATCTGTATAATTTGTAATTATTGCTGACTATTTAACATAAGGGGTTTTAAACATCGGTAGAGACTGTGTTGTTATTACTGTAGTTCTATGGCTTTCAGCATCATTAAGAGAGTACATTATCAAGCCCTACGTGCTATTAAGATATTGGAAGTGCTTATGTAGAAAAACCTGACTTGGTTTTCAGAGGAAAGAAAACTAAAAGTGGATGATTTGTTACATACAGTTGTGTGGGACACCTCCCATGGTGGTGATTCACAGGTTTTGGCCCACAACACCTCTGATAGCCTTCAGCCACTTCCTACCATAAAGCCCAAAACGTTGTCGTGCCTCACCGCCATGCGACAAAAATAAACAACCTACAAGCTCACAATGCGTTGCCTACTACTTGATATGTTGTGAGGAGACAGGCACTTGAATAGACAAGTAGTTCAAGGTTAATGATTAATGTGGTTGATGATGGCTGTGCTCGCCTTTAATAGAATGACCTGAGTCTTTCTACTGTATGTGCTGTAAGGACCTGAGGTGACCCACTTTGAACGCTAATGACTTAAACGAATGAAGGGAATTACTGTACACTTTCACTGACCTACTCTACTGACCTCTGCACTGCTGTTCTCATAAACACTAGCGATATGCAGGTGGTGTCACCTGACATAACCTCAAGCACCTGATTACATTGACATCTGATAATAACTGATAATAATTTGTGACTTGGAACACAATGGTATTTATTTACCATGTGTGTTAGCATACAGGGCTACTGGCAAACTCTAAGATGTCCCCCATATCCAGGTATACCTACTTCAGCCAATGTTAATTATCTTGGCTGTCTATCTGTACACTCGCACAGTTGTTCCAAATGTAAAATTTTGTGCATAGATCCCGGATATGCATCTGTTGCGGCGAGGCCACCATAAAGCAAGGATGGATGACGTACAAAGTCTGTCCAGTCATGTATTTGGCAAAGCAGTCAACGCTCGGGTAATTCTCAGGAGAACATATTCGGTACGAGCACTATGAGCACTAAATCAATGTACAGTTTCTCTGGGAGAACTTCCTGTTAGCAAAGCTAGATGGAGAAACACGAGAATAAAAGTGTGACGGAGTGATTCATGTTCTATATGTTACCGACAGCACCAGGGAAACCACATCTATGTGAGAGTCATCCCTGCTGCTGGGAACAGCTCTCCCATAAATCTAGTGTAGAAAGTCCAACTGAGGTGCCAGCCACCAGCACTTAGGGCACTCCCTTTGACACACAAGCACACGCGCACACGCACGTGCACACGCACGCACACACACACACACACACACACACACACACACACACACACACACACACACACACACACACACACACACACACACACACACACACACACACACACACACACACACACACACACACACACACACACACACACACAGGCTACAGCGTCTGTGGGTCTCAGGTCCAGCGTGGGGGTCTTAAGGAGCTTTGTCTTCCAAAACTTAAACCAGCACCCCCCCCACCAGCCCACCCCACCCCACCCACCTTAGCCCCGTTCCTCCCTATACCGTCTTCCGGCAAATGAGGGCGCAGAATTCAAACCGTCGGTCAAAGAGATTATTTAGAGGTCAAGGGACTTTAGAAAAATGCATCGTAAAATGTTTTTGTACTTTTTTTGGGGAGGGCCTGTTGTTGTTTGCTAGAAGATAAAGAGTCTATTACGTGGGGAAGATAATTGATGGAAAAAAAGTAATTCCCCAACAAATGTATTTGTCAGTGATGGGGGGGGGGTTACTGACAAAGAAGAAGAGAACCTGTTGAGGAGGAGGGAGGGGGGGGCTTGGGGTGTAATGGACAAGGAGTAAGTGTGACAGGGACATTGTGCTTCGCAACCGTTGCGTGACTAACGAAGCGACGTGCTGCATGCTGCCGCTCCGCTTTTAGCCAAATCGACGGGGGTAAGGGATGGGGGGCAGGTGGGGGGGGGGGGGGGGGGGGGGGCTGGAGAAAGGAAGGAAGGAAGCAGAGGATGTAAGGGAGAGAAAGAGTTAAGGAAGGATAAAAAGAGACAATCGCTTCTTAAAATAAAAAACAAAGGTGCCCTACTTGTGGCTCCCCCTCTCATACCATCCATCCCTCCCTCCCTCCCTCCAATATCCTCTCCTGTCCTACTGTCCCCATCCCTCCACCTCTCCCTTTTTTGGGGGGCTACTCCGGGGTCTCAACACCGGCTTGAGAGGGCATGATTCCCGCCTCAATGGTCGCCTGCTCGCCACAAACGAAAGTTAATCGTGGGGGGGGGGGGGGGGGCTTAACCTAGATGCCCCCCCTACCCCCTCCACCACCCTATGCATCCCCTCCCTCTTTCTCCGCACGTATACTGCCACCAACGCCTGCCTGCATGTGACGCCCCATCTGCCACGTGCCCCATCTGCCCCCCTGGACCCCACACCACCCCTCCCTCCCCCCACACCCCGGCACACTTCAGGTTGACGGAGAATTCGTGGCGAGAGGGCCAAGCGAAGACGGGATTAGGGTGTAGCCTAATTGGAGTCCCTCCACACATTGACTCAAATGTTGCAATTGATGGCTCGGGTGGGTGTATTCATGAGCGTGTCTTGGAGGATTCATAGGAACTTTGTAATAGCATTGCTTCAGGCCGAAATAAATAAAATGAAATAAAAGGACATCTCATAATCATTACACGGGGTACTACAGTAAATGCTGCCAGAGGGGTAGTTTCATAGAATGAAACCACAACTGTGTGTGTCTGACTAAATGATTGCATGAATGAAGGACGAATATGCAGACAAATTCACACAGTCAATCATCATGCGTACAATCCTGCGTCTCACAATCGTACTCAACTGGCAGTGACGCAATTGGCCTGCTACACACACACACACACACACACACACACACACACACACACACACACACACACACACACACACACACACACACACGCAAGCATGAACAAAGAGCCTGTCTCTCACGACCTCCTTAAGAAACGGACTTCCCAGACAACTGGCGAAACAATCGAGGAGGGAGAATGACACATCGTCAAGACTAAGAGGAAGAGAAACCACCCTGCCGCACAAGCCGCAAGGGAAAATCACTTATTAGGGTATAGTAAACTCTTGGAGATACAAATGGATAAATTAACATTTGATCATTTGTGCACACACAGCCACACACATGCCAACATTTTCCTCTATGTTTTTTTTGTTTCTTCCTGTCTCCTTTTTGCACAACATTATACTGTGCACATGAACACACTTGTACGCACCCACACGCACACCTACACATGCGTGCATGCGCGCGCGCGCACACACACACACACACACACACACACACACACACACACACACACACACACACACACACACACACACACACACACACACACACACACACACACACACACACACACACACACACACACACACACACACACACACACACACAGCTGCTCTCCTTTTAGTGGTCTTTATTCAGCATGCATCACATTTGGGATGAAAGTGAAACTAAATTGTACAATTGGTTCAATTGATGACTCACAGCCAGGTCCATGCACATATCAGCACGCACACAAAACCTTGCTGCAGTGGCAACAAAAACAGATTGAGGTATCTTGAGGACATTGGCGTGTTGCGGTTGGACGACGAGAGAATGATATCTAAAATTAAGTGCTCAATATGAATGGAACGCACGAGCAGTTTTCACACCTTTCTCAGACCCGGGCGAGTGAATGTAGCAGAGAGGAAGAGAGAGAGAGTGGGGGAGCTGCTCGAGATGAGAGAGGTTTGCAGTGAAGAGAGGAAAAAGAGGAAGATGAAGTCAACCACAGAATGAAATGCTAATGAGAGAAATGATTAGAGAAGTGAGCAGGCAAGAACTGCAATACTGTCCTTCCCTTCCCACCTCTCTCTCTCTCTCTCTCTCACTTTCTCTTTTGAAATGGTCGGTTCCTCATAGTAAAAAGGTTAAATGGTGCATTTATATAACGCCTTTAATCAAAACACTTTACAAACTGCTTCACCCATTGGCAGTAGAGGGAACCATGCAAGGCACCAACCTCCTCACTGAGAGCAGTTAGGATCTTGCACAAGGGCACACAGGGATCGAGCCGGGAGCCTTCCGATTCCAAGAGAGCCACTCTACTTCATGATCCACACAGTGAGACACACAAGCCCTCTTGATCGTGTTCAAAAGTATAACATCAAATTATTGACACCAAGAGTTAACTTAGCAATGAGCATTTTGCTGTGTACAACCCTATAGGCTGCATGTCTGGATTTGACTCTGCGTGGGTTGTTGTGAGTACGGAAGCAACCAGCTGATTTACTGGCATACAGTAGAACACATGCACAGACACACGCATGCATACATGCACGCTCACACACATGTGTGTGCTCCTGTACCAAATGTCCCTAAAAGTATAGTATTATTTTCCTGGTCCGCCGAAGAGAAATGGCTTAGGCTCACAATTAGGAAAAGAGGGTTAGGGTTGTGAGCTCGTAGACTCTTGGTGTGCGGCACCAGCTTGCATTTATGCAAAATAGCATTGATAAAACGTAAGTCCTCACAAAATGTAGATGTCCTTACAAGTATAATAGGTACTATATATTAGTTGTGTGTGTGTGTGTGTGTGTGTGTGTGTGTGTGTGTGTGTGTGTGTGTGTGTGTGTGTGTGTGTGTGTGTGTGTGTGTGTGCATACATGCATTCATGCGTATGTGCATGAGCGTGTGTACATGCACTTCCTGCAAGCATGTGTGTCCTGTGTGTTTGTGTGTAACACTGACCCAGAGACATACATTAGAGGCTTACTGGTACTAACTTTAGGTGGCCTTCACGACACAGTGAGTCAACAGGACCAGAATAGATCACCCGTCTAATAATGACACCTGACTTCAAGCAGTCCTTGTCCACTGTCCGACATTCATTCACAGCCACACTGTGCTGCATGCATTCGTGTCTCTCATTAGTCAGCTAATATATGGCTGAAATATACTCTAGAAGGTCTGATAGAATGTGATGTAAGAAATAACTGAAAAGAACTCTGTAATATATTATTTGTGTTCATTTTGTAAGCTATGTTGATTAATGGAATACACAAAATGTGCATTCATTTAGATATTCATTCATCTGAAAGAGATTGTTCTAAAAGAAGAAAATAATGATCCACTTAGTTATAAACCATTTATAAGTGCTTATATGGTCTTACCTCGTTGTCAGCACTGTATTCAAAGGTGAGGTTGCGCGGGATGGAGGTCATGGCTTTGGGCAGCCTGAAGCTGGGGTCGGAGACTTGGTCGGGAACAATGTAAGTACAGTTGAGGGCAAAGTCCGCCTCTCTCCATTCGCTCATGTCTCCTGTCGCCATCTCTAGCTTCATCTTGATTATACTGTGTAAATGTCTTTGTGGCTTCAGGTTGGTGCGGTTTGGTTTGGTTACGTCTCGATCGCTTTGGTATGGAAGTACTTTGGTTCTGTTGGGACGGGTCCCTTGTCTTAGGTACGTTGGTTAAAGCTCAAGATCTGTATGAGGGAAGAGGCAGTAAAAAGAGGGATTCAGTGTCATAATAACAAAGTAAAACAATAAAAAAGTTACAATAAAAAATATTCAATGCAAAAAAGTGTATTTTTTGACAGCATGACAATATGTAGCAATGAATTTCTTCAGCAACGAAGGTCCACACTTTAGACATTCACATTGTTTCATTCAAAGCTAGACATACTTTGCAGCACCTTACTCACAATTCACTCCAACATTCATTCATTCAGTTCATGTGAGTTGACCCAAAGGGTCAAAGCACTGCACAAAATATGGATTGCTTCAATATCGCACATGAAACAGCCTTCTTATTCCTTCTCAACAATAAGTTAACCTACAGTTTGTCAAGGATCTATATTTATCACAACATTGACTGGACCTAGTGTCTGAAGCAACATCTTCCAATCCTAAATCCAAAGTAAACAATCTCATCCTATTCCAACTAACTTCCTATAGCCCACTTGTAGCCGGTGACAACCAGTCAAATTCAGGAAGAAGCTGTGTTGATTCATAACTGCTCATGGACATCTTACCAGTTCAAGGCATTCAGTTAATGTATTCAAGGTACCAAGTGGACAGCTCTATTTTATGATTCATTTCTCATTCAAAAACATCAAGTTCATCACTACAAGCAATAGTTTACTTACTCTGAAACATTCATTCAGCTGTAGGATTCTCATTTCTTTGGCTATAGGTCATCCCTTCTTCCCTGTTTTCCTCTCTTTGTATGTCTTGAGGAACCGCGTTCTCTTCTTATAGTGTGTGTTATGGTATTGTGTCCACTTTGCTTCCACCAGAACTCCTGAGCCAGTGTTGGGCCTGTGTGTTTTTAGCCCGGAGCGCTGTCCAATCACCAGCCACCACTGCCCATGTGACCCATGGAGATTACCGTCTCGCAACTGTTTGCTTCAAACAACAACATCATTGGGCGAAAACTGGCTGTTGCGGTGTACGTATATCCCTAAGCACGTGCGCGTGAGCACACACACACACACACACACACACACACACACACACACACACACACAAAGGAACAGCCATCGCTGGTCAGAAGACGTCTTAATGAATGAATAAAGGAACAGCAGATGGCTGGCCTGTTGCCAGTGAAAAACACACTGATAGACTTTTGCTTCATTTGGCACTTAATGAGCAATCTGCTGCCACTGTATCTCCTTGACCTATATCTCCAAGATGTGGAACATCTTGGACCAAGACCCCCCCCCCCCCCACACACACACACCTCTATTATATACAACCAGTCATCAGGCAGCGCAATTGAGAATCCAAAATATCAGCAAAGTATTTTCATTCAAAGATATGCAGTCATACACAACAGCAGCACAGCAGTGAATAAAACATACAGTATATGGTTCATGTGTTTACGCACGCACTTAACTATACTGATCTGATTCACAGGTACAGTAAGGACATAGAGCAGGTCATTCCCAGCAGAGACACTAAAGGAGGAATCTTTGACACTGCCGATAAGCTTCCCCTTTACTTTCAAACACACACATATACACTCGCACACGCACTCGCACACATGGGGAAGTTTTGAATATTGGGTCATTGTGCAAGTCTCAATATCAGTCTATATAGAATAGTCTAAAAATTTGGTAACATTATAGCCAATAATTCCCTTATTTACAGTGATTGGTGGATTGTAAACCTCCACCCAAAACAAACCCCAAAACATTGCACTATTCTATCAGTCCTCTCATAACTATGATGTAATCTCATAGCAAAGGATTTAGAAAAGAGAATCCAGGAATCCCATTTCAGGTACAGATACACAGCAAAACACATAAGCGCAGTACAACGAGCATTTTTGCTGTGCCAAAAGATGCTGCTTGTGATTGGTTTCCAAGTAATTATCACATAAAAGAAGAAGACCATACTTTCAATTCAAACATACCACCCCCCCATCTCATCTTAACAGTGAAACAGTCAAATGCCTGCCATATGGCAAGACTGCTATTCCGGGCGTGCCGAGCGCTTACTTGCTGCGCGTGGCACGGGGGGTTAAATGGGGGGCAGAAGGAGTGTGTGTGGCTGTGTGCGTCTGTGCGGTGGAAGGCGGGGCGGGGGCGAGGGGGACAGGGGGGGACGGGTAGATTGAGGATTCTGTTGGCTCTTTCACTGTTCCGTGCCTGACTGGGCTAATTTCTGTAATTTGCAGACTGTCTGGGCCTCGGCTCAGGACTCAAGAGGCTAAAGACTCCAGAAAAGCAGGCAGGCAGGCAGACTGATCTCACTGACAGACACACGCCCCGTCCTGGATATAAACACTGTGTTCCACTTACACTCCTCCAAGGAGGGGACAACCTGCAACGGGGCGTCTTCAGCCCGGGCGAGAGGGAGGGAAGGAACGAGGGAGGAGAGAAAGGGGGGCACCAGACGACACAAAAAGGATAAGTGGAGAGAAGAACTGAGGTCAGCTAGAAAGAAGCTTTCCGAGACCAGACAAAAGCTGACAAAGTGATGCGACCTGAGACAGGGCAGTTACAGCATATGGATTATACCTGTTGTTTTGTCACAGTCTGCTCCTTCAATACCTGTTGTCATGTAACGGTTTGACCAGAGGAAAGCAACAGTTTGTTAAACATAGCATTCTGTTAGTGGTTCTCATGGGACAACTGTTCCAAAAAGTTACGAATTAATGTGTACAATCATTTCCCAATTAAAATGGAAATTCTATATAGCCTAAAAATATAATTTAACCACTTTCAATTGGGTCAAAATTTGGATTTTAAATAGTTTTCATTATATTTTTGTATTTCTTAAATAAAAACAATTATTTCCAAAAAAGACTAATTTGTGAAAGTAGGAAGCTTATTTAACGGTTTTACAGTCTGTTTTGACCAGATACAGGTGTGCCTTGATATTTTGACTTGACCTTTGGCGTGCCTTGGGCATAACAAGTTTGAAACCCACTAGCCCACTTCTCTATAGTCACTTTGCAGAGAAAGCCACCATCTGCTCCACCCATCTATGAACATAAAACTCAACACCCAAGGTTGAATCTTGGACTGGTAGAACCTTGGATTGGATTGTACTACATGAGATAATGTATGTCCAAATGTTGTCCATCATCTTCAGGCCTATCTGTTTCTTCTATGCTCCATGAATGAGAATTCCATTCATGTTATTCCTTTCTCTCTCATTGAATGTCGAAACAGGCTTCAAAATTACACTATTAGCACATAAACTAATGCAAACAAATCAGATGCTGACAATATACTAGTAGGCTTGTTACGTCCTATTAGTGTCCTATCAATTTCTGTTGCACAAATTAACTTCCATCAGGTAATATAACATGACTACTTGCTTTTTTATTGGCAACATCTGCATTTATATTAGTTTATGTGGTAAAGGTGTGATACTGAGAACTGTTTACTGATACAATGAGAGTGAATCACTATTTCTGGTTCCTCGACCACAGAGCATAGAAGCAACAGATGAAAATGACTGACAGTATTTGGACATACAGTATAGTATACCATACGTATACTGAATCATGAAACAATAAGTAGGCTATACTGTATACCAAATATTCAAAACTACTGAATCACAATAAATTGAGTATAGGTCAACCTTCTGCATTCAAAATCAAGTTTATTATGTGCTTCCCCTTGATTCAAATTGGCCAATAGCAATAACAACAAAGAGCTAATAGGACAGCTTAGCATGTGATACATCTGTTCGCCGTATGCTCCGCAAAAGCAAAGGAGGGCAATTAGTAACTAATCCTGGTTATCCACTGCTAACGACCAACTCAATTACAGCACCCAAATAAATCTACCCCCACCCTTCCATCAATTCATACCCCGACACCCTTCCACCAGCCCTAATCCTCTGCGTCAACTTGTAACCCACTGCATTGTCTGGATTCTACTTATCCTCAGTCAACAGCGCCTCTGATGGCCCCTCAATCCCTCATAAACATTTGTACAAAAGAAGAGCTTCCTGACTGCACTGTACCCTCACGCCTACTGCTCCCCGTCCCCACGCATATACACACTTGCTTGCTGCATGGTGACATGATTAGCAAAACCACAGATCATATACGCATGTACACAAATTTAATTAAAACATGCTACTGTATATGTACAGTACGTTGTCAGCGAGTCTAGTCAATCTACAAACTCACAATGCAAGACCCCAGGTTGAAAGTAGTAGCCTACCGAACATGCACGCAGGCATCTCACACACAAACACACACACACACACACACACACACACACACACACACACACACACACACACACACACACACACACACACACACACACACACACACACACACACACACACGCACACACACACACACACACACACGCGCACACACACACACACACGCACACACACACACTAAAGTGCAAGGGGAAATCAAGGGAGAATCAATTGTTATGGAAAAATACTCGTGTCTTTTTACATTTAGACACAAGTAAGATCTGCAGTACATGAGTTACTCAAATTAGGATAGGGTTGTATAAGTCTTGCAAGGTTTCTGTGATACGGTAAACTGTTTTTGTGTGAAATTACACCTGTGGCTAAACGTTCCATATACAGAGAAGCACATACAGACAAATATTATCTTATGTTATACCTAGAGATAACTCATTTTCTCAGAAATGACTCTGGAACTATAGTGACTAGTGAGTAAATGAATAAGCGTCATATGGCCCTGTGGTTGTCATGTTATTATTATTACTATACCCAGCCTACCTGGCCTAATGCTTGTTCATTCATTCTGCTAATCCTTCCAGTGAAGCACTATCTCACCTGCCCTGTGACTCAGCAGGAGCGGTGCTCACAGGTTAAGTCAGGGGACTTTCAGTTTCCAATAGGATATTTCTCTTTCATTTAGAGTCACAATTACCATAAACCATGAGCAGTATCTTATCTTATTTTTCCCTGAGAAGTTAATGTGTTACATAAGATCCGAACCCTTACTGTACTAACAGCCTATATTTTGGGGAAAAGAAAACTCAAACTACGTTGAACGTTGAATTAATAAACAATAATCAATAAATCTATCAATTAATAATTTACGCCTCCCGGTTTATTTACTAGTACTTGACCCGGTCTTGTACCAACTACCAACCCACTGCTACAGCAACATGCGTCGTCCCACACACTGTATGAAATGACTTTTGTTTTCACTGTGATCAGAGAACTACAGTAATAGCGACTGAATGAAAGAGGTACACGTTTCCCTCTGGAGTACATTTTACAGAAAAGACACATTACTACACCAACAACCACAGACAGTCAGGTAACTATAGAGGCCAATCCCATTTGTTCTCATTTCTTTTAAACACAAAATCAACAGTAAAGATGGATAAAATCAAAACAAAAGACGAGCAATCAATAATAGGATAATAGGGATTAAAAAAAGACAACAGAACTGACATAATAGATCTTTATAGCCTTGAGCACAGCAGTTGTATTTTTATCAGTAGTAGTATTATAAGACCTAATATATATATTAATAATAATGCTGCTGAAATGTCGGAGGAACCAGAACAAAATAAATGTATTGTTATGTACCTGTACATGAGATGTAACAATACAGAACACCTTGAACCCTTGAACCTTGAGACAAATATAGAAACTTGTAACAACACTGGGAGTCATGACAGTGATGCAGAGAGTGTACGTTTTCCATTCGCTCAGAGATAAAACAACATTGTAGGCAGGATCCCTCCTATAAATATTAGCCCTCATTAGAGCCACTCCTTGGAAACAGATTATTGATGCTGATAGCTGCAAATAATGACTCAGTAGAGATGACATTTATTTTTTCCCCACATTGTGTATGTATATTTCTGTTTTCCAACAACACATTCCACCCCTTTCCCTGCTCTCCTAGACCAATGGTTCTAAACCTGTGGGTCGGGACCCCTAGGGGGGTCCCCAGATGATAAACTTAATGTGCAACATTGTTTTCTCACTCAACAGTAAACAAACCAATATAAAGTTTAAGTGTACAGAAGGTATCTGCACATTTCTAAAGTGACAATTTAAGGACTTTTCTAATACCTTAATAATAAAAAATTAAACATTGGCCAAACTGTCAAATATTAGAGGCAGAAATTGTGAAAATAGCAGATCTACATGCTCACACGTTGTGAGCATGAAGATCTGCTATTTTCACAATAGAACCGTGTTAAACTAAATGTAATGCGGCTGCCCCAAGTCTTACAACTCTAAGTGCTCGTCAGGGTGAGGGGTCCCCAGTTAAAATATGATTATTTTGGGGGTCACGGCCTGAAAAGGTTGAGAACCACTGTCCTATAGACTGCCATTCCCTTGCTTGTTCTGCCTTGTTTTCCCACTGTGCCACATGCAGTAAACAGTAAACAGCTGAGAGATAGTTCTTTAGAGGCAAAGAGGATTATCTCTGTGTTTATGCATCGTTCTTGTGCCATTACGGTTGTGGGGGATCCCTCATTCGTACTTCCCTGGCAACAGCCCCAACCGCCGCGGATCTTACCAGGAAGTGGATGACCTGTAGGAAGCAACCATGGTGATGTGATTTTCGCGCGTTAAATTGTTTACCGAGCCGGGCCAGCTTAGAGCTCCCCTCAGATCCCTTTAGAGATTACACCCCTTCCACTCCCCCAGCATAAATACATATGATTGCATTACTATGTTTCATCATTGAAATACAGAGGTTTAGGGGATTGTTATTTTTCCAGGAACCATCTTCCATCATCTTTATTTTCAAAGCCAGTTGTTTTTTTAAATAGGAAAATCTTTGGATTTGCCAAAACGCAACTAGAACAAGCCTAATAAATGTGCTACATGAATAAATTAATAACATGTGAGTATATTGTTATGTAAGTAATCACTTACATAATAACAAAATAATGATAATAATAATATAAATTAATGTATACATCAAAAGACATAATCCAGGTAAGATTTGAGACACAAAACGATAATCTTAATCTTGATAATCCCTCTCAATCCATAAAAGCAGACTGTTCCAGGGTTCCAAGATGTTTTGTCCAGCTCTCTTTCTTTTGGACATTGTCCACAAAACAAACAAACAAACAAAAGAACGGCCTAAGACTTTCTCCATCTGTTCCAAGATTGGCATCATGTGTTGCTCCTTCTTTTACCATCGCAGGAAATGCTCCTCAGTTTGAAGAAACTACAGCCATGCAGCCAAAAGGCATTATTTTCTTTATCCTGGAGAGTGGAGCGTGTGCTGTTCTGAATGTTTGTGTGCCTGCTTGGTGTAAGGTAAGGCAGTGATTCCAAAGTACAGGCGTGCTTTGGGATTTTGTGACAACCAAACCATTTTTATGTCCTACTGTTGAGCACAGAGCCCTTCTACATTGGATTTGTGAGAACCATGTATTGCAATATAACAAGTTGAATTATCTTTTAATTTAGCCAGCCGAAAAATATATATATTTTAACCATGTCCAGGCGTACCTGGACATGTCATTATATAATTGAAAAAGAAGAAAAAAAATCAATAAAAAAATACGGTGCCTTGAGATTTTGACTTGCTCTTTGGTGTACCTTGGGCACAAAATGTTTGAAAATCACTGGTGTACGGTGCTGCGAAGGGACCATCTGGCAAAGCTGAGCTAAGTTGTCATTTCGATACAGCCACCTTACCACATAAAACAACACATCTGCAGCTACATAATATTCAACTTCTTCTGACGTCACTCTGACTCAGACATAACAGTGAACAAACCCCATACGTCCGAATATAGGCATGTCACTACGACTCAGACATAACCATAAACAAACCCGATAGGCGGCGGGTACATTGGCAAGGACTCGAGTGAGTGTGGTGCCTGCTGCCAAGTCGTTCGGATATGCGATTGTCCATAACCGCCGATTCCAACGAGGGCATGCCAATATACAGGATAAGGGCATATAAGAGACACAGGTAGGCAGACAGATACAGAGATCTCCATTTATGGCCAGAACAGGGACACAGACAGAGGGGTACAACACAACAGGAGTTATGACAAAGCCCCTGGCACTATGACTCGGACATATCGGTCGGATCGGTGGTGCCACGTACCGTAGGTGTGAGGGCCCCGAAGCAACCCGAACTCTAGATTTAACATCTAGTTGGTAAAATGTAGACAACTGGTATAGTCTTTTGTATTATATATTATATACAAGTGTCCAGATAATGTATCAAATATTACATCATTCTGTAAACTTAGTTACACTCTAATACCTGAATACTTAGTTTTACACTTTAAGGCAAGTCAACACCAATGCAACTAATCGCATCTCCTTGCAACATGCAACTACTTGCAACCATTCTCCCCAATGCCAGTTGCAAGGAGTTGTGACTACTTGCATTGGTGCGGTCTGGCCTTAATATCCGATTTGCAAGCTCACGTGTCATGTGGTTTTCCTTCCCACCTTCATAAGGGAGGCTGAAAGAGTGAGAACTGAGAACTCACACTTTCTCACTTCATCAACCAGAATTAGAACACTTTTGAGGGGCTGACTGAGACAGACCACAATGTCTTGCTGTATCTTCACACCTCTGGGTTGCTTGCGTGCCATCACAAAAGAGGAAGGAAGGAGAGTGGTAGATGTAAGAAGCAGCCTCAACAACTACATACTTAATTAATACCACCATACCATTGGGTTGTTATATGGTTTATAGGTCAAACTGTTTCTTCACAGCTTCACAGCTTAAGCTTAAACATAATTATAAGTAACTACAGTAAATAAGGTGTACAGTAAGTGATGTTTTTTTGTTTCAGAAGAGAGAACTCGCACAGGTTACAAGATAAACGTGAAATTGAAAGTGAACAAACAGCTAAGTGCAACAATACAAGGTAAAACAGTGTCATCACTTGTGCATTCACATATTGTATGGTTTCTCAACCTATTCAGGCAGTGACCCCCCAAAATAATCATATTTGAACTGGGGACCCCTCACAATGACAAGCACTTTGAGGCAATCAACTTTCTGTTCCACAGATAATTATATTGAGAAAATAGCAGATATACAAGCTCACAACGCCTCGCTTTGCAAGACATAGCAAGGTATTTTGATCTTGTAGATCGACTAGATTTCTTTTGCCTCTTTCTTTTATTATATATTACAGTTTTTTATAGCAATAATAAGTAAACTGTGTTACCAGTAAGACGCCTTGTGTGCGCATGGGCGCTTTGGCATGTATACCCTTCTGCTGAGCTGGCCGAGTCATCACTGTGATGTCAGAACAGGTCAACTATATCCATATATGGAGTCTGTGAGGTCAGATGTAGAGGTATTGACCAGCTCCATATATGGAGATCGAGGTGATGATCCAGTCGTCTCCATGTATGGATAGCCAGGGTTTGATGAGGTCATTGTCGTGCCGGGTTTCATAGTAAACTGCGATCTACAGTACGGTCGCAACAAGTGCTTTACAGAGGAAACAGCAGAAGCCAAAAACAAAACACACAAAAGTATAGTATAGTATAGTTTCTTGATTAATTTTGATGCAGTAATGGTCTTTTTCTTATCTATCTTTTTGAGGTATTAAAAAGTCTTAAAACATAAAAAAAATAACCCACGCCTTGGATGAGGATGTATAACCTAAAATATTTGCGAAAGTATATTTCATTCCCATTTAATGCAAGTTTTTGCTCAAGTACATTTATGATTGTGTTTTACTTTTCTCACTTTTGTAGCTCTTTGTGCAGTATACCTGTAATGTATTCATGCCTTTGTTATTGCACATGGGGATTGCAACCAATTGCAAGCTTCCGGCCAACGCTTATTTAAAATGGCTTCTCATTGTCACACACTATTTGCCTGATGAAGGTCTAACTGCAACACACAGCAATAAATATATCACCGCAAATTAGATAAGTGCGTGGGATTTGTTGTTTGCACCAGTAAACACCAACAGATGCCGTGCGGTTAGCCGGAGCGTGTTGGCTAATTTGCGATTCCTAATGCTTACATAATCTGTCTAAACCCCCCAGTTACCAGGGGATGCTTATCTCATCCCACACTTTCCAAATTAATTGGCCTCTACATGGCTAAAACCCTAATTACTGCCAGCCAACTCCTGTCCACCCCCTCCACAACACACGCGTACAATTAATGCCCCGCGGGCTTCAAGTACATGCCACCCACGTGTGCCTCTACAATTAAATACCCTATGCGCACACGCACAGTATGAAATGGTTGACAGAGAGAGAGGGGGGATGGAGAATATGAGAGGGGAGATGATGGTAAGCAAGCAGGGCTGTAGCAACTTCTGTCTGCCACGGGCTCGTGGGCAACAGGTGGGTTTGTCTGCTGCTCCCACCCCCCACCTTACACACGGTCACAATCCACGACCCCTTTCCAAAACCCCAAAGGCCACCAGATAGAAGAAGACTTAAGCACAGATCTGTCTGGTAGACAGAGTAGGGGAGCTCAGCCCCAAATCCAACGGATCAATAAGTGTCTGCTAATTAGGTAGTCTGAGGGTGGGGCGCTGGGGGGATATGGGGGTGGGGGGTTTGGGGACAAGAAATGTGGAGTGTGTGTATGGGTGTATGTAGCAGAGTAGCCCTGCTTGTAGCCCACTGAGCCCATAAATATAATATTTCCCTTGGCCAAGGGGACGATTTGCCTTTGGATGAGTGGCACTGCAGTTGTTTGGATGCCCACAATGGGAGACATGCATGGATCACAATGGGAGACGTGGATCACAATCCAGGGTGGTCACAAGGAAGAAGAGAACAAATGTGTGTACCGGCCAGTGTTGGGCAATATTACTCAGGAGAGTAATATGTTACTTATTACATATTACTCCTTAAAAAAAGTAATATTCTTTTACTTACTGTATTACTTGGAATCAAGCGTAATATATATTGCAAATTATATTACATTTTAAATCTCAAATAATAAAAATCAGCAGCCTCTCCTGACTTTTTAACAACAAGCTTTTACGAGGCAGCCAACCAAACCAAACCTGAGACAGTAGGCTGTGTATGTACTGTAGATCTATATAAAATAAAGCAGCAATCTCTCCTGAACTTTTAAACATGTAAAAAAAAAAAAAGACAGCCAACGAGACCTGAGTAATAAGTACTATTTTTACATCGTAATATGTAATAATATTACTGTTTTTGGTCAAGTAATACCTTCCTAAATCGTATGCCAAGGCACACAGGTGTTCTGTGAGATAAGTCCAGATAAGTCCAGGTTAATAATATTTGAACCACTTTCAACCTTCCATCACTATTTTGGGCATGTCATTATATAGGGTTATGTGTTATTTAAATTTTTTTTATTTTTTATATTTTTCTCACAAATGTTCTATTATGTAGATTGTCTATTTTCAGAATGAATGGTCTTCTTCAGCGTTGTTACAACGCTGAAGAAGACCGAAGGGTCGAAACGCGTCCGTTGATTTGACTCTGTCCATTGAGGTAAATAAAATCATGTTAAAAGGAGATTCCTTGAATGCTGGCGACTACTTCTTTCCTCATATGCTATTTTGAGCCGTGCACCTAAAAGCCTTCATCTAACTTGGAGTGTTGCGGGCTTTCTCCTTTTTTGCAGATACCTTTCTCTGCCTTGAGATCTTGACCGGGCCAGTGTTTTGAAACCACTGGCCTAGACAGACAGATGAAGGAAATCCGCAGTGCAGACATTCCCACAGAAGAAAGTAGGTGAAGTACAGTGTGATGTCACCTCACACTCGTGAGTCACAAATCCAATATAGTCTTTATTTTCCTTCCTCTCCCACCTTCTCTCCCTCTCTCCCCCTCGCTCTCCCTGCCTCCCTCCTTAGCTCTCACCTCGGTGTACTTGGCCGTTCTGCAATGTTATGGCGATCGGTTTCTCTGACCCAAATCCTCCCTCCTCCCTCCCTCTTTCACTTCACCGCCATCTCCATCCTCCTCCCCCCCCCCCCTTCCTCAGGCCATCGTCACTCTGACCTAATTCTCCCCATTTAATCAACCCCCTAATTGTCTTAATCCTGCTGGTCTTTAACTGTCCCTGAGGCTTCACTGCGGGACAAAAAACGCACAATCCCCCGATCAATACTTGGCATCGGGCCACAACCATCATCATCATCGCCTCTGTTGATTATCACTGATTATAAACGAATACATAAAATAAATAAATAATAAATATGAATAAGGCGGGACGTGTTTAGGTTATATGTTGTCAATTGACACAGGAGAAACATTTAATTTAGTTGATATAAGGATAAAAACAGTCATACGAGAAAGAAGTATATAGGCCTATCTATATAAGGAGAAAACCAGTCACACAAGAAAGAAGTATATAGGCCTATATATAGTCAAAGGCAGAAAAGAATAACAAAGCTACAAATATTATACAATTATGCACATAAATATAAGACAAAAAAAAAGCGCTGCCAGCGCTGTCAATAATACAACAGTATGGTCCTGCAGTTGTAAACACCTTCTCCAAATCTCTCTCAAGCCTCTTGTTATGCTCTCTAAATACAGCAGATCTGACCATCAATTTCTGAAATGAGAAGCTTATGGAACGTCTCCCTCTGTTCTACGGCTTTGGGCCATGAGCCAAACATATTAGCCTTAGAGAAGCACTGAGGGCAAGCTCAAACAGAGGTTAGGAGGTCATTCTTATATGATGTTGAAATGATCACCAGGGCGATAATCAAAATATTCAGAACAATAAGGGATAATCCGTTGTCCTCCGCAACACTATGACCATCTGTTGAGGAGTGGGGAGGGGGGGGGGTCAACACAATGTTGTCCACTTTTATGTTTGTGTGTGTGTGTGTGTGTGTGTGTGTGTGTGTGCGTGCGTGCGTGCGTGCGTGCGTGCGTGCGTGCGTGCGTGCGTGCGTGCGTGCGTGTACGTATGTACGTATGTGCTGCTCATCTCAGAGAGAAAGAGAGAGAGAGAGACACACACACACACACACAGAGAGAGATCAAAGTGGATCAAAAACTCCATTATTCTTATTATTAGGTCCATATTCTTAAGGTTAGGTAAGAATGAGCCAGCACATGTGTATGGAAGTGACTGACAGCTCAGGGTCATTCTCACCCTTGAGACCAACATGGCTATTTTCACAGTTTGGGTCAAGATAAGCCCTGCAATAATTGACCGAATTCATGTTACACAACTTCCTGGTGCTGACATCACGGTTGAAGGGGAAAACTCTTCTAAAAGTCTATAGAGTTAACACTGAAATCGCAAATTTTATGCAATTTCCGAATAGTACAGTATAAAATACGGCTAGCATGATCAAGATAGTAAAAGGCACAAAGCGTTATAATTTACTTTACCGTTCGAAATAATGATTTGTTGGCTTTAAGTCCAGCCATTTCTGTATTGATTTACCCTTCAAAGCTGACGTCAGCACCAGGAAGTTGCTGAGAAATTTGCTGAGTGCGCGTGCGTGGGCAGGCCGTGAATAGGGTCTATTGACAGAATGGCTAATATAAGCTATACATTGAACATGTAAGTTGGGAGCTGTGGCTCCACCACTCCAGGAATCGCTGTCACAGTTTGTCTGTGCCTAATAAACTGATGGAAGAACCTGCCTGCCTGCGTCTCGTCTCTCTCCAGCACAAGGGCTAAGAATTAGGCATAGCAACTTCGTACTTAATAATTCAGTCTAATATGTACGTCAGAACTCTCCATTGTGGTGTTACAATACACTACACTTACTTTTTGACAGTTTGGCCATTTTGGTATTAAAATATGGTCTTGAAAGTCCTTAAATTGTGACTTTATAAATGTGCAGATACCCTGTATACAATTATACTGTTTGTTGGTTTGTTTACCGTTGAGTGAGAAAAATAAATTATCTGGGGACCCCACAAAATAATTTGTGGCCCCCACTTGGGGTCCCGACCCCAAGCTTGAGAACCACTGCTGTACATTATATATATATATATATATATATATATATATATATATATATATATATATATAGAGAGAGAGAGAGAGAGAGAGAGAGAGAGAGAGAGAGAGAGAGAGAGAGAGAGAGAGAGAGAGAATTAAGAGAGTCTTTCCACTTCTCTTTTTTTGTTTTCCTTTCCTCTCTATGTTCTGCTTTGCTTTCCTTTCCTCTGGTCTAGGACCTCACCTCCTTTCTCCAACACTCCTCTCCTCTCCATGGGTCAAACTGGTAATTGGCAGTCAGATGACAGTGACTCTGCCCGGTTAGCTAATCTAATCCCTCAGTCTCCCCCAGGCTGGCTAACTACTGCATGGCCCGGGGCCAGCTCAAAGGAAGCCAGTGTACAGGAAGGACCATGCCAGGGCGACCGCTGCAAAAGAGAGCTCAGGGATGGCTCAGTCTGTCTGGTGGTGTATCCTTCCATAACAGCCCATCTGTCTGTGGCTTGGCCTGGTCCACTTTCCTCCAACCAGTCCCCAAGATTAGGAACTGCCCCTTGTCTGTTGCCAATTAAGTCACACGCTGACTGTTGTTAGGTAATGCCTGAGGTAGTGATTAGCAGTAATTAGGCCACTTTATTGTACCTTTGCTGCCTCGCTGTCATTATTGCTGTGATGCTTATTAGAGGAGCGGGTACTTTTACATGGGGGCCAGTTCAATAATTGCAGAAAGCCAGCAAGAAGTGAGGTGAGGTGATGTGAGGTCAAGGGCGAACCGGGCGATTGTATAATCGCATCATTCAACCTTTTTGACCATTGTGTGCCATATGTAGCCTTCCTTTATAATCTATCATTTCTAAACTGTACTGTATATGACATGTACAGTATTACCACTACCATGATCATGATTTATCACTACTATCTCCAGCGCAGTTACAAACAAAAGGCTACAGATCCCATGGCCTGGAGGAACGGACCGTAACCCTGACAACAGGCTGTAGAGCTGTAGAGTGAAGAAACGCTAATAAATAGCTATAATTTTGGGAAAAATGAAATTCGGGCTCCGTCACCGTGTGTATAATGCTAATGGCCAATGCCATGTTAAATTTGAGATCAGTCGCTGAAGCGAGTGAATAGATAATGCATTTTGTGACCTACTGACTGACTGACTGACTGACTGACCTCTCTCTCTAATTATAGTATGGATTGGACCCAATATATATATGGAGATCCCTGATACCCATATATGGAGATCAATGTATACAGAGATATGAGTTAGATTGGGGTAGGAGCGCTCGTTTTGTAGTTCACCACACCCCCCTACCACCACCTGATCAATTGACCGAATTCAGCAACTTCCTGGTGCTGACGTCACAGTTGAAGGGGAAAACCCCATAGAGTTAACACAGAAATCGGAAATTTAATGCAATTTCCGAATAGTGAACTAAGTGAAGTATAAAATACGGATAGTATTATCAAGAACACAAGATACCCTTCAAAGCTGACGTCAGCACCAGGAAGTTGCTGAGAATTTGCTGAGTGCGCGTGCGTGGGCGGGCCGTGAATAGGGTCTATTCACTTTGATAGTCACTTATCAACACACCTTTGTATTTTTGCGTAGTCACCACAAGATGGCGACATCACAGCCATTCACTGTGTAGTCGGTGACGTCAGTCGTCTGCGACCCCTCTTTGTTTACCTACCAGCCTAGCTCAACTGTGTTTAGCCATTAGCTTACTATGCCTAAACCTAAACCTAACCCTAACCTCAGTAAAACTATGCCTAACCCTAACCTCCGTGGGGTGAGGCGACCCCACGTCCTGCCAACGCACCGGCTGCTTTGGTTTGTCACCCAGGTGGGCACATCAAAGCGTGTGTGGATCAAAGCCACCGCTTGCTCCGCCCCGCGCCGCACAACTAGCGCTCCTGGTCTCAATCTAACTGAAACTCGAACTAACTGTGACATATATATTGTCCTTCACAGATATGGGACTCATCCTGGTGATGTCACAATGAGTCAGCCATAGTCATATATGGAGAACCGTGTGATGTAGAGTTGATGATGTCAGTGTTGGTCAGCTCCATATATGGAGGTCCATGACATCAGGGATCTCCATATATGGTCAGGTCAGCCTCCATATATGGGCAGAATGACATCAGGGATCTCTATATATGGGCAGGTAAGCCTCCATATATGGGCAGGTCAGCCATAGGCATTGAGGTCAGCTATAGACATTGAGGTGTTACGGAATCGCGGACCTGCTGAGGCGGTTTACATACTTAACTGCGACCTTTGGTTGCAAATATGCAAATATGTTAGAATATGATATCAGCATTTCTAGTTCTTTCTGCAGGGCGTGGACATTAAGTCGTCATTGATTGCTGACTTCACAGCATGTTTGCACTGCACTTCCTGGCATGTCATGGTTTGTGTGCAGACAAACCCGAACATAAAAGCGTGAGCACATAACAAGGCCAGTGGCTGTCCAGCAGCTTATTTTCTCATCAAGCCAGTCTCACTTAATCACTTTAGCTGAATCAGTCTGAAATTAGCCCTCTTTCTATCCCCCCCACCCCACCCCTCTTCTCACCAGTCGTTTTCACAGCTTTGTGGATTAGACAGATTGTACGTCTGCAACTGTTTATTGTTAAACTCTTCTATTTATACCATGTATAAAGTAGTGGATGAAGCACAACAAAGCAGACGTGGATTGAGATACTATATGGATAGTATATGCTAATGCACTATAGATGATTAAGCAAGCACTAGTATTTAATTATGACGCCATGTCTCAAAGTATAATATAGATTATTTATAGTAATCTTTGGAAGGACAAAATATGCTAAATCTGTCTGAGAACAATGGAAGCAACGCTCTTGGGTTAGGAATAGCCTATACGCTACAACACAGTAGTAGGTCACACAAAAATGGATTATGTATTTGGCCGCAGACCCCCATCCGGAAATATTTTGCCCCAGGGATCCTGCCCACCCATATAAGATTTGTGTTGTTAAACCTTTTTAAATTTAAAAAATGTCAAATTCACTTTGAAAACCACTGCTCTATCAAGTCTCTCTCGATTTCACACACACACACACACGCGCACGCGCACACACACACACACACACACACACACACACACACACACACACACACACACACACACACACACACACACACACACACACACACACACACACACACACACACACACACACACACACACACAATGGAGCAATGTCAGCATCACTTGGACTGTATCTTGGCATCACATGACAGTGTGGCAACCACAGCCTGTCTTAGACAAAACAGATAATTTTAATGAATAACTTCTGTTGCAACTGAACTGATGAAAGGTACAGTAAGACACGTCATGGAGACGTGTCTGCAATACCGTTCCCCATCTAATAAATCTAACATAATGATTGATCGGCTCCACAGTATAGTGTCATCATGCGGAGGTGTTCCGTTTCTGGTGAATCAAGAGCCATTGTTGACCATGGCATCCCTATTTTGGGCATGTGCCTATCCCAAAGATTTCCGGGTGGTTATTTTCATGTCCGTGGTGCCTATCCCGAAAATCACTGGGTTTTGCCTTTTATTGCATAATTTTGCAGGTGAAAGTAGGCATTCTGGGGCGCCCGCTGGCCTAGTGGTCAAGGCGCATACCACATACTAGGCTATGATGCCTGCTGGCGTCGCCGGTTTGATTCCCGATCTGGACGATCTTTGCCACATGTCATTCCCCATCTCTCTCCCCATTTCCTGTCAGTCTACTATCCTATCAAATAAAGGCATAAAAAGCCCAAAAACAAACCGTAAAAAAAGAAGGAAAAAAAAGTAGGCATTCTAATCTTCATTCAGAATGAAATTTGCTCATATCTTACTATTTTTGGATTCGCTGTGGCTCTGCAGAGTTGTGGCAAAATGGTCAAAAAAGGCTGGCACATATACCCACCCAAATTGGAAAAGATGCTGGCACTAAATGAGTTAAGCACAAATTGTCAATGAAATATGTCTAAAACAATTTCAAATTAATTGAAATTAGTTTTATCACAGGTGGTGCAGTGGTAAAATTCCCTGCACACCACCACAGAGGTTGTGGGTTCTAATCCAACATGCTGCAACCGGCTTTGTCGCGTGTCTACACCAACACAATATCATCATAATACCCAATTGGCCAAATAGGTCAATTGCATGTACTTCTAGGATGGGGCAGAACCTACTGTATATTGGGAATGGATACCTGTCATTGGGGAGTGTTGGGCGGGAAGCGTAAGCAGAAGGCTCTACGTCCTCCCAGTGGGGGCTCCTCACTGGCAAATGAGCCTGGACGACACAGCCGTGACAACACAGAAATGTGTTTGGGGAGGAATCAATTGAAATTTGGGAGAAAAGGGGGGTGAAAAAAATGATTGGTTACTAAAAATAAATAAATCTAAAGATAAAAAATCAATGCCTTGTGAGCTTGTAGATTGTCTATTTTCACTATTTGTCGCATGACAAAATATAGATGGATTAAAAGGTTTAAAGGTTAAGTACAGAAAGAAAGAATCTGTGTAGCCTGCTAAACCTGCTTTTTTGCACTGTATAATATGTGATTGTGAAAGCTACATGACCTCCTGCAGACCTCTGAGCATCAGACTTGGTGGCAGGCAGCCTGTCGGATGTGCTGGTGAGCAACACCGGCGCTCCCCAAGGAACAGTCCTGTCCAGTCCTAACGGTTACTCTTACCGCTACCTATGTGTTTCATGCTTACGACACCATGCCTTGTAAGCACATGTAACTTCCATGACACACACAGACCCATACATACCACCCCCACATTCATTTTCATTTGTAGATTTCACCTGAGATTGACTTCTTGTAGATACACCTACAGCCAGAAAAGCACATTGCCTAACTCGGTGGTTCCCAAATGATGTCGCCAGAGACATGTCTAGATGTGCATTTTTACTACACCAGTACTTTGTGCGCACACATTTTCCAAATCAATGGGGGTAAATAATCAATTATTTGTCTTAGGAATGCGACAAATACAAACAAAAATTATTGAACTCAAGTCTTCATGGCATGAGTAATCAATAGAAAAAAAGTCATTTTGGGGTGAACTACTCCTTTAAAAGGATGTACTTTTTTATTCTTTTTCAGGACTACATTTAAAGTAAATTAACAACATAGTACTTTCACTTGAGTAAATCATTTTAAAGGGCATTTCAGATTTCAGAGTATTTTTAGATGAGTATTTTACTTTGAGTAGAGATAGTACTTCTGTGACCTCTGTGTCTGGGAGAGCATGGGTGTATGTTACAGTAGCCTAGCAGCCTACAGAACGTGTTTGTGCATGCCTGTGACAGCCTGTCTGAGAGGAAGTGCTTTCACTTTCACTTCAGGCTCACTGTGATTCAACAGAGTTGCGTATGAGAGAAACACAAATAGAGACAGAGACAAATACACTAACAAACAGACTGAAAAGACATCACTGAAGGGTGTGAGCCTGTCAACCAAGACATACGGACACTCTTCCACACCAAGCCATGCCATTTAACTACCCAGCTGCTCGGAGAGATGACAGTAAGGTCGGTGTCATATTCCTGCTGTGTGTGTGTTTCCAATTCGCTCTGTTCCTGCTCTGTCTTACAGTGATTCTGTATTAAAGCACACAATCAGGAATGCCATAATAACAATGATAATGATAATGATAATAATGAATTGCATTTTTATAGCGCTTTTCTAAGTACTCATAGCTCTTTACAATGGTTCATTCATTCATACATTGGGAGGTGAATCGGTGAATAGTCGATGCCAGCGTCCTCACTTCCCACATTTACACACCAATGGTGGCAAGTTAGCTCCGACTGACTCATTGGAGGCAATGCAGGGTTCAGTGTTTTGCCCAAGGACACTTTAACATGTGGAAGCCAAGAGCCAAGATTCAAACAACCAAACCTCGGATCATTGGACAACCTGCTCTACCTCCTGAGCCACAGCCGCCCCCCCCCCCCCCCATGGTATACTTCATCTGTGTAGCTGCTACACAGATGCTACACTGTAGCATGTTTTAAAACAGTTAAAAAAATCACACCCGTGTGAACTGAGCGGTGGTTTACCCACCAACCCCCACCCTCCCCCCCTCCCCCCTTCCCCTCGGGCCGCACGCTATGGAGACGTGTATAAGCTCCTTTGAATTGAATTGTGTGTGTGTGTGTGTGTGTGGGGGGGGGGGGGGGGGTGCGTGTGTGTGTGTGTGTGTGTGTGTGTGTGTGTGTGTGTGTGTGTTGCAGTTGATGCACAGGCCAGGCTAGACTCAACAGCACCTCTCTGGTCACCCAGGGTACTCAGGCTACATACACCAGAGGCTACAGACACACAGACAGACAGACAGACAGACACACACGCACGGATACACACACGGCCACGCTATGGAGACGGTGTGACCACCGCTCAAAAAGCACTTCAATAAGATTTGAAATAGAAAAAAAAGGAATACAAATTGTGCAAGAAACGCTCTGACATCACGCTCTGACATCACTGTGATGTCATGGGAACCAATGCAAATCCTTTTTATTGCCATATATGGAGATCCCAGTGATGCCAGGGGAACCAAATCCATTTTATGCCCATATATGGAGATATGGAGATCCCTGTGATGCCATATATAATCACTGTGATGTCAAGGGAACCAAATCCATTGTATTGCCATATATGGAGATCCCTGTGATGCCAGGGGAACCAAATCCCTTTGGCCAGATGGCCAAGTCCTGGTGCGACCTCACTTTTCGCCCCTTAGGCGTCTTACTGGTGTACTGTATGTAGTATGTATGCAAACGTGCACACATGTACTGAAACCTTCATGTGAGTATACTTTTGATCAATGGGTGAATGCATTATTCCCACAATAGAAACGATTTTATTGATAACTTCTTTTTAAAGCATTTTTATATATATATCAACAAATTGATTAACCACTTAAGCATTAGGCCTACTTTATATTTTGTCGCTCAATGTTGTTGCAGGTGGATGAATACCATGGAACTAAGATTTGTGATCCCTACGCTTGGCTGGAAGACCCCGACAGCGAGGAGACCAAGGTAAACAATACAAGGCAAGACAAATGGAGGAGTGAATGCAAGTGTTGTTGAGGTGCCAACCATGGTGAAGAGATGGGATTTTAAAAGATGAAGCGGTTGCATGCTTTTAGCCTCAATGCAGATATTACACGGAAACCAAAAAACTGTCTTCACAACACACGTCACAACATCACAAGAAACAAGTCTTCTACAGGCTTTATAAATGAGTACTATGCAGGCTTGAGGGGTGAATCGACTTGTGAATAATATATTTGGCAAAATGTTAAGTGTGTCCTAATGACTATGAATGTTGCACAAATAAGGCATGCCGACGTGCACACACACACACACACACACACACACACACACACACACATGCACGCACGCACATCTTGGTTTCTGTTTACAAAATTCACATTGCTTGTGCATCATCTATTACAGGCATTTGTGGAGGAGCAGAACAAGCTGACCATGCCTTTCCTGGAGCAGTGCTCAGTCAGGAGCCAGCTCCACCAGCGACTCACCGACCTCTACGACTACCCCAAATACAGCTGCCCTTACAAGAGAGGGAACAAGTAGGAACTGAATGAGTCATGACATGAGTTAACAATATAGGAATAGGCTATATGCACACAGCAGCCATTTTGGAGAGACCTATGATACTAATGAAGTCTCTGTTCCATTCTGGTCAGAGTCAGGGTGCTGATATTGCGCATGTTGGCTCACTGGAAACACTTGAACTAAAAGGTTTGAGAACCACTGTGCTACATGAAATGGAACAGAGCCTTCATTAGTATCAGTGGTATGACAGGGATGCAAGGGATATATATGCACAGCAAAAGTAAAAATGTCACGCTGGATGTTTCTGTTTGTCGCAGGTATTTCTACTCCCACAACCAGGGTCTTCAGAACCAGTATGTGCTTTATGTGCAGGACACTCTGGATGGACCTGCAACAGTGTTCTTTGATCCAAACACTCTGTCTGACGATGGCACCGTGGCACTGAAGAGTGAGTCCCTCCCTAACACATACACGCAGTCACGCACGCACACACACTCATCTTCTCTAATTTGCCCTTGCTTAACTATTGAGCATACCGTACATAAACACACACACATGCCAGAGACTGCACAAAGTGCACATGCTGTACAAAAGAATATTGACCATGTTCAATGGGAAATATGACTGTGCGGCTTAAAGGAGGACTTCGCCACTTTTCAACCCGTCTTCATATAATTGGTCCTCACTAATATTCATAATAAAATAGCACAATTTCTTTCTACTCTGTGTCTCATACGTAGGAGGGCTGTGGGCAGTTCAGAAACCCGCCTATCACTGACATCAAGGTTGGGGGAATCCAAGCTAATAGAAACTGCAGGCTTTCTATTCCTGAAAAGTTACTATTTTATAATGGAAGCCATTGTTCTCACAATAATTAGTGAGGACCAATTATATGAAGATACTGTAGGTTGAAAAGTGGTGAAGTCATCCTATAAATAATTATCATTATGTAGATACATTTTCCAAGATTGGATTCGCTATTCCACAAAGCAAACTAAATCCCCTTCTCCCCTTTTCTCTCCTGATCTCTCCGCCCAGTGGGGCGTCTCTCGGAGGACTGTGAATATTTCGCCTACGGTCTGAGCTCCAGCGGCTCAGACTGGGTGACGGTGCGCTTTCTGAAGGCTGACGACCGTAGTCCACTGCCAGACGTGCTGGAAAGGGTCAAGTTCAGCTGTCTGGCCTGGACGCATGATGCCAAGGGTGTCTTCTATAACTGCTACCCACGCCAGGACGGCAAGGCTGATGGTGAGGATCTTGTAAAAAAAGAAAGAAAGAAAGATGCCACACGATTTTGTCTTGATACTACATGCAAACACAGTTTCCCATTTTGGGACTAATAAGCTTTGGACTTAAACTCTAAGCCTTTTCCTTTTTTTTTAATTAATTATCCAGATTGTAGCCCAATTCCTCACTACTGCTGGAACACCTGTATTTTATTAAGCACAGCTTTATTAAAAGATCCAGGTCCCCAAGGATTGGGCATGCATAAAGCATGCATAATATTCTGCTTATTGCTGTGCAGCTACGACACCTGAATGTTCCCATGTGGATCAATCAATCCATTGATTAATCTGAGATGAGCACATACATAAATAAACATCTACAAACAACAACTATCTGAGAAGCATGTACCAGTACATAGGCCTACGTATGTACTATACACACATGCACTCCCAGATTGGAATTGCATTGCAAACATAATGAGGGCATGCAAACTTGCACATTATGCTCAATCAATCAGTTTACTATACAAATGTTGCACACAGTGTCTTACTTAAGGTCTTCTATAATACACTAGGCACAGAGACCACCTCTAACATCAACCAGAAGCTATACTACCATGTAGTCGGCACCAAACAGTCAGAAGACATTCTTGTTGCAGAGTTCCCCGACCATCCTAAGTGGCACAGTGAGGTGACGGTAAGTCATACCAGGCTTGGATCTTGTTAATGTCATTTTAAGTGGTATTTCTGTCCCGTCTTGTGTAACTATTTCCATTCTACCCTGCTATGGTCCCTCTGTCATACCAGGTTTCTGATGACGGCAGATATGCGGTTCTGTCCATCCATGAAGGGTGTGAGCCTGTCAACCAACTGTGGTACTGCGACCTCCAAGCACTGGACAATGGCATCACAGGTCAGTATCCATGTGACCACCTACAGCTACAGTACAGCTGTGAACTCCTTTCAAAGGAAATGAGTCCCCTCCCCATATGTCACAGTGGTTCCCAACCTTTTCTGGATCAGGGCCCATTTGAAAATCTTAAAAGCGCTAGGAACCAAATGGACCCTTTCAGGACTGTAACTCTGCTTACGGGTTCATTTGGTCTCTCTTAAATTAACACTAAGGATTTTGCTATAGGCCTAATAGATTGGGGTACCAGAGATAAAAAATAAATCTATCAAATGGGAGTCCATCCATGGCCTAAAGCATAATCAATAAAACAAGTTGATCACTCCTCTAGAGTGCTTTAGAGATGAGAGCCACCATTTTGCTCAATCTACTCATTCACCTCCCTTCAGGTTTGCTGCCCTGGGTCAAGCTCGTGGACAACTTTGAGGCGCAGTACTCTTACGTCACCAACGAGGGCAGCGTGTTCACCTTCCGCTCCAACCTGGACGCACCTCGCTACTGTGTCATCAACATAGACCTGGAGCGCCCAGACAGACAGCACTGGAGCACACTCATTCCACAGCATGAACACGATGTCCTGGGTGAGACCCAATATCGTTGCTGTCGGGCAGATACCTTGCATCTCCATATTTTGTTCTTTTAGCTTTTTCATAAATTAATGCGCTGTTGTATACTTCTTATGCCATGTGTGGTGCAATATAAACTTAGATATGTTAGTCCATGGGCCATACGAGATGTCGGTATCTGAAAGGTGGCAAAGGTTACCATGCATTTTTGTAAAGCTCTATATCTGTAGATTATATTTTGGTATGATAACCCTTTCTGAAACACAGCTAAATTGGTGTTATATGAGGGGTCTACAGTAACTAGGGTTTTTTCATGATTCTGAATCCATTGCAAGCATTTGTTTTGTATGAAAAACATTCCTTGGGCTACAACGATGAGTCATCACTTTTCATCACTAAACCATAGTCTTGTGGGGCCGTTTTTAGCCCAAGGAATGTTTTTCGTGCAAAACACATGCTTGCAATGGATTCAGAATCATGAAAACCCCCTAGTTAGACTACTACTAGTCTACTTATGCTACTTAAAGCAGATGACATTTTTGCTTTTTTTTCTCCTGTATAGTAAAGTTAATGGGACACCTCTAGTGGCTGATAACACCTATTTAGCTGTGTTTCAGAAAGGGTTATCATAGCAAAATATAATCTACAGATATAGAGCTTTTCAAAAATGCATGGTAACCTGTGTCACCTTTCGGAAACCGACATCTTGTATGGCCCATGGACTATGTGGTCTACAAGCTCACAATGTGACACGATTCATGCATTGTGAGCTTGTAGATCGGCTATTTTAGCTGTTCTTGAAAACAAAATCTAAGGTTTCTCGATAATCACATGCCCAAAATAGGGACACCAAGTTGAAAGTGGTAACCAAGGAACTGTTGACAAGAGCTTTTGACTAAATAATATGTACACATATAAAACTACATCAGATCCATTGGACCACTTACTTTTACCTGAAAAGTAACGGTTTTGGATATACTGTACAGTACAAGGTTAATGCCAGACAGTGACGACATAGCAATACTGTGGGAGAACAGTAAACAAACACTGTATCTGCATGTATGTCCACACACTGCTAGAGGCTGTCTGTCACTATCATGAGTCATGACATTTTCAATGGCGATTAATTGTCGCACAAATAATTGTCATGATTTTGGCATTGTAACATTGATTTGTTTTTTGCCGTTTAGGCATTGTAACCAAAATTGCACAAAGCAGATATGACAAATTAACTTAAATATACAAAGACATTACAATGACAATGGTACCAAAAATCTAAAAAATAAATTAGGTAGACTACTGTGGCCAAAACAGGCTATATTTGATCATTTACAGTAGCTTGTAGATCTGCCATTTCCACTATTTTTGAAAATGTTAGATTTCTCAACATGGAAAACGATTATCCCATCCCATCCCAACTACAAATTGAAGCCGAGGACGATGGGCTCCCTGTACTTCCATGATGTACAGTTGTACAAAACATTTTTTTTCAGTAGAACTGCCGATCAAACCAATATGCCCATAAAAGGGGACAAGCTTCTAGTACAAAATAATTATGGCAGGCTATTACGTATGTAATTATTGTGACGGACACTGCATGTACACACTATACAACACACACGTCACTCCTCCAGTGTTAGTGCAGTAACAGTGTGTTGTTGGCATGTAAACGGAGAAGCAGTCGAGTAATAAGAGAATTGTAGTTCCACATTTTCAAGTCCTTTCACTGTTGCACAACACCTTCTTAAAATCTTCCATCACAATTCCACAGACGTTTCGGTGTCTAACCACAAGAAGCTAAACTTCTCTTTGTGGCTGACACATCTTCGTCAGGGGGAATTGCTCAAAACACAAAACTTGGCAATTTTTTTAAAAACAGTCTGACATTTGTTTTAGTCATACAAATGAAATCATAATATTGAAACATTATATATCCATGGTTGCAGGGACACACACGCACAACACTGAAGAATGCACGGAGAGGTGCTCAGTCAAACGAGCTTGCATCTGTATTTTAAGACTATAATATATAGGACAATTAATTCATTATCAGAACATAATTTGTTACACTGTGATAATCACAGATCATTGGTAGAAACTAGGGGTGTAACGATACATTTTAACAACGATACGATACGCATCATGATACATGGTTGACGATACGATACATGGACGATATTGGTTCATTCACGGCGATACAATACGATTCGATTCAATGATTTAAATTCGATAGTAACTATTTAGCAAAGAAATTAAATCTGTGTGAAATGTGTCAATAGTGCAAGTTTTTAAGGGAAAAATCTATTGTTATGGATATAAATAAGTAAATACTGTGATTCTCTAGCAAATACATGGACATTATATTTCAACACATATGGATAAACCTGCACCTTGACAGAGATTACCCACAGTTATCGATAGCCAAGAGTAGCTATATGGAATGGAAACTTAATTAGACCCCTCTTTTTCATTTTCCTTCATATACTGTAAGGCAAAAATACTTAGTTTCCATACAATCAATTATTTGCACTGCAGAACGATTCGATACCGATTATCTGCATTTTAAGCAATACCGATACAGTAACATGTCATTAGGTCGACCACCCTTTGGTACGACCACCAAAACCTAACCTTAACCCTAACCCTAACCTTAGTAAAACTATGCCTAAACCTAACCCTAACCCTAACCCTAACCTCAGTAACCGTGACGCGGGTGATTATCTAACCTGCCGATGCTGGTGAGTGATTATCTAACCTGCCAACGCTGTTCGACCCAACGGGAGTTCGACCTATGGGGCAGTCCCCTACCAATACGATACAAAGCCAAAACGGTACGATATATGCTTTTGCATAACGATATAATAGATCATTGCAAATTAGATTTTTTTGATTCAGTTACTATATCGTTACACCCCTAGTAGAAACCATGTCTCAAACAAAATGTCAAAAGCTAATGAAATAGTAATGAACTGAATTCATTCAGTTTAATATTTTAAAGTACCTGGAAGACAAAATTATGAGCAGATCTACAGTATCATCCAAGCATAATGATCATGCTGCCCCCTATAGTCTGTTAGCTAAAGGAAAATATGAACTCATTCATGTTCTATGGTATTATGAGTTTTATTGGGTTTCATCATGCTATGGCTGTTGAGCACCAAGTAGCACACTGCCACCTATCATCCTTTTAAAGAGAGTGCAGTCAACTAAGTCAATAATAGGCAGGTTTTAATAAGAGACCGTTATCTGCAGAATAATGGTGCTTGTATAAATACAGGTGTAGAGTATACAGTAAACGTTATTCATTAGACCATATAAAAGGGATTTTTTTATATTTTGCACCTACATGCGCTCCAGGGCTTTCCTCTCAATGAATGCCTTGCATTTACTCAATGAAACAAACAAGATCATCATCTGTACATGGCACACTCACAAAGGAATCACCATGTGATAAGCTCAAGCTCATGCAGCATGCCATACTGTACACCTACATCAAATCACCTTTCCATTAACCTACTGTATATTACTCTCTGTGTATTCTTCAAGGCATGGTCTCCTGCGTGAACCAGCGACACCTGCTGGTCAACTATGTCCACGACGTGAAGGACATTCTGCAGCTGTATGAGCTGGCGACAGGCCAGCTGGTCAGGGAGCTGCCACTGGACGTTGGCACGGTGGCGGGAGTGAGCTGCAAGAAGAAGCACTCTGAGTTCTTCTACAAGTTCACCTCCTTCACCACACCAGGTAATATCATCACAGGAGAGAATCTTGATCAAATAATCAATTAGGCTACAACATAATCAAAAGAAGGCTCCAGAGAGTTCTTTTCTGTTGTAATATTTTCAATTGTAGGTCTACTTACAGTATGGTTGGTTTGGTAATCTGTATATGATTTCAGTAGCTCGCACACATATCGTTGGTCACACGCTATAAATAATTAAGTCAGACAGAATTAACCACTTTTAAAATGTTCCAAAAATGGCAGATCTCCAAGCTCACAACACGTCGCGATGTGATGCATTGAGAGCTTGTAGATCAGCTATTTTTGCAACACAGTTGTTTAATAAGGTATGGCATTCAGGTAGGCGGGGTTGAAACATGGAGACACAAGGTCTCTGCCCGACACAGTGCTGACATGCAGATCTGAACCCTATGAGCCACTGTGACCACTAGGTGTCATCTACCACTGTGATCTGAGCGATGTGACGCCAGAGCCCAGAGTGTTCAGACGGGTGGAGGTGAAGGGCATTCAGCAGGAAGACTATCAGACCAGCCAGGTGACCATTCATTCAGTCTACTGCTCTCTCTCTGTCTCTCTCTCTGTCTCATCCATAAAGACTGACATGGGTCCAATAGCCTATTGGACACACATCAGCCATATTGGCTTCCTTCACAGGTGGTACCAATGATTCTGACTGTTCCATTTGGTGTAGCACAGTGGTTCTTAAACGTTTTGATTTCAAGGTCCACTCTTAGAATTACAGACCCATAAGGAGCCGGAAGTGTGGTAAAAAAAATAAAAATAAAAAATAAACTCTTCAGCAGCAATGGGGATTGTGCAGATTAAGGAAGGGGGGGTCTAGTTGAAATCAAATGCAGAAGAGATACATACAGAATGATATACATCTCGTTCACTTGCCACTTACATTTGTGCATGTAACATTTTAGCAGCTACTTGACAGATGTAATGCCCTTTTTACTGGATGGGTAATACTAAGAATATTGTAGGAATTTGAATCACATGCAGTGGCTCCAGGGTTCATTTTAATCGAACTAAGCATCCAGGTGTGAAGGCACCCTTGTTGATTACACTGCATTTTTGCAGGTTCTGTGAAAGCTACCAAAATTATGATTTGGGCACGCAAAGCGTTTTATACGCCAACTCATTTTCAAGAGACATGATGCCATTATGTCATTATACACCCTTCTGTTTTCAGGTGTTTTATCCTGGTAAAGATGGAACTAACATCCCTATGTTTCTGGTTCACATGAGAGGCCTAAAGAAAGACGGCACACATCCAGTCTTCCTCTATGGCTACGGAGGCTTTGAGCACTCCATCCAACCACACTACAAGTGAGTTCACTTGTTATTATCATCAACTTCCTTTATAATCAGATAACTCTACACAGTCAAATTCCCGGGTGCTGATTTAACCATTTGTAAATCTGAGAGTGCACAAATGTAATCAAATGGACCCGTAAAGCCTCTATCATAGTCCAAGGTGAAGAGCTATCACCTCACCGCGGTGTAGTTTTCTAACTATCACCTAAAAATGCATTCACCTTGGACTATGATAGAGGCTTAAGAGTACTGCATTTGGATACTGTGTAATTCCTCTACCAGGCCAAGAGTGTATGGCTGCAGGGGTGGAGTCACCTCTCTCAGCAGATCTTTCTTGTCAGACCTCTCATCTCAGGTACAACGGCAAGTCTACAGGGTCAAAAATCTTAGAGGCAGCTGCGTTCCACTGTACTGTGGCGTTCCACTGTACTGTGGCTTGTCTGCCTTTTTGGCGCTGCACATCCGGCGGTTTATTGAACACGGAAAATTAAACGTTTCTTTACAATGAAGTAACTTTTAATAATAAATAACAGTATTGCATTAATTCTTATTGCCGAAAATTCCTCTTCAAACCATTATTGAACACTGGAAAATAACATTACAAAAAAAGAAAACGAATAACTTTTAATATTAAATATTAGTGGCGAGGGACACCCGGGGACCCCCCCTCAGGACCGGCGGTCCGCGAGAGACACCCCGGTGGAGGGTCGATGGACCCCCGCACGGTGGCTGTGAGTCGGCCGGCCTGCGGGGGTCCCTCGCCCGCCGACCACGGGGCGACCGCAGCGGAGGTCCGTGAGAGGTACCCCGCACCCCGAGGTACCCCGCACGGTGGCCGTGAGTCAGTCGCCCTGCAGGGGTCTCTCTCCGCTGACCACAGGGCTGTTGGCCGTCGCCGGCGACCCTCCACCGGAGTGTCTCTCGCGGACCGCCGCTCCTCAGGGGGGGTCCCGGGGGATCCCTCGCCGCTGATATTTATTATTAAAAGAACTAACTATTATTAAAGAACTAATTATTAAGATGTGGAATATTTTCCAGTGTTCAATAATGGTTTGAAGAGGAATTCTCAGCAATAATAATTTATCCATGTAGCTGTCTCTAAAAACGACTGGGCACCGGTGGCAGTGTTGGGTGGCGAAAACAGCCGATCTACAAGCCCACAAAGCGTTGCGCTTGTGATGCGTTTGGAATTGACAAATGACAAATGAAACATGGGCCAAATTGTCAAATATTATTGAAAGAAATTGTGACAATATTTTTAATATTATTTTATTTTCACAATAAAACCGTGTTATACAAAATTCCTCTACTCTTAGTGCTCGTCAGGGTGGGGGGTCCCCAGTTCACATATTTCACGGCCTGAAAAGGTTGAGAACCACTGGCATATATTACCTGTCTTTGGGCATTGCACATAGGAGTAAGCGACTCGTTATTGAGCTGAATTATTGTTATATAGTCCTGGAAATCGGGTTAAATATTCTGGAAAGGTTTTGGAAAAGTTTTGGAAATTAATTGGTAAAGATGTGTGGGAACCCTGCTCATAAGTTGAGCAGCAGCATTATAAGAATGCTGATAGTCTCTTATTGTGTCTGGTCAGTGAAGATGTTTGCTCATTACTGATATGCCCAAGATAGGGCCAGCAGTTTGAAAGTGATTAAGGCCGGAGTCATTGGTGCGTGGTAATTCATTTACAATGAGAGGCGAGCGGGAGGATAGGGAGGTGCGAGCCATCTGAGAGGCGGACTGACAAGTGCATGCCGTCCCGTAACACAGACACGTTGGTGCTCATCTCACGTACACGCCCGCCCACAGTGGTGTAAAGTAAATAAGTACTTTACTTCTACTAGTGCACGACCATCACCAGAATTGAAATGTGTAGAACTCTTTTCTACACGATGCGTAGAAACTCGTCTACGCACATGAAAGAGCGCAGTGCGACCCCGCGGATCCAATCGGGTACACAGGCAAAGCGTCCCCATGATGACAGTGAAGTGACAATTTAAGGACTTTAAATACCTAAAACAATATATTTTACAAGGAAAAGAAAAAGACTGCATTTACTGCATCAAAAGTAATCAACAAACTATACAATAATTAAAACCTGGTCAAACATTGGCCAGATTGTCAAATAATATAATAAATTGTTGAAATAGCTGATCTACAAGCTCACAACACCTCGCAACGCACAGCGTTGTGAGCTTGTAGATCTGCTATTTCAAACTAAATGTAAAGCGCCTCATCCCAAGTGCTTGTCAGGAAGGTGGGTCACCAGTTAAAATATGATTATTTGGGGGTCGTGGCCTGAAAAGGTAGAGAACCACTGATGTACTGTATAAGGATGCTGATTGTCTGGTGTCTCTGGTCAGTGTGGCCTACCTGCTGTACGTCAGACACCTGGGAGGAATCCTGGCTGTGGCCAACATACGAGGTGGAGGAGAATACGGACTCACCTGGCATAAAGGTACACAGAAAACACAAAAAGTGGCTCAAACCTACTGTACGTAAAATGCCTGGATCTGGATTTAGTTTTTGCCCTTTTTATGTGCACATAACTTTCCCAATATTATCTTTATTCGTTGAGCACCAGTGGTAAGACGTATATTAGTAACTGTTCTCTGCTGCCACCTAGTGTCCATCTAGTGTATTACCGTACCAGTGCGTTACAGCCACACACAAAAAAATCCATGTCCTATCTACATATTCACAAGATTATGAGTGTTAGTGTATGCATCTGTCACTCCTCTACCAAAATGTGTCAGGCTTATTTCCTGTTCTGTCACTATTACACGTGTGTATGCGTTCGTGCATGTGTGTGTGTGTGTGTGTGTGTGTGTGTGTGTGTGTGTGTGTGTGTGTGTGTGTGTGTGTGTGTGTGTGTGTGCGTGCGTGCGTGCGTGCGTGCGTGCGTGCGTGCGTGCGTGCGTGCGTGCGTGTATACAGCTGGCACCTTGGGGAACAAGCAGACATGTTTTGATGACTTCCAGTGTGCAGCAGAGTTTCTGATCCAGGAGAAATACACCACAGCCAGTCACATCGCCATCAACGGAGCTTCCAATGGAGGGCTGCTGGTCGGTAAGGACAGAACATCCATAGTTACATGTAACAGCATACATGGGCAACTGGTGGCCCGGGGTCCACATGCAGCTACCACCTTCACTTAATGCGGCCCACAGGTTCATATCAGAATACTGACATATTATTGATTTCAGCTGTTCGAAAGATAATTGTCCGATAGTATATGCAATGTGGCCCTCTGGAGTGTGTGTGGAAATACAGTGGCCCTCTGGAGTGTGTGTGGAAATACAGTGGCCCTCTCCATCATTAAAGTTTGTCGTTCCTGTTCCGAACCAAATTTTACGGTTCGGAACCAACTCGGTTCTTGGTGGAAAAGCTCACCACGTTCACCTCTGGTTCATCCCATAGGCGGGAGAAAGAACCCGAACCGGTTCTTTGCCGGTCGAAAAGCACTCAGAGAGACAGAAAGCAGAAAACAAGAGCAGGACTTGGAAAGGAACTAGCTCTATATTCTGAAATTATTTGTATAGAATGATGGTTCAATAACAGGGATCTCCCCATCTCTCAAGCTCTTCAGTAAAGAAAATACATTTACATGTCAGGATACCAATTTCATCCAATCAGGAGAGAGAACTCATACAGGTTACAGGATAAACAAGTGAAATTGGAGGTGAAACAAAGACATTTGCAGAAAAAATTGGAACTGGAACACTATAGAAATTAAGCTGATAAATGGGTACTCTGTCCTGATTGATGAAATTGATGACCCACCTGAACATGTATTTTCTGTTTACTAGAGAGCTAAGACATGGGAGACTTCTGTAACTGAACTAATGCAACCTTCTAACTACGACAGTATATTAAATAATATAATAATATAATATACCAGTAAGACTCCCTAATCGGGATATCACAACCTCAACCTCTCACGTCATACGGGCAGCCATAGTTACACCTGGAATGTTGTAACTATGGCTGCCCATAGTCTGTCCGTCATGTCACACTTTTCCCCAACTCATATCTCCGCCACCGTTGCCCCAAGACATGCCAAACTTTGCACACACACTCCTTGCCTGCCAATCCACAACCTCCACCTCTCACGTCATACGGGCAGCCATAGTTACACCTGGAATGTTGAATCTCCATATATGGAGATAACCTACGCATCACACAAAGTCTGACCTCACCAGCCCATACTTGGGCATGGACGACTTATATCTCCATATACGGAGATGGCCATATATGGAGATACGATGACATCACAGAGTCCACAGCTGATGATGTGGCGTGATGTCATACAATACACAAACAAGCCCTATATAAAGGGGCAATTCTCACCAGGGAAGAGAGCATTCCTCGACTCAGACCTTATCGCCAGGATCAACTAAGCTTATAGCTTATCATCACATCCAACCATCTTAAGATACTCAGCTAGTGGGGAATGCTCTCTTCCCTGGTGAGAATTGCCCCTTTATATAGGGCTTGTTTGTGTATTGTATGACATCACACCACATCATCAGCTGTGGACTCTGTGATGTCATCGTATCTCCATATATGGCCATCTCCGTATATGGAGATATAAGTCGTCCATGCCCAAGTATGGGCTGGTGAGGTCAGACTTTGTGTGATGCGTAGGTTATCTCCATATATGGAGATTCAACATTCCAGGTGTAACTATGGCTGCCCGTATGACGTGAGAGGTGGAGGTTGTGGATTGGCAGGCAAGGAGTGTGTGTGCAAAGTTTGGCATGTCTTGGGGCAACGGTGGCGGAGATATGAGTTGGGGAAAAGTGTGACATGACGGACAGACTGACAGACAGCCGGTGGAGGTTTTGGTAGTAAATGCGACCTACGGTCGCAAATAAACATTCTTTGTTTTGAAAATAGCATCTCTAAGGCATTAGGGCAACCATGCACCATGGGTCTGCATTGAAGTCAGTAGTTTCCCAGCATGCATTGCAGGTACCGCAATGCAAAAGTACTGAGTGAAACCCGGCATCCCAGTGAAAAGAGCAGATCTAAAAGCTCACAAGGTGTTGTGTGAGCTTGCACAGTAGGTCTGCTATTTTCGCTATTTAGGCCATGGGATGGACCCGTCTATTGTGTGTTTCATTGATCCCCACTCAAAAACTACATTCTTTTTTCACAGTAGATATATAAAATTCTTATGAGTACTGTGATTAATGTTTTCATCTTGAATTCGTACGCACTAATGAGAAAGACCGATTTTATCAAATGCTATTTAAAACAGGCAAATATACAGGGCACCTAAGACATCTCCATGGCAACCAGGAAGAAAACATTACACAAAGCTGACATTTCTCGCCCAAAAAGACTTAACATTAGCGTAATAAATTGCTTTTTCCTAACGAACTTGCAACAGGTATACCATAGACTACTAATAGTTAATTCATAACCGTGTTGGACTACTTTTATATACCAGTTTATATTTTCGCTATTGCCTGTCGTTCACCGACACTGTAGTCTCTGGAATGCGGGCGTTTCATACTGCCATTAACATAAAAGTGGTAACATTATTTTTCTTCTTTCAATTCTAAAAGTAGTGATTAGGTTATGAAAGGAAGGTGATTAGGTGATGAAAACTAGCAAAACTGCATCTCCCGTCCAATGTAACTGTGATGTGGATGTCAAACAAACGTTAATCACGTCGTATTTAATTTTATAGATAATATGCAGTGTTGCCCTGGGCATTGTTGTAGGCTGTCTGCATTAACATACAACGAGTATGCATGCATCAAGTTATCAATGATTTAACTCCATGATAGGGACTTAGGTGTGAAGTCATTAAAATATCGTACCCTAAACAAATCACCTTCATTGATGAGCTGCTTCTTCCTGTCATCTGATCAGTGTCCACACAGGGGATTAATTCGAATTGCATTTTAATATCAAATGAAACTAACAGAGCAAAAAACTATGTGCTGAACCAATGCGAGTCTTTGAGAATTACAGTTAGTATCTTCACCAATAATGAGCACATTTCTAGAGACACGGTAACACATTCATTGTACTAAATGACAAGAAAGCATAGATTCAGAAAGATATGGTAACCAGTGAAATACCAAGTTACCTCAGTCATTTCTTCAAAGTTAAAGATATTACATAACAGCAGCAAACTGTGGCTGACCCAGCAACGACTTAACACACATTTTCTGCATTTTGAGTGGATTTCACACCAGCATGAACTTAACACAGCATGTGTCAAAGAGCAGCACAATGATACATTGCATGCAACAGAAAAAGACACCAAAAAGTGTGATAAATCTTTATTTTCCAGAATCGTTTTAAAATGGGCTGCATTATATGTTCAATCATGAATGTAGACCCATCTCATAAGACTGCTGTCTGCATTATGACACAATCCACGTCACAATAATTTCCCAGATCTTGTGGTTTGTGTCCCAGCCAGGCTCCTGCAGCTCTGCAACCCACGTCAAGTAGTCTGTAACACATATCATCACATAACAATGAAGCATTTGTATAACGCTTTGCTAAGTATACTCAAAGCGCTCTTCGATGGATCATTCATTCATGTATATCCAATTAAGTTTGTATAATTTAATCTCGGGTGTTCTGTTCTGTATTATTATTTAGGCTCTGTAGATTATTTAGAGCCAAAACTGTGATCATAACCTTTAATACTCACTACATGCTAAATACTGTACTACCACGCCAGGACAAGTAGTCAGAATGGCATCCGAGCCTGAATCTAACTGTACCAGCACATCAACTTGAAGATCGAGATAAAACAATTAACCATATAATAAACCTTTAATGTTTGACTGTGCAGTAAATCATATAGCACTGAACAGGGTCGTAGTATTATATAGTATGTTATGGAGCACTATGACAAGACGAAAGTAATCTAAACACATTAACAGCTGTCTTAAGGTTAGATCTTTTCAAGAGAAAATGAACAAATCACAAACCGTTGCTAACACTAACTTTGGCAACGTGACTGCAGAGATATGAACAGAAATTAATGATACGCGATGAGACAATGTGTAGCATTGCAATGATCGTGAGCCATTATAGCTATATTAAAGATCGGGGCATATTGATTGGCCACTGCTTAATATATCTTAACCATTTGCAGCTGTAAATATTCACACTAAATGTGCATCTTTAAAACAGCCTGCTGCCATCAATCTTGTCTCTTGTCTATGATCGCCACGAACGTTATAATGATCCATGTTAATGCGTCGTCAACACGGCTCATTCTATAGTCTGCGTTCATTGTAAATGTTCATGAGTATATCAAACAATTGAGCATCATCACGAAACAAATATTACCTTCACAGGAGATGTCGTTGTGTTGTGTGTTAGCTGCTATGGTTAGCTGTGATCAGAGCGTCCACGACGGGTATTTCCTGCTTCTTCCATCAAGGAACGTGATTGGCCGAAACAGCTGAGCCGTATAAGGAACACACGCTTTGATTGGTTTATACTTCGGTTGCCAGGTATCGTGTTGCCACATTTTTTATAATAAGTAGTGAAATTATTTATTAAGTTTTCTTATTGTGAAGTTCGCATTCAGATTGGAAACATGTGATACTGTGTTCACAAAGAATTTATCTACACAATACTAAAAAAATTAGCCTGTTTTATGAAGGGGATCAACCAAAACCTTAACTAAACTAGATAGAGGGGAAAGTCCGTGTGTCTAATTCGTTGCACAAGTTATAGGCAGGGCGTAAGTGGGTAGCACTCAGGAGTTTCCAGTGTGGAGCTCAGCTCGTGCTGGCTGCCCTCCAACTTAACCGCAGTGCGAGTGCCCTGTTAACTGCATGAAGAGTCATTTGGCACAGGGTGTGTGTGTGTGTGTGTGTGTGTGTGTGTGTGTGTGTGTGTGTGTGTGTGTGTGTGTGTGTGTGTGTGTGTGTGTGTGTGTGTGTGTGCGTGTGCGTGTGCAAGTGCCCAACTAAGTACGGAAATTAAACTTACCAAAGGCACCTAAATTCAACCCCACCCTCTGAAGCGCAATGTCATTGTTGCAAGTTGGCTCTCGGCTATGTCGATCACAACAGAATCAGCGCTTTTAATTTTTTTTTATGTCTTCAGCATAATTGGTAATGTCAGATTCACCCAACAGTAGTTAGCTGCTTAGCTTGAATTAATTTTGTCATTAAACAGCACATTAAACACTACTTAGCCACATGGTTTACATGCCATATGGCATTGTACAAAGCCAACTACTGTAATTCCCACTTCCTTTTAACTGGCCGTTTACAGATGACTCTTATCTACAGTGTGATTACTGTTGTCTGTGTAAGCAGTATTTATGATCTAGTCGATCTCATCCTCCTTTTTATTTCTCACAGAATTATTGGGCCAGAGCTAGTTACAGTATAGCTAAATGCACTGCATTTGCGGCCCTTGGCCAGAAAGATGTTAAGCAATACAAAACTAGAAATACTGTTCCTACGAAACAGTGTGGGCTCGCTCGTGACTACATTCTGCAGCGTGCTAACTGTCACGTGAAGCTCAACCAATACTCCAGCTAACACCACTCCCAGATTTTCCGCACCTCAATTGCACCTCATTGGCTAAGGGCCCTGCCTTTGTACTGTCGTGGCAGAACTTGATAATAAATAAATAATGAAGATAACATAATGTTCTTGCCTTTCAGGCGAGCCCACAATAATACAACACAGGAAGAAAACAACACAATATCACCCATGCATTACTATCCATGTTACAGAACAAGTTTGTTCCAGAGGGTTCAGATCAATGACCACATGATCAATTTAACCTGAGTCATGATTTATACTGAAGCCTGTGCATTCTCTGATATGAAGGGGAATCGAGTTCCATTTATTTGCTTCTTTCTCCCCCCCCCCCCCCCCCACACACACACACACACACACACACACACACACACACACACACACACACACACACACACACACACACACACACACACACACACACACACACACACACACACACACACACACACACACACACACACACACTCAGGGGCGTGTGTCAATCAGCGTCCAGACCTGTTTGGCTGTGCTGTGGCTGAGGTGGGCGTCATGGACATGCTGAAGTTCCACAAGTTCACCATCGGCCACGCCTGGACCACCGACTACGGCTGTGCTGACGACCCTGAGCAGTTCAAATGGCTCATCAGGTAGGACGATCTACAAGCTCACAAAGTTTTGTATTTGGTCCCAGAACTTTTTGCTAGCAACGTGAACCTGCTTTTTGTAAACTTTCAGTGCAACCACACTTGCAATTTCCCCAAATTGCATCTTTCTTTGCATAAACATTTTGCCCTATAACGACACGCCCAAATGAAGTATGCCAGGATCAAAGTTAATACCTCACTCTCCTGCCATCGTCTGTCACTGCGTCCCGTTGTTCCATCACACCGCTCTCTCTTCTCTTCCGTCTCCCAGGTACTCCCCGCTTCATAACCTGCCTGCGGCCCCCTACCACGGCCCTCCCTACCCCGCCGTCCTGCTCCTGACGGCGGACCACGATGACCGCGTGGTGCCCCTGCACACCCTCAAGTACTGTGCCGCCCTGCAGCACGGTGTGGGCAGCAGTCCTCAGCAGCGGCAGCCTCTCATGGTGCGGGTGGACACCCGCAGCGGGCACGGGGCGGGCAAACCCACCACCAAGGCCATCCTGGAGGACACGCACATCTTTGCATTCATAGCCGAGACCCTGGGACTCAGCTGGAAGGAATAGGAGAGGGAAAGAACGGCAATGGATCTGAAGAAATGTTAGAAGGGCGATAATGATTGGAAAACAGTAATCAGTGAAACATAATGGTTCCACATCATACCAGGTAGCCCTACTTAGCCAAAGTAACTGTTTTGAATTTGTTTTAAACAGTTGTTAGTACCTACAATGCAACCAATCATAAAGGGTTTTTGAATGTGATGTGAATAAAATGTATTGCATACCCATTATTATCTCTGATACTTATTTGTAGTCAAATTGTTTAATTAGTCACCAGATTGGTTCGATCAAAAACATTGGGAAAACAAACTACAGTAATAGAGGGGAGAATGGTGCACTACTCACCTCTCCCACCGAGTGGCAGTGTGGGTCCACAACATGGAAGATGCAGGACTACATGGCAGAAGTCTCACACCCCAATCAAATTTGCTCGGATTTACTTGAATTGTTCCCCTGTCAGTCAAGCAGATCATCACAGAGCAGCTGTTGATGGGGGATAGGACCCAAGTGCAGACAACCGTAAGGCAGAACAGGATCTATATAATGAACGTATTGACTATGGGGCGGCATAGCTCAGGGCTAGAGAAACCGTTATTAGAGCACGAAGGGTTCCCGAAGAGTTCCCAGTTCGAATCCGGGCTCCCCCTGAGTTAATGTCGAAGGGTCCTTGAGCAAGACTCTGAACCCCTAATTGCTCCCGGTGAGCAGGTTGGTGCCTTGCATGGTTTCCTCCGCCACCGGTGTGTGAATGGGTGAATGTAATGCACAATCTCTGTAAAGCGCTTTGGATAAAAGCGCTATATAAATGCACCATTTACCATTTATTGCCAAGGAGGGATAAGGGTTATAGATAGGTGAGGTAGGCAAGTGTCAAAACCAGGACAGCCCATAACTAATGATAATCCAAATAGGGAGCAGGTAAAATGTCCAGAGACAGAAGATCTAAAGCACACAGGGCAGATAGACCAGTGCTTCTCAACCTTTTCAGGCTGCGACCCCCAAAATACCGGTAATCATATTTTAACTGAGGACCCCCAGTTAAAATATGAGAGACGTTTTAGAGGTATTTAAAAGTATTAAAATATTAGAAATGTGCAATACCCTCTATACACTTAAAACTTTGTTGGTTTGTTGACTTTTAAGTGAAAAAAAAACAATGTTGCACATTAAGTTAATCATCTGGGGACCCACAGGTTGAGGACCACTGGGATAGACAAGACAGAACCACATAAAAGTCCTGATGAAAAGGGTGGTAACAGGTGTGTAGATGGGTGTGGCAGTCAGGTGATGGGGAGTGAGCTATTGGTCTTGATAGCACAGCAGTGAGATGGATGCACTCTTACTTGGTGGGGAGGGAACAGATGGTGGAAGTCAACGGAACCCTGTCCCCCCCCTCCCAGTAAACTGTGGAGTACCTCAAGGGAGTATACTAGGACCACTGTTGTTCTTAATATACGTAAACGACATGTCATCTGCTTGTGACTGCAATCTGTTTCTGTTCGCGGATGACTCGGCTCTCCTAGTCTCCGGCAGAGACTTATTGCAGGTTGAAAAGGCCCTTAACTGTGAACTTAACAAGATCTGCACCTGGCTCAATGACAACAGACTCTCAATTCACCTAGGCAAAACTGAATGTATCCTCTTTGGATCTAGTCAGAAACTTAGCCTAGTTGAGAACTTCACAATTAAAGTAGGTGACACTGTGATAGAAAGAAAAAACTACATCTGCTACCTGGGTTGCATCCTGGAGGCTAACCTATCCAGTGAAAAAATGACCACCAAGGTTATCAATAAAGTCAACCAACGAATTCGCTTCTTGCAAAGGGTTGCCCCGCTGATCAATACTAAATCCCGAAAGACACTAGGAGGAGCTCTTATTGGGCCCCTCATTGATTACGGAGTCCTTGTCTGGTATCGCGACGCCCCAGCCGCCTTAAAGTTAAAGCTTCAAACAGCCCTGCTACACCATCAACATGTGGAACGCCCTTCCTCAAGCCCTAAAGGAGAGCAAATCCCTAGCCTCCTTCAAAATTGGTATGAAAAGTCACCTTCAGACAGCTGCTACCCGTGACTTGTAAATAGACTAAGCCCCCATGTCCCCCCCCCCTTTTTTATTATTCTTTTTTCTGCCTTTGTATTTGATGTTATGCTTTTGAAACTGATATTATCCTAGATAAAGTACTATGTTCTATCCGTCTGTCTTTCAATGTTATATGAGATACTTAAAGTGTGGTTCCTGTGGAAATAAGCCTCGGCTTTCTAGGATCTCCTTTTAGTTGACCTTGTACCAGTGATTTGTACTGTCATGAAACTGTACTTTTTTTCTATTGCAAACTTCTAATAAATTCTTCAATCAATCAATCAAAGTGAGTGAGTGAAAGACCGAGGGCGCCACCCGGTGGATGAGGGGACGTTTAAGCGGATGTGGATGGAGAGAAGAGAGAGAGACAGATGGAGAGAGACAAAGAGACGATGACATAACACATGGAGGTCAAAGGTTTGATGTCAGTTTAGTGTCATTCTGCTGGGCTGTCTCGCTAAGAGGGGATATAGAGCACAAAGACCCAGTAGGATGACACTCTGCTAAATCCCTCACAGACTAGTGCCTGTGTGACTGTCAGAGATGGAATCAAAAGAATAGCTTGACTAATAAAACACAGAGGGGTGGTGGGGGGACCGGGGTGCAGCTATTATGACAAGAGATGGAGGCTAGACTTGAAAGTGAGAGAGGGAGAGAAACATGCAGGGAAGTGTAGAGGAGGAGTACAATTTACACTTTAGGCATTTAGAGACTAACAATAATCAGGTAATACCTCAATATAATAAGCTAGATAATATGTCAGTACATCAACAGCAATACAACAAATGCATAGGAATATCAATCTAGAAAAACAATAACATACAGTAGGTAGACCACGCACCTAAGCAGTAAAAAAAAACTAAAATGCTATCTAGCTTCATGTGTGGTCATCGAGGGAAGGGGGAGTGTTACGGTAGTGCTATGGGTTTAGGTGGAGTCTGAAGAGGTGAGTCTTCAATCCATGGCGGAAGCTAGGGAGTGAGTCTGTTGTTCTATGTGCGACAGAGAGTTTATTCCACAGTTTGGGGGCCAGGAGGGCAAATTGTCTTGGACGATTGGATTTTTGTCCTGGGGTTTTTAGCGAGGGTTCTGTCAGCATCCCTGTGTTGGCTGATCTGAGTGAACGAGTGGGGTTGTAGGGGTTGATCAGGTTTTGGAGGTATGGAGGAGCCGTACCTTTGGCAGCTTTGAAGGTCAGCATCAGTGTTTTGTATTCAGTGCGGGCCGCAACCGGGAGCCAGTGGAGAAGGGGGGAGACATCTGAGAATTTCGGCTGGTTGAAGACCAGTCGTGCCGCAGCATTTTGGATCAGTTGGAGAGGCTTAAGTGCACATGCCGGGAGGCCAGTGAGGAGTGAAGGTACAGTCACAACAGAGTGGATCAGGGGGCATCCAGATGATGGACTGTCAGTCAGACAACCATTTCACTAGTACGGACCCTGCCTTCAAACTAGATCAATTTAGAGTTGTTTATTTATTGAATAGTAAAGTGATAAGGTGATGACCGGGGTGGATAAAAAAAAAGGAGTGAAGGCAAGGTCAGGTGGGGTGAGGGGATGAATGGATGAGGGTAAATGGTGCATTAATATGGCGCCTTTATCCAAGGCACTTTACATTGTGCATTACATTCACCCATTCACACACACATTCATACACCGATGGCGGAAGAAACCATGCAAGGCACCAACCCTGCTCACCGGGAGCAACTAGGGGTTCAGTGTCTTGCCCAAGGACACTTCGTCATGTTGACAGGAAGAGCCGGGATTTGAACCTCTGACCCACCGATCATTGGCCAACCTGCTCTCTACCTCCAGAGCTACAGCCGGGTAGATAGGATGACGAGAGGGCAGAGGGGATTAAGGGGCACGAAGGGGGCATCGAGTATGTGGCGAGGGCTGCGGGGAACAAAGAGCGTGATATAGTGTACCAGTTAGGGGCATGAATCGATGAGGCGTGGTCTTCCCTCCTGAATGTAATGTTGTTCCAACTCCATTTAAACTGTCAAAGAGAGATATGGAAACTCCTTCCCTGCCAGCACCGCACCGGAGAGATAGAAAGACACCGGAGAGTGTGCATGTGTTTGTGTGTGTGTGTGAGAGAGAGAGAGAGAGAGAGAGAGAGAGGGAGACCACTCCTCGGTCACTCCGAGTTTAATCTGAGCTCAGTAGGGAAGTTATGATGCAGTCAGGACGGGGCGCAGCGGGCCTCGTCTAAAGCGTATCTCCCTGGGATGGACGGACAGACAGTTCGGACAGGAAGACGAGGCGAGGGGGACGAGAAGAAAGGCTGCGAAAGAAGGCTGGGGTTTAAAGGATTTCTCAACACAATGGACACCACCCCGCCGGGGGAAACGTGCTCCAATGAATGAGGCTGGGGAAAGACAAAGCCAGTAATAAGGTGGACATATGAGATATAGATAGCTGTGTGTGTAGAGAGGGAGAGAGAGAGAGAGAGAGAGAGAGAGAGAGAGAGAGAGAGAGAGAGAGAGAGAGATGGGGGCGGGGGTTTAAGATCACAGAACAAAAGGCTCCCAGGAGTAACCCCCGAGTACTGGCCTGGCTTTTTCTGCCTCATTTCCTTCATCCGTGTCCCCTCACCTCGGAGCCCCCCCTCTCTCCCTCTCAGTTTATGCTCTCTCCTTGGTGAGTGCACACACACACACACACTCACGCACGCACGGTTTCTCTAAGCTGTAACGTTTCTTTTTCTCAGGAGAAACACAAAGCATTACCTACAAAAGCCTTTGGTCTCATAGCTCCACACACACACACACACACACACACACACACACACACACACACACACACACACACACACACACACACACACACACACACACACACACACACACACACACACACACACACACACACACACACACACACACACACACACACACACACACACACAGGTCCCCGTCCTGTCCTCTGTTTGTTTACGTACTCCCTCCATAAAGCAGGGATTAATTTCTCAAAGCCGATTTGAGCTCCGGCACGCTTTGGCAAAGATCGCAGAGTAGAACTTTTGTGCTGGGGGAAGTTTCCCCTTCACAGCGGCTTAGAGGTGGACCGCTCTCTCCTCTTGTACACTTCCTTTAATCTTTACAAGGAGAGCGAGGCAGCGAGGGATAGAAGGAGGACAAGGATAGAGAAACAGAGAGAGAGAGAGAGAGAGAGAGAGAGAGAGAGAGAGAGAGAGAGAGAGAGAGAGAGAGAGAGAAAGAGCAAGGGCCCCTTCGACACATACATAGCTGAGAGTCACACATGGACGCTGCTCCTTTTTCTCTCCTCTGACATTTCTCTGTTGTTTTCTCCCCATTTTTATTTTATCTCATCACTTACACCCCCACACCCATCACCCAAGCTATTCAGATAGATTTATTCATTCTCTATTTATTTTCACGATGAGATTGTATCGCATATTGCCAAAGCAAGACAGATAACAGCGGCAATCACAGTAATAACAACAAGACAGAGGCAGATAGTGGCTTCTCTTCAGTCTTTTCACTGTTCCACTCCTTAATCCTTTGTAAATCAGTTTACTGCAGCGTTGATAGGCAGCGTTTCATATCGTCGCTGTCGGGCAGAGACCTTGCATCTCCACGTTTCATCATTTTATGTTTTTCACATAAAACGGAGGCCCTGTTTTATACTTGGTCGCATGACAGTGTTGCGTTAAAAGCAGCAGAAACGTCTGATCTACAAGCTCACAATGCATCAGAGAAGAGCTAATGGTCAAGACTGTATGTGGCTTTATGAACGGTGAGCAGGTCATTGTTGAAATACAATAAAATGGGTGATTATCATCACTGTCGGGCAGAAACTCCAATGTTCAAATTTGTATGTTTTTTTGTAAAGTAAAGCCCTGCTTAACCATACAAGACTCTCGCACAAAACTAGAGAAAATTGCAGATCTACAAGCACACAATGCGAGCCGTTGTGTGCTTGCGGATCGGCTACTTTCACTATTTTAAATAGTTTTTAAAATAACAAAAGTGGGAAGGTTTTGGACATGCAAGGTTTCCACCCGACAACAACGTTATACTGTACCCCTGAAGGACACTTATTACACGGCCACTGAGTAAGGCAATTAATATATTGACACAAAATGTAATTTAAAGGATTTAATTGCTTACGGTAAAAGAAAACATATAGATTATGCCAGGTGTGTCCAGGGCAACAGGCTGGCTCGCAGAACTCCTCTAGGAAGTGTTGATTAAATATTGATTCATATTTTGTTACGGCAAGGCATTGCTTATTTCTATACTCAAATATTTAGATATTCTTTAGTGTACCTTTTAGCTCTAAAATGACATCAGGTGTTCGTTAACATGGCTGCACAGCTGCACTGTTGAATACGGCAAATACCAAGCACAGAGGATTGATAGATTAATTGCTTGATGCAGGTGTGTTGCCTGCCTGCAGCCGTCTGTTATTGATAGCAGTGGTCATTATTGAAAAACAGGCCTCTGAATTCAGTGATTGACCAATCACAATCAAGCATTCAACTAAAAAAATTTAAAGTTCATGAATGATCCAATGAAAGGTTTTTAACAAGAGATTGTGACTAAAATAATAACTACATTGAATCCACAGGTTCATCTTTTCCTTTTCCTGGAAAGTAGCGGTTTTGGACATACAAGGTTTCTTCGCGGCAGGGACGATATCTCATCATATCTTTACCATGGGAGATATTACAGAGAATCTCTGCCTTAATAAAAATGCTGTCTCATGGTGAAGTGGTTTCAATGCATCAGATCGTTGCTTGATGTTATTGCTTCTCCTTTGCACATACTGTATGCCTCGATTTGCGGGCTGCAGTCAAATCAGTCAGTCTTAAGATTCAAGAGATCATCTGACTGCTGATCCAGTCAGTGACCTTCTCCCATTCAATCATAATATAATTTAGGGTTACATAACATACAGTACAGTACTTAAGAGCCACAAAATGACTACATCCTGTACTCTGGAGATGCATGTTGGAAACCGGCACTTCCAGCCTTAGACTCTTAACCTTAAACCTTCTTGGGATTGAGGTCATTTGCTACGTGACAGCTTGGTGGACAGCCTGATCATAAATGGCACTGAAACGAGTCAGGAGATGATTGATTCTTTCTATTGTGTGTGAAAAGACCGTAACCACTTTCAACATCTATTTTATAGCCAAAAATGTGTGTGTAAATATTGGAGGATATTATTATCCCAAAAATAGAATTCTGCCTGGAATTATGGAAAATAACTGTGTGGGAATCCCACCGTTTTCAAAAGAACCATCTGGCAAGACGATCCATTACATGAACACGAAATCAACAATTCATTAAATGGACATGCAATCAAGGAAAAAATCTATTTCAGTAATTTCTTTAGAGCAAACCAGCAAGGCCCCCCTCCAAATACTGCAAATATACTAGTTGTATTATATTAAGATTCAATCAGATTGATTATATTTACACTTTATTCATTAAAATAAGTTTGGGATAATACATTATCCACTATGTAATGTAATAATCCACTCCTACTGCAGGCCAGATGTGTTCAGAGCCCTGCTGAGGTGATGTTGACTACAGTGTGCAGGAGCAATGCCAGGTGCAAGCATGATGCTGCAGAGATGAAACTCATTAAGTCCTGCATTCCAATCCTAAACTCCAATAAAACTGTAATAAAAAGTATGGATTGGTGCTGTAACACAGTTAAAGGCAAACAAGAAATCTCATTCTCAGGTGTCTGTGTGTGGAAAGTGCGTGCACTCGGCTCCTGTGCACGCACGCACGCACACGCATGCACACACACACACACACACACACACACACACACACACACACACACACACACACACACACACACACACACACACACACACACACACACACAAGTAATATCGCAATATGCATGCACAAACTTATTATACACACAGAGCCATGCACATTAAGGCCACACACACGCGCACATAAACACACAATTGCAAGCCCGTACAATTGCCCACAGCAATCCCACGCAGTTCATTTGCATATGCAATAATTCGCTCACCGCTGGTCTGATGGTGGGCGTCTTGCTGTATAATAAACCAGTAAGTAATATAACCTCAGCCCCAGAGACAGCAGCTTAATAAGTTCACATGATAGATGATGGAGAAAGAGAGAGAGTTGGATGAGAGAGAGAGACAGACAGAGACAGATGGGGAGAGAGAGAGAAAGAGTGAGAGTGAGAGGTAGGGGGGGGAGAGAGAGAGAGAGAGAGAGAGAGAGATGCCCTGAACCTTAGAAGTAGGTTAGGAGATGTAATTGAAAGTGGAATTTGACTGTAAATGGATACAGGATAGCCTTATAATGCTGCACTGGATATAGGTAATACGTACAAGGGGAAGAGAGGTAGCCTTAAGGTTAGAAAAATGAGTTTATGATAAAAAGGTTGACCGGGCACCAAATCCCCCCGCTGGAAAGGAAGTTTGAGATAAACAGAAAATTGGAGGAATGGAGGCCTCCTTGTGCTTTAAGAATTCCCTCGAACCACTTATGCCTGACTTATACGTTGTGGTACGATGGTGTTTCGTGGCAACGGACGACCTACAAGAGATGTACAAATTATGCATATAGGCCTAGGCTATTTTTTGTTACTTTTCACTTTCTGTATAATGACAGGCAAAAAAAGAAAAAGGGATTCCAGGTTTAAAGGAAAATGTAGTCTTGGGCAAAGCACGTGGTCCTATATAATTTCTGCACACAATATGAGGCAAACAAGTGTAGTGTAGCAACGAGAAGCATTTGTGTAACTTAATGTGTATTTTCCACCTAGAAAAAAGTAATATATACTGGTTGCCTGCATGGGAACAGGGCCTGCCACAGAGGTGTCCGATCAGAACTCTGATAGGGATACAGTAGCTATCTATGAGTAATCCGAGTTTCCAGAAGCTATGAGTGACAGTCAGCAAGATATGGTGTGGGACTGACTTCCGTATTATGTGCCAAGAGGTTACCCTTGAAGATGGGTGGATGTAGGATGCTTACTATAAGCAAGTTGGAGATTCTCGAAGGTAGAGCCTTGGAGGTAGATGCTGAAGAACCCTGAGAATGAACAAGTGTTGGAGAGTCCTGGGAATTTGCAGGAAGTCACCACTTAAGTTCTATCATACTTTGTCGTGCAATGAATAGCAGAAATAGCCGTTCTACGTGATCACATGTTGTGAGCTTGGAGATCTGCCATTTCCGTTATTTTTGAACATTTTGAAAAATGTGGTAATTTTTCCTTATGATGACATGCTCAAGACAGGGGCACCAGGTCGAAAGTGGTTAAAAGGATGTTGATTTGAGGCATTATGTTTTGTCCCAAGGGGACTGCCCCATGGTTCCAACTCCCGTTGGTCTGAACACCATCGGCAGGTTAGCTACTCACCAGCGTTAGTTTTACTGAGGTTAGGGTTAAGGTTAGGTTTAGGTGGTCGGACCAAAAGCAGTTGGAACCAAGGACATGTTACCGTGTCCCAATTCCCCCCAATTCCTGCAGTGAACATGTGCTCAATGATTCAGTGCTGGATTCAGAAGTCAGAGGGTTGGTCAAAATCTGTAATTTTAATTCATTTTGGGAGCATGTTGGAGATAGTTCAGAGAGATTACCCATGAAATTACATATTAATCCCACAAGATTACCTTTCTCATTTTAACCATTAGCAGAGGCATCCAACTTAGAGGGCCATTACGTTAGCAGAGTATAAAGTCATATTACGATAGCTATTAACACTAATCCTCTTTGGATGCCGAGGGAAGAAAAAACAAACCCCGCTGAACACAAATTCTGAATGGAGTAACAACGCCAAGCGATCAATGGCTTCTATTGGAGATTTTTTTAATAACACATTTCAATATTGCAACAGCCATCAGGTTTTCTCTTCTAACAGGTAAAAATCATCAAAAAACTAACAAAAAAAAGAAAAACGATTTTTCTTTTTACGTTTTATATTCCAAACACCAGAGTTTCTTACCTATGGCCCTAAGTTGAAACAAATAAAACCCATACACAGTGAGCAGATATTATATTCAACACGGTTCTTCAAACAAATTATAAAAATAGATTTAGCATTTTCAAATACATATGTACAGTATTAAACATATATATCATAATGGTCACAGTAACAGAGAGAGGGGGCCGAGACAGAAATACAGTTTCATTGTTATAGTGACAGGGTCCAGAACGCAGTTCGTCTACGCCAAGTGCATATGGAAATCAGTAAGAGTGTGTGTGTGTGTGTGTGTGTGTGTGTGTGTGTGTGTGTGTGTGTGTGTGTGTGTGTGTGTGTGTGTGTGTGTGTGTGTGTGTGTGTGTGTGTATGGGGGAGGGGGAGGCTTTATAAAGGGATGATCAGAATGCATCTTTAGATAGCATCTATAGGACATCATATGGGTTATTACATTTTGATGCAATATAGTGAGAGAGAGATATAGTCAGAGAGGGAGAGACAGAGAGCAGAGAGAGAGCACAATCACAAATCATGTCTTTTTCCCAAACTAAATAACCTATTCCATCTGAATGTATTAAACAACATATTGTGAAGCTGTATGCGCATGGCAATCAGTTAAATCATGTCCTAAAAATGAAATGAAAACGGGTTACTAAAATTCATCGTGTGAAATAATGGGAAGGGCCCTGCACAAGGAAGCATTCTGGGATTTGTAGGAAAAAGGGAAATAAAACAGTATTGTGCAACCACATTTCATGGTCATGATACGTGACAAAAAAATAAATAAAATAAATAATCACCATATTCCAAGAGCAACAGAAAAACAACATCTATTTGACATTCTGTAATACTGCATCAATGGTGCAACACATATACAGTAACTGTACTGTTTATCCAGTATAGTCCGTATTGGACCAAAATATCATGTTCCACACTATTGTACAGTATAATCTATTCCAGTGTTCAAGATTCTGCAGATACTGTATGTATATGCATTTCAGAGCCCTCTGCAGACTTCCACCTGTTTCTGTACATGAATAAACAAATATTTCAAAACACAGGAAAGCACCCATGGTATGAAAAACCAAACAAATACAAGGGAGGATAAATGCAATTTCTTTTGCATCGTTTTTAAATACCAGATTAAATCAGACACTTTTAAACCTTGCCAAACTGTTTCTGAGGAGGAGCCCATGGTTAAGGGTCTGTGATCATAAATAATGTGAATAATTACGCTATACACCTCATATCTTTATCCTGCGTTATTGTGTGCAGTGTAATGGCCACAATAACGAGAGTACTTTTGGACAGATTATGTTAGCGAGACGCTACACAGTAATACAGATAACCTGGCTGAGGGATAAATTAGCCGTTATGAAACACAGAGGAGACACAAGGAGAGTAGCAAGGGAGAAAACAGAGCGAGGCCGACCATAAGAAAAACTGAAAAGTGCCTTGATATGAGTTCGCTAAACTAAGTGACGCATCAACCACATCATTCTGTGCCCGTTTGCTTTTCAATTCATAGCAGTAGTCTTCCAGCCTTCATTTCACCAATGTTAGCTCAAAAATCGTAAATCTGAAAGTAAATCATCGACCCTCACCACTGGTGTCATCACTTTCATAACTTAAGGTTCAAAGGCTGTGGTCCAGTGAGCAGTGAGTCCTCTCCTCAGAGCCGTTGTGAGTTCATGTTTACCAGTTGCACTGGAGGATAAGAGGAAGCCAGGCCTGATGGCCACGGATGACGCGAGGAATTCTGAGCCGCCGATCAATGTCCGACAACAAGCACACAAGACCATATAGGACCATAAGATAGCTAGAGAGATTTAGCCTTCTAAGGAGGGGTCATCGATATTTCTCTCTCTCCCCCCCCCCGATCTGAGGAAACCATGACCACACGGACAGCACAGTCTTTGTAATAGTGTCATAATAACGTCACCTTCACCAAGGGTTTTCATTCAAGTCTGAGATTCCTCATCACCCGTTTCAGGAGACAATGGGAATGAAGTTTTTCTGTTCCCCCATCACAAACCACACTTCAGCGAGTGGCACAGTAGACTACAGCAGTCCTGGTTTACCGCTGGCTTAAAGGGAAATTCTACCCACACATGTCTTTGTGCCTTCAAGCACTAATCCAGAGCCAGTCATCATTGTAGCTTACAGCGGTACCCTTGTACCTTTCCAGCAGCTCAGCAGGTGGGCTTCAGAGGAGAAAAAAAAAAAGCCAGTCCCTCTGTGGAAAGTCATTTCATTTCTCATCGAAGCGCTAATCCGGGACCAGCGACGGGGCTGGCATTTATTAAAGGTCAAAGTGCACACAGAGGTCACTAAAGGTTGTATGACATCACTCCTCCGCAAAAATCCCCAGTCAGTCGCGAAGAGAGAGAGGGGAATACCGCATGTCTGCATCCCAAAGGGACTTCAGAGGATAAGAAAAGGAAGGAAGGAATGGAAGGGAGGAGAGGGTTATGATGGAGGAGCGAGAGAAAGAGTGGAGTGGAGGAGTGTAGCAGTGATGTCGACGGATCTGCCGATCATTCCTTTAGTGTGGAAGACCTCTTCTCCTGCGTTCCTTCTGTCTGTCCGTCCGTCCGTCCGTCCGTCCGTTGGTCTGCACATCATGTACAGTACACTGTAAGTGTGTGCGTGTGTGTGTGTGTGTTAGACCTGTACACCGCGGCCGTGCATCTGTATGACCTGGGCTCTAAGGGTCTGGATGGCAGCCAGGATCAGCTTCTGGTGCTCCAGGGAAGTGATGCCGAGGCTCATGACGTCTCTGTGGAGACACGAATCATATATGTATCGTCTTTGTCGGGTGGAAAAGTCCAAAACTCGCCACTTTTTGTCAAATATGCAAATTATTAAATCATCAGTCTATCCTGTAACCCTTTATCTGAGAGAGAAGATCTTTACGGGAACTGAGAAAACAAACGAACTGATATTCCTGTTGATGGCCTGTGTATTTTCCCTGGCGACACAAAATAATTCTGAGCGTGATCGAAACATTGTCAGCAGGCATTTTGATTTATTAAAAATTACATTTCGCCGTACCCATGTGTGGGTCCTCACGAATGCTCATTGTAACATGGTACCGTTTCTGTGCTCTGTGTCTCAGAGGTGGGCAGTGGATAGCTCAAAAATGTATCACCAATGGCATCGGCAGGGATTACAAACTAACTTTCTGAAGGGGCACTGCTGTAGTTTCTATTAGCTAGAAATGCCCACTGGTGAGTACCGGCTGGTAAAACATTCAAGCTATCTATCCACATCCCGTCTGAGACAAAGGGCAAATGGACAGAAACGGCACCGTCTAAAATATAATGCCCATTAGCAAGAGCTGATCTATGGAGATAAATGTTGCAGTGTGTTAAAGAGTTCCTTTAAAACGTGTGAACTCAGTGAGAAAAGGACAAAAAGGTTTCATCACGACACTTCAGAGTTCCAAGCAAGTACAATCTCGGGGGGGAGATATACCGGTACAGCCCGGCATACAGACAGTGCTGATCAACTCCGTAATATGGAGCTTTAATATTTAATAACATTAATATTTAATATTATTACATTACATGTCTTATCTCAGACTTATTCATCCATGGTATTCAAATGTATTCCTGCAGCCCGTGCCTGTCTGTGTGAATCGAAAATACTTTATACGTTCGAATAGCGCGCGCGTGCGAGAGAGAGAGAGAGAGAGAGAGACAGGAACAGTAGCTAAATTAGCTAAAGGGTGAGAGAAGGACATGAAATGGGCTTGATTGATATACTGTACTTCAATGTGCATAGTGTTGTAGAGGGGCTATTTTTGTTGCGTGACAACAGCTATTATACACAACAAATTATAATGCAGAATTTACACTAACAGCAGACTTTAGTACAGGTATCTGCATTCTGACTGAGAAACTAGCAATGCTCAAAGTCAATAGAGAAGAGCGGCCACTGCTTTCCCCATTGAGGCAGGAGGGGGAGCTAGCAAAAAGCGAAGTGAAGAAAATACTTTTTGATCAAGATTTGAGCAACTACATGGCTTGATTCTCACCTAAAATGTATAAATCCTTTTAGCTAAAGACCAAAAACCCAAATTGGTGAAAATAGCCGCGTTGTGAGGTTGTAGATCGGCTATTTTCACTAATTCTTAAACATTTGTTTTCTAATTTATGGAATTGCTTTGATTTTCTGAAAGGTTTTTGAAATCCTCCCCGTCTCTGAGCTCCCCAGCCAAGCACAGCTGCTGGCTTTGATCTTCTCAGACCACTGGAGCTCTCACAGGAGCTCAACTTGCTTATTTATGAGGGTGTCACTCATAACCTTGGATATGCCCAATTGATTGCATTTTGCGAACGTATGCACTGTGGTCAGTGCTGCTGGCGTGAATTCAGCGTAAATCCGGCTCAACTCACTGTACGGTCATCCGCGCCACAGACTCCAGGTAGCAGTATCCAGCGGCGGTGAAGTTGTCCTTGTAGCGGCCCATGTCCACCGCGTCCAGCCACTCTCCCACCGAATTGAAGGCTGGGAACGAGGGAAGAGGCCTCTCTGATAGGGTGATGGATGAACTCAGTGTCCTGGAGGGGAAGAGCAAGAACCAGGGCATGGGGTGGAGAGAGGGAGAAGGTTAGGGGGGAGGAGAGAGAGGGAGAGAGAGAGAGAGAGATTAAAACAGACATGAACATTTAGTACATTTGATCAAGTGCTTGCCATTGTTTCCTTCCAGAAATGTCTTTTGAAAAAGCAATAAAATTCTCAATCAAAATCCAATATTTGGCAAAGACTATTTCCCCTGGGCAGAAGGCATATTTCAAAAACACCAGCATGTACTGTAACAATATAGTATGGCCCAAAGACTCGTATCCCTACGTGAACCTCAGCTGGCCTTGATTCAACCTTGGTGGCCCCTGTTAACTTATATCTGGCCTGTGGCTGCAGCCGCAAGCCCAACTTCTCTTTGTCATCGATCCCTCTTGCCGAGCTCCGTTTTTACCTGCGTGCCAGAGTGGAGGAACCGATGGCATCGGGTGAGCGGATACTCTTGCTGAGGGCTGAATGGATCTGGCTGAAGTTGGGCCTCTCCGTTCTCTCCTTCTGCCAGCAGTCCAGCATCAGCTGATGAAGATGGGGCGGGCAGTTCACCGGAGCCGGCAGCCGGAAACCATCTTCTATGGCCTTGATCACCTGCAGGAGAAGGAGGAGGAGGAGGGGGGGGGAGACAGGGTGTGTTTTGAGTTGACAGAGTTGATTTAGTCAACTAAAATGTATGGATGGCGTTGTAATGGCTATTTTTATGCTTGATTACATGCTGAAAATAGCTGATCTACAAGCTTGGAACGCAACCAAACATAAAATGACATTTTTCGTCATAGTTTCATTTATGTACATCTTTATAGGTCACCCATATCTGAATACACAATTCCGATCGGATCACTTGCAAATGACAGTGTGGACAGTGTGGTCCTAAAGATCATATTTGAGAAACAAAAGCCTATTACAGTAAGTAATCTTGTGATCTTTGAATATTTGAATATATCAGACTATTAAGACAAAGTACGCAATTCACAACTTGTCTTCCCTCCCTGGGGGTGAATGAAGGTTCCCTAAGGAAGCCGTTTCATTTCTGTGACGTGCAGCAGAGCACAAAGTGCGACGGGCTGTGAGACACGATGAGAAGATGTGTTGTGCAATGAAGCAATTTCACAACACAAGATTAATGGATGTATTCCTGCAACACATCAACACAATAAGAAGAGTACCTAAAGGGGAAATTGTTGAAGGCAAATTGTAATCTTTATCGTAATCTCTTGTGGATGCGGTTTTCCGAATTTGAATAATAAGAAAAAAGTTGAAAAGTAATCCATTAGCAATGAATGGAAATGATGTGAATCTGTACAAAAAACTACATCCTTGAAATCTGAAGAAAGAGGAAAAAGAGGTCTGTATTCAAATTCAAACTAGGACTTAATGTTTATATCAGTTGAGGGAAATGCATTTGTTTTTCACTGGATGTGACCTTGCTCATTATACTTCTATTATGCACTCTGGCAAATTGCATCTGCATTGCTGCGTCCTCATATTTTAGGGTAGGAGTGTTCTGAACTAAGTTTAATCAAATTCCAAGGTCGCCGTTCTGTAGCTGGACCTGATGTTGGCTTCAGCTACAAAACAACTGAGACTTGACTCCTTGCTCAATCGCGTTACATTAACAAGGTTGCTTGTATGAAATAAAATTCAACTGCTATAAGAACAAGAAAAGACAACACTGTTTGATGCTGAATGCAGCATTATATATTCGATCGGAACTTGAGTTTACAGTACCAAGAACTGCTTGCCATACATTTTATTGTCAAGAAAGTGATTTCTCTGCAAGACAGTGGATATGGTTATTAGATAACACATGGCAAAGCTGCGTGAATTCGACAACAGTCAAGGAAAAAGCTAAACAATACCAGCACCCCAATAACACCAAAGCCTTCACATAAAGCCTTTTCACAAGGTTGAAACAGAAAGGGTAAACTGACACCTTAAGAAGATGAATTATCTCGACGGAACAGTTTCTTTCCTCTGTGAAACAACGCTGCCCTCAAACAACACATAACCTGAAGATGTCCCTGTAGACTCTCAATGTTCCTTTTGCTCAGAGCATTGTTGTCCCCATTCAAAGACCATACACAATAACACTTCACAAGAGATATACCCTCAATACGTCTAGGCACACGCGGTTATGTCCTTCTGCTGAATTACTCCAAGAGTACAATCTCCTGGAAAACAGAACATGAAGTCAAAAGAATAATCAGGGGGGAATGCATCCATCACCAGACCTATTTCCTAAAATCCTCTCTCTACGTTTTTCTCTACGGTGTCCACCCTCCCCCCCTCCCTCCCTCCCTCCCTCCCTCCTACTGCACCTGAAGTTCCATTCCCAGAGAACAGCGCTCATAAAGTGCTTTTTCAGCTTTTGACATTTTCCATTTAATCAAAGCTGGGAGGTAAAGGGTACGTTGGATCACAGGTGGGCTGGCGGTGCCTGCCAACTGAACTGCTGTTATGATATTATGTATCCATTAAAAATGAATTAATATCCCAGGTGCTCTACAAGTGGGACCTTTGGCCTCTCGTTTGAAAAGTTTGGTAAATGTGAACCGGAGGGGGCAGAAAGTTTCTGATGATTTGGTCATGTCTACCAAAATAAGGATGCTAAGGGGACTGCCCCATAGGTCGAACTCCCGTTGGGTCGAACCTAATGACATGTTACCGGATGCTAAAGAAAGAAAGCTACTTGCACTCATGCCTGTGACGCAAGAGACACATTTTCCACGTTCAGTTTATTAATGGAACCTGCTAATCCATTTCATTTGAACAGTACAACCTCTCTGCATGAATGATGGCCGTTAGAATACGCTGGGTGTAATTTTAGACAGCATTGACATGACCAAGCGGGAAGGCTTAATGAACTGTGTGAACTTTTAACATCATCACTATCTACTTTAATACTTTTTTAATGGCCACTGTCTTCCCAGACTACGATCAAAAGAAAAAAGCCTAGAAAAAAAAGAATCTGCGCTCTCTTCCACCGCAGCCTAATATAATGCTTTTCAACTTCACGTATTAAGTTCCCCTTCCCTTGAAAACTAAATGTAAAACAACCCTTTTCAAGGACAAGGAGTTGACCATAGGAATATGAAATGCCTGGCCACCCCATGTTGCTAATAATAGGTTTTCACCCTAAACCTGGCAGTGCCCTATCGACTAAATGATCTCTGCGGACCTCAAATAGCAACACTTTACATTTCCTGAAAGAGATGGAATTATCTGCAAGGATTTGGACTCTTTTAAGAGGACACTGCTGCTGGGGGAGAAGCAAGGACCAATAGAAAAGGGGACAATCTATCTTTAAGAGAAACAGGATTGGTCATGGAGCTGATGTGGACTTAAAGAGGAGACTTAGGCCCCGCCGAAGCTTATAAGAGGCACCGTGACTTGGCTTTCTTTTAATAAGATCCCAGCCGGGGCCATGGACACAGAGTTCACAGAGATGGAGAGAGGGATGCCTGCCACAGAGAACGGCAGTACGGCACAGAGAGGGAGGCAAAAAGCCACATTCTGAAAGAGCAAAGATGAAATAAAGAGAGAGAAGCGAGGCATAAGAGAGAAGGTAGAGACACGCACACGCGCACACACACACACACACACACACACACACACACGCGCGCGCGCGCACGCACACACACACACACACACACACACACGCACTTACATCCTGGTTGCCCATATCCCAGTATGGTCTCTCGCCGTAGGACATGACCTCCCACATGACGATGCCAAAACTCCAGACATCCGAGGCTGAGGAGAAGCGATGGTACTGGATGGCCTCTGGAGCCGTCCACAGCACCACACTCTTCCCTCCATGCTGGGGAGGGAGGGAGAGGGAGGGAGGGAGGGAGGGAGGGAGGGAGAGAGAGAGAGAGATGGAGAGAGAGAGAGAGAGAGAGGGGTGGGGGGGGGGTCATACTGTAAAACATTGCTTTGATTTTTCTATCTCTTACTTTGACTTATTAAAACATTTTCTCACGCATCAAAAGAAACTTGGGAGGCCTGAATGCTTAACGTCTTCAGCAGAGACATCAAACAAGCGCACCCAGCCAACCCCCCCCCCCCCCCAAAAAAAAGAGACACTTCCTTTAATAAAGGCTGGCCTGCATTAAGACTGGCAAATAACAAATTATGCTGCTGAATTACATTCTTTTTTTTCAGCCTGGGAGCTAGTGATGCGTTTTCCTGATCCAAGCTCATTAAAATAAACTTTTTTTTAATCACTTTTGTCATGTGCAGAATGATCAAATGTATTATACATAGTTTCAGAAAACAGGATATAAAATATGAAAAAGTCAGGAACCTTCCTCAAAAATAAGTTCGAGTTGAATCGCCAAACAAAACAGCTACTGTTAATACCCGCAAATCAGATGTCACATGCACGCTAATGTCTGACTCAAAAGGCTGCCACTACTGAGTATTACCATATCGCCATTGTCGGGTCCAAAACCTTCCTTTTTTTGTTCATTTTAAAAACGATTAAAAAAATAGTGAAAATAGCCGTTTACTGTCAATATTCCAGGATGACCTCCCACTTGGGTAATGACGCCCCCTGGCGATCATTCAGAGAAACTACTTCAGCTCCCGTACTAACGTAGGTAGGAAGGGCCTGTCACTCAAACCGGAGTGACCCGCCTCCAGGCTATATAAGCCCCCAGGGGCGGAAGTAACATCCTCTTTTCACTCTCTGCGATATCACATTCAGAAACCGACGGTTTTCTTTTCTATAACAAAGAAGTTTACCGCTTGTTCAGGCTTCTGCCCGAACCAAGCGTGGCCTAGCTTTAGCCGTTAGCTTGTTAGCTCGTCAGCTTCCTTTGTTAACGTTAGCTACAATGCTTCGCTATGAACCCTCTTGCTTTCTGCCGAGGGAATGTATGTTTGTTCTGCTGTTAGCTTGTTAAGGCCTCTGCCTGAACCAAGCGTGGCCTAGCATTAGCCGTTAGCTCGTTGCTCGACAGCTTCCTTGTTAACGTTAGCTACATGTTTCGCTATGGTCCCTCTTGCCTTTCTGCCGAGGGAATGTATGTTTCTGCCTGAACCAAGTTTGGCCTAGCTTTAGCCGTTAGCTCGTTGCTCGACAGCTTCCTTGTTAACGTTAACTACACTGCTTCGCTATGGTACATCGGTTCCACCTGGCTAGGGCAGGCCTCGGAGCCTGCGCTCCACCAGGAGGGCTTAACGCTCTGGATCCTACAGCCCAGGCTGTCCGCCCCAGGCGGCCCGCACCGATAGTCAAGGTGCGGCGCTGCCGTCCGGGGCACCGCTTGTTCAGCAGCGCGCCTTGGTCAAGATGGCGCCAAGCGACGTGAGACACCGCCTGCCGTGCAGCCGACCGCAGCTAGCTCCACTGTCACTGGAGCTGGCGGGTCTGGCGGAGTTACCCGCACCGATAGTCAAGGTGCGGCGCTGCCGTCCGGGGCACCGCTTGTTCAGCAGCGCGCCTTGGTCAAGATGGCGCCAAGCGACGTGAGACACCGCCTGCCGTGCTAAAGCGCTACAATCCTCATGGAAGTTACACAAGCACAATCTTTTCTGGGTTCTGTCAGACCCCAGTATAGAGTGGTGGGCACGACGTTTATTTTCTGTACCCCGCGTCGGGGAAATGAAAATGAGAATGTCGATGTATATGCCTCCTGTGTCCCAGATAGATCTGTTGAAAGAACAAAGTCTGTTTCTGTCCAACTCTATTGCACCAGCACAGATGACTCCATCTTGCATGACTCCTGTAAAAGTGTTGAAAGTCCTGTCAGGACTTTTTAATCAATCAGGGGTTTTATCAGCAACCAGTATTGTTAATGTCAAACATTTATATGGTTCCTCTTGCACGCGAGGGGAATATCCCTCGCGTGAACAATGCAATGAATTTAACGATGAGTCACTAATTCTGTCGGCCTACTATGAGCCCTCGTCATGGGACAAGCATGAAGGCCATAGCGCAGGTATTAAACGTAAAAGTTCCTCCCCTGTCAGGGGAGAATGCTTTAGTTGCGGACATTGTAGAGGGGGATTGTGTTGGGGCAGGGGTCCGTGGTGTCACCCGGTTCCCCTCCCCCCAAACGAGGACGTTTATTTTCCCCGCGTCGGGGAAATAAAAATGAGAATGTCAATGAATATGCCTCTTGTGTCCCAGATAAATCTGTTGAAAGAACAAAGTCTGTTTCTGTCCAACTCTATTGCGCAGACGACTCCATCTTGCATGCCTCCTGTAAAATTGATGTAGTCCTGTCAGGACTCCTTTGTCAATCACAGGTTTTGTCTGCAACCAGTAATGTTATGTCAAACATTTAGATGGTTCCCCTTACACGCGAGGAGAATATCCCTCGCGTGGTTAATGCAATGAATTAACAATGAGTCACAAAATTCTGCCGGCCTACTAATGAGCCCTAGTCAAGGGACAAACATAAAGGCCTTCCCCGCGTCGGGGAAATGAAGATGTCAATGTATATGCCTCTTGTGTCCCAGATAAATCTGTTGAAAGAACAAGTCTGTTTCTGTCCAACTCTATTGCACAGACGACTCCATCTTGCATGCCTCCTGTAAAATTGATGTAGTCCTGTCAGGACTCTGTAGTCAATCACAGGTTTTTATCAGCAACCAGTAATGTTATGTCAAACATTTAGATGGTTCCCCTTACACGCGAGGAGAATATCCCTCGCGTGGTCAATGCAATGAATTAACAATGAGTCACAAAATTCTGCCGGCCTACTAATGAGCCCTCGTCAAGGGCCAACATAAAGGCCTTAGGACAGGGGCTAAGATAAATGCATCAGCAACCAGTAATGTTAATGTCAAACAATTATGTGGTTCCTCAAGCGCGCGAGTGGAATATCCCTCGCGTCGACAATATGACTCCTTTATGCATGCCTCCTGTAAGAATGATGGAGTCCCGTCAGGACTCCTTAATCAATCACAGGTTTTATCAGCAACCAGTAATGTTAACGTCAAACAATTATGTGGTTCCTCATGCGCGCGAGTGGGCTTTCCCTCGCGTGAGCAATGCTATGAATTTAACTTTGAGTCAGAAATTCTGTCGGCCTACTATGAGCCCGAGTCAAGGGACAAGCATAAAGGCCTTAGAGCAGGTATTAAACGTAAAAGTTCCTCTCCTGTCAGGGGAGAATGCTTTAGTTGTGGGCGAGTCTGTTTATCAGTCGAATCGCTTTGCTCTTCCTGTTGCTCTATCGAGCGAAAACCGAACGCTTCCGGTTTCACCGGATACGGATTCGCTAGCTCCCCGCTTCCGGTCCGGCCGCAAAAAAAGCTCCGCTAGTCAAGCGGTACAATCAGAAGGTGTTCCCGCCTTGCGGCCTATTGAACCCCTGCGCTCCGCATCCGGGTGTTCCGGATACGGATACGCAGGTTCCCCACTTCCGGTCCGGCCGCCAAAAGCTCCGCCGTCACGGAAGCACAGTGGTGGGGTTTCTCTCGCTCAAAACACGCTAGCACGCTGCGCGCGCCAGTGGAAGTTATGCAACCCGAGCCATTGGGTATTTCGAACGATAACCAGGGGTTACAGTTCGCAGACATACCCCCGCTTTCGAGCAGGGTTATTCATACCAGGGCGCGTGGTTTAAAAGCAAAATCTTTTGAGAGAAGAGATCAGCTCCTTGCTAAGCAAGGGTGCTATAGTGGAGCTGGACAGGACCCAATCCCGCATGGGATTTTGGAGCCGTTATTTCCTGGTGCACAAAAAGGGGGGGGGGCTACGTCCCATCCTGGACCTAAAGGCACTAAACGTGTACCTGAAGAAATACGTTTTCAGGATGCTAACTGTACCCACCATGTTACGGTCGGTCAGGCAAGGGGATTTCCACTGTTCAGTGGATCTGAAGGATGCTTATCAGCACGTCCAGATTTATCCCCCACACAGGAAATTCCTACGGTTCGCCTTCGAGGGTCGCCTGTACGAGTATACAGTACTCCCTTTCGGTCTGTCACTGAGCCCGAGGGTTTTCGTGAAAGTGACCGAAGCAGCCATCGCCCCGCTGAGACAGCAGGGCGTCAGGTTGGCGACGTACTTCGACGATTGGATGATTTCAGCGAGCTCCGCCCACGAAGTGGCGCGTCACACACAAGTGGTTTTGGCTCACCTGAAGGCCTTAGGTTTCATAGTCAACCACGGCAAGAGCATGCTGACTCCAGCAAGTCGTCTTACATTCATTGGGGTCCTTCTGGACTCATCCGACATGTCGGCCCGTCTCTCAGAGGAGAGGGTGGACAGGTTTCGGGAATGTCTCGACTCCTTTCAAGTGGGCCAGGAGGTCACTTACAGGAGTTGCATGGTACTGACGGGAATGATGGCTTCCGCAGTACATCTGTTGCGTTTGGGCAGGTTTCATATGAGACCTTTTCAAAGATGGATGTTATCCCTCGGGATCCCGCCCTCCTTGAAGTACAAGAAGGTTACGGTTTCCCCTTCCTGCGCGATCGCCCTGTCTCCGTGGCTGGTGGAGGGGTTCCTCACCAGCGGAGTCTCGATTGGCGAGGTGGTTTCCCGCAAGTCGATCACGACAGACGCCAGTCTCAGTGGATGGGGAGCCACTTTCGAGGGGCGCACAGCGCAGGGGCTTTGGCCTCTGGAGATGAGGGGTCGTCACATCAACTATTTGGAGTTGATGGCTATACTCCTGGCGCTCAAGCATTTCGAGCCTTGGATTTTGCATTGTCACGTCCTGGTCAGGACAGACAATACGACGGCCATGTTTTATGTCAACAAACAGGGGGGCCTGTCGTCGTTGCCACTGGACCGTCTGGCTCGAGAATTGACGGTTTGGTGCTTGTCGCGCCTCAAGTCGATCAGGGCCTTACATGTCCCAGGTCTCCTCAACAGCGGAGCAGATCTCCTGTCCAGGGGAGGTTCTCGCTACGAGGATTGGTCTCTCCACCCCAGGGTGGCGAGCCAGATTTTTCGCAAGTTCGGTCAGCCAGTGGCGGACCTGTTTGCGTCAGCGGAGAATACGAAGTGTCCGTTGTTCTTCGCGATGAAGGGCAGTCCTCCCTTGGGGTTGGACGCCTTAGCGCACACGTGGCCGAGAGGTCTACTGTACGCGTTTCCCCCCTTCGACTTAATCCGACCCACTCTGGAGAGAGTCAGGAGGTTCGGTCTGGAGATGCTCCTGGTGGCTCCCTACAAGGGCACGTGGAGGTCGGCGATCGCCCCTCTCCTTTGCGAACCGGGTTGGCAGCTGCCTCAGTGCAGGGATCTGTTGAGTCAGGCCAGGGGGGAGATCTTCCACCAAGACCTGCAGGTCCTAGACCTGTGGGTTTGGCACGTGAAAGGTTAAACCTGCTGGCGGCTGGTTTTTCTTCTGAAGTGGTTGCTACCATTCAGAGTGCTAAGGCGCCTTCTACGAGGGCGTCTTATGATGGAAGGTGGAATGCCTTTGAGGACTGGTGTGAGTCGCGTGTTCCACCGGTGGTGGCCCATGTGGCGTCAGCCCAGGAAATTCTGGAATTTGTGCAGGACCGCTTGAGAAGTGGTCTTGCATTTTCTACCCTTAGGGGGTATTTGGCGGCTATTAATGCCTGTCACCTGGGGGTGGCGGGCAAGGCACCTTCTAAAGTCCCGGAGGTCATCAAGTTCATGCAAGGAGTTGAACGTTTGAGGCCGGTGACTAGGTCTTTGTTCCCAGTTTGGGATCTGCAGGTGGTTCTAGGGGGCCTATGTCGGGCTCCCTTTGAGCCGCTTGTAGGGATGCCTTTGAAACTTTTGAGTTTCAAGACGGCTCTTTTGCTGGCTTTGGCCACGGCTAAAAGAGTTGGTGACCTGCAAGCTCTCTCGGTGTCTGCGGAGTGCATGCAGTTTATGAACAATGATCTCAAGGTGTTGCTCAAGCCTCATCTTAAGTTTGTTCCTAAGAACATGGTGGTTCCTAAGGAGCCTGTTGTTCTTATGGCTTTTCATCCTCCTCCGTTTGTCTCGGTGGAGGATGAACGGCTGAATTGCCTTTGTCCTGTCAGGGCATTGAAGGCCTACTGTGACAGGACTGCTGGTTCTAGAGCTTCTTCTCAGCTCTTCGTGGAAATGGGCAATGTTCTTGTCAGAAAGCCGGTGTCTAGACCCACTCTTTCGAGGTGGATTGTGGATGCTATTAGGCTGGCTTACTCTAGTGCGGGTGTGGAAGTGCCGGCGGCACTTAAAGCCCATAGCACTAGAGGTGTGGCTACTTCGTGGGCACTGGCAAAGGGAGTCTCCGTTCAGGAGATTGGTGTTTCGGCGAATTGGTCTTCGCCTTCTACCTTTGCAGCCTACTATCACCTGGATATCGAATCCTCTTCGCTAGCGCATTCGGTTCTGGGTGCAGTTGCCTCCTCTACATCATAGAGGAGTCGGATCTTCCCCTCCCACAGGTGGGCATGTAGCCACCTGGGGTATTTTGGGGGGGACCCTGTGTTTTCCTTATATAGTGTGTCTTACTTATAAGGCGGACTTGTCCTTTTCATTTAGTTGAATGAGGCGGACTTCGGTCTATCAGGGTCTCTCCTTATTTTCTCATGCCTTCACACCCAGGTCCGGTGGGCCTGGGACCTTCTGGGTGATGGGTCACGCCCGTTTGGGCTGTGCTCACCCGTATGAGGGGTGTGTGGGGGTATGAGAGTAGGTTGTGGCTTAGAGGGGAGTTTAAGAATCCCAAGTGGGAGGTCATCCTGGAATATTGACAGTAAACGGTAGGTTCCGTACGGAACCATTGTTTACTTAGATATGGAAGGATGACCTCCCACGTAATGCCCCTCTGTTTCACTGAATGTGGCAGAGAGTGGTATTAAGAGGATGTTACTTCCGCCTCCGGGGGCTTATATAGCCTGGAGGCGGGTCACTCCGGTTTGAGTGACAGGCCCTTCCTACCTACGTTAGTACGGGAGCTGAAGTAGTTTCTCTGAATGATCGCCAGGGGGCGTCATTACCCAAGTGGGAGGTCATCCTTCCATATCTAAGTAAACAATGGTTCCGTACGGAACCTACCGTTCTACAAGCGTGCTTGTAGATCTGCTATTTCCACTACTTTTGTGTGAAACTTTTGTATGATAACGTAGGGCTTTAACGAAAAGAAAAAAAAAAAAAAAAACATACATTATTTGAAAATTGGCGCTGCGAGGCCTCTGCCGGACAGCTAGTGACCTTATCCTACCCTTACCAGTGAGGTGTAGATGGCTTCTATCTTGTCATCCTGCAGGGGTCTGAAGCCTGACACCTTGCAGCCCAGATTGGAGTTTACAAGCACCTGGAGTGTGAGGAAGCAACAGGGTAGATTAGGAGGGGGACCCTGCCCACACACACATACAGTACATAGTGTGCACTGTATGTACGTATGTACTACAAACACATCTAAAAGTGGAGGGTGGCAAACGGTTTAAACATCATTGTCTAACTCAGTGGTTCTCAAATACAGGTGCGTAGACCTACCCCATCCTATTCAGCACAGTTAACACAGGAGGTCGATTTATTCCTTGAATTCACAAAGATGTTTTAGTTTTTGTTGCATTTCTAAGCCAATAATTTGATCAGATTTAGCTACTACATTTTGTGAACTTCCCGTCCAAGCGGGTGATATTTCTAATGTGATTAATCCGTTCTCAGATCCTCTATTAACGGCTAGGTTTGCCCTCATGCTCATTTCAGCTCAGCTGGAGAGCCTATTTCAATCAATTGCTTGGTCAGAAGAACTACCTAAATATTTCACTCCACTTATTATTTCACTCCACTTGTGTATTTTTACTTATTTTTGGGGAACTCCTCTGAGTACCACCAGAGCAGGGGCGTCAATTGGGTATGGCAGGGGTATGCAGCTGCCATACCCTGGGTCCAGGGGGGGAAATAAAAGTTACTTTTAAATATAAATCCATGAATGTCTCTTTGTCTATCTGTTCTGGTTATTATGTTGTTAAATTACAGTAAAATAACTACAAATGCAAAATTTAACAAAATGGTAGAAAAAAAAGGTATAATAATTATGTTCTCCACACTTGTATTCTCCCCATCTTGACAGAATATTCCCAGGTTCCGCAAGTCAGCTACACAAGTCAGCTGCACATAGAATGTACTTCTTAAAATAAATGTATCATGCCTGTTGCTAAGGTATGGCAACATGACTGGTGTCTTACACCAGTCATGTTGCCATACCTTAGCTTTTTCTGAACTAATGCCACTGCACCAGAGGGGGGCCCATGTACCACCAGTGGTACACATACCACAGGTTGAGAACCACTGATCTAACTAACTGTCAACGCAATAGTAGTTTTGATAGCTTTCCAAAAGCTGTCCCTGGGTTTTTTAAGCAATCAAAGAGCACAGGGTGATGCCAGCATCTGGACGTGGATGGAGCTTTTTGTTGGGGGAGGTTAGGGCAAAGCAATGATGCAGAACAGAAGAATAACCAGATTGTTCATGAAAATGTTTTGCGTTTGTCCTTTGAGGCGAAAGAAAACTGGGCACACTGACAAGCACGAATAACACATTTTCAGCACACTGATTTATGCCTACACAGATTGACAAATACAAACCA
>NC_137819.1:28437554-28480054 GCF_963921795.1 Nannobrachium achirus
CAAACTTCACAGGACGCTTAATGAAATTAACGTATTTCCTATTAAAACACATCTGGTGCCAACCCCGAGTTTCCCGAGTTTGAAAAGGTACTACCGCTGTGCCAACCCCGAGTTTCTCGAGTTTGGGCCGTTTTTGAAAAAAAAATAAAATAAAAAATCCTTTTTTTTTTTTTTTTCAAATTTTTTTTTTGGACCTCCAGAAATGTATTAGGCATGATCGCGATCGCGAAATTGCATGTTTAACCCCCATACCAACCCATTCTTTCAAACATGGCAGCCATGTTTGTTTACATCTGAAGAAAACATAATGGCTGATAAATCATGAATGCCTGAACGGATTTCCAAGCGGATTTTTTTGTTTGAAAGCTGTGAACAGTGTGCACACACGTGGTGCATCATCTAGGCATGGGTGTGCATGATCCGTGCACTATAAATTACATGGAAGTCTATGGAGACCATGGCATCGCGGGACATTGAAGAGAAAAAATCATTGCAACATAAGTGTTAACACTTATGTTGCTATGATTTCTTCTCTTCAATGTCCCACGTTGCCATGGTTACCATAGACTTCCATGTAATTGCGCAATTGTGTAAAAAGTGCACGCCCATGCCTAGATGATGCACCACGTCCACGTGTGTGCACACTGTTCACAGCTTTCAAACAAAAACATCCGCTTGGAAATCCGTTCAGGCATTCATGATTTATCAGCCATTATGTTTTCTTCAGATGTAAACAAACATGGCTGCCATGTTTGAAAGAATGGGTTGGTATGGGGGTTAAACATGCAATTTCGCGATCGCGATCATGCCTAATACATTTCTGGAGGTCCAAAAACATTTTTGAAAAAAAATCTTGAAAAAAACATATTTTTTTCTTCAAAAACGGCCCAAACTCGGGAAACTCAGGGTTGGCACAGGGCCAGGGGTGGTACCTTTTCAAACTCGGGAAACTCGGGGTTGGCACCAGATGTGTTAAGAGACATGTTTGTCATGGTGCTGTACAAACGAAAGGAAAAGCCATTTGGGGAGAGTAATGTCCACATAATCCACGGCTTGGTAAGGTCACTGTGGGTATTCTCTCTAATGGAAGGGTTATGCTGATTCATACTTGGTTGTATGCCATGTCACACACCAAAAATAGACATTGCATTATTATAGAAGTACATGCTTTACCAGTAAGAGGGTCAGCATAGAATTGTGAGAAAGCTCAGAAACATTGCTGTTGCAGTTTCAGTGAAGCAGTCTGCAATTATGTGACAAACAATTGCACGGTTCTAGACAGTACTTTAATTTGGATTATTGCGGTTTGACAGTAGAATGTTTTTCTGTTATTTCTGATCTGTTAATTGGCAACAGACTGCTTTATTTGTTGGAGTCAAATTATTGATTTTGTTTGCAAGCAGCCATGTAATAAGTGGAATATTGCACAATGAGCCGGACAGTCCCGTGTTACCCTGTCTGGGTTTATTTCAACAATAATCACCGGCTCACTATTCTTCATCTCTTAAGCCTGATTTATACTTGGCTGCAAGTCTCGCACCGGAAATAGCAGATCTACAAGCTCACAACTTGTCACGCTGTCACGTGTTGTTAACTTGTACTTGCTGGGGAGCCCGCTGGCCTAGTGGTCCAGGCGCAGACCACATACTGTAGGCTTTGATGCCTGACAGCGCGTTGCTGGTTCAAGTCCTGAGCCTGACACCTTTGCTGCAAGTCACTCCCCATCTCTCTCCCCCTTTCCTGTCTACCTACTATACTGTCAAAAAAGCCAAAAAAATATCTTAAAGAAAAAAAGACACGCAGCTAACCATTAATCAGACGTTACTTACAGGACAGTATGGCAACAACAAGACAAAGCCAGTGGAGTGGACAGTAACAGAGCGAAACTGACTCAAGACACATGGAAAGGCAGGGAAAAGGGAAGAGGACGAGAGAGACGGAGACAGAGAGCAAGAGAAAGGGGGGTGGGTGGGTTGGGCAGTGTTTGTGGCCAGCTAAGCAGAGAGAGAGAGAAGTGCTACTCCATTAGAGAGCATGGCAGTAGAGACACCTCTAACATCCAGGTGAGAGAAGGAGTGAGTGTACGTGTGGATTCATTCATGTGGAGGAACCTGGGGGAGTCGGGTAAACTGCCAAATGTGCTCTCTCTCTCTCTCTCTCTCTCTCTCTCTCTCTCTCTCTCTCTCTCTCTGCAAAAAAGTACAGATGGCAAGAGGTCCTCTCGGTATTTCACACAACGACAAGAGTAAAAGAAAAACAGGAGAAAACTAAATCACTGCAGAAGCCAGAGAGCGACAAAGAACTTTGAGAAAGTAAGACTGCACTGTAGGCGACAGAAATATGGAGGCGGAGGGGTTACGGAAACGGCTGCCTCTTGAAGATATAATAACCACTTTCCTTGTAATAAACATATCTTGCAAAAGAGAAAATAAAATAAATGCCAACAGGCACTGTAATATCCGCATGTCACGATTGATAAGATTAAAGACATGCTTTTGTTCCTAACAGTGTATGGCTCCTGTAGTGTGTTTTTGTGCCATATAAGTTTGGATGGACTCACATGACCTCAGTTAACAGTTTTGGCCTCTGCTGAGCTCAGCAGTCAATCAAGCAAAGAGGACGCTGTGCTACTTGCGCGGCCATGGTCGAGTACATATCTCTGACCCATGGTTTCAGTCAACTTGGATGATCTATTACAGCTGTTCTCAAACATTTTCATGTCAAGGACAGCCAAATTGACTTGTATTTGGCAGTGGACCCCCATTTGTGAAGATGTCGTGCCAGGGACCTCCGTAAGAGATTCGTCAAGATTTTTCTAAAATAAGCATCTGCTGTACAAGCTCACAACGTGACGTGATGCGTTGTGAGCTTGTAGCTCTCTGTTTAAACTGTTCCTCATTTTGCTGGGGGACCCCCTTGAACCAGCTCCAGGACCGCTAGAAGTCTCCACTTTGCGAACCGGTGGTCTATTAAACTGGCATGATCAAACCTCTACAGGGATAACCTGAAAACCTGAACAACACTGATGAAGTTACACTGGCCGGTTGTTAGCACTTCCTGTACTCATCGTTCCAATTAAATGTCTGCCAACATTTGTACATGGTTCAGCCATATACGCTTTGACCTACAGTTGTTACACTCTCATAGTCAGATTAACACTCGCTGTGTGGGCTTTCGAAAAAGCTAATGGAAGGTGTTACGAGGAGCAGTTGGTTATGTACGGAGCCAAAATCATTTTTTTTTCTCTCTCTCTCTCACTCCAGGCCAGGCTCTGTAGTAATGAGTCAGCCCTGAAACATTGTCAAATTCCTCCTGCTCTTTGTTTCAAGCCTATAATAGTGTCAAGGGTAGTTTCTGCCCCACAATTAGGCCTCCAACAGTGAGCCAGGCAACACGAGTGTACTACTCACCAAACTCACACTTCAAATGGTAGTTGGACGGAGACGGCAATACACCCTCCTTATCTGATGTTACTAAAACATCTCGTTACAGTGAACATTTCCCTATCTACTCCCTGCCTTGTTAAATGTGCTCATATCCGCCTGCCCTCTGTTCACTGCCATTTTAAATCCATACTGGATCCAAGCTTCAATACGGTTTTGTCCTACATGCATTGATTACCGGTTACCGCCACCAACACACAATCACACACATGCTGGTACTGCTATACTTGTGAGGACTTCCAAATGATTTCCACTGACTAAACCCATTCCCTAACCTATAAACTTCACCAGTACCACAACATGCCTTTAACCTCATTCTAATTGTAAGCCTAAAACAAAACAGCCTCCTGAAAAGTGAGGACGAGCAACATTTCCTTACATATTTCGCGCAAACGCACGTGCGCGCACACACACACACACACACACACACACACACACACACACACACACACACACACGCACACGCACACGCACACACACACACACACACACACACACACACACACACACACACACACATCAGTGATCTCATCTCCAAATTTGGGCATTGTTTCAGCATGCGGATGTTACCATGGCAGAGACGCGCATGCGCAGTACAGGCGTCAGCATCATTGATGTCAGAAATGTGGGCACTGTTTCACCCGTTTATGACCATATGTGGTGTTGCGTGTCCTATGCCCATATATGGTGTTCCGTGTCCAGGCCAGTATGTGACGTCAGTACTATGACGTCAGAGTACTGTAGACAGACAGACGGCAGACAGACCGACATTCAGTAAACTAATAGTAGTAGTAGTAGTAGTAGTTAGATACTTGTTAAAGAGAAAATTCATTTTCCAATGGGTTGGAAATGTTCAGCCAATCAGGAAGGAGTAGCCATTCATCAGCTTCAATTCAATAGTGCTCCAGTTCCAATTTTGTCTGCTCATTTCCGCCACAGCAGCAGCATGGCGTGACATCAATGGCATCGTTTCCTCTTTAGCCTCTAAGTCTTGTTCCACACGTATCCAAGCAGCCCTAACTGGGTGTTTAGCAAACAGCGGGGTTCCCTCTCTAATGACACACCCTGTGGTGAGTCTTGCCTTCGACGGACGCATGCAGCCAAATGGAGGAGGAGAAACAGGGAAGTGGTTACTGGTGAGGGTATTGGGCCGGATGAGATGGGCGGTAAGGATGCACAGGTGAGGCTGAACGACACACTTTGGACTGGAGAGGACAAGGTCATCTGGAGCCTCACACTATTTGTTGGCTCATTAGCCGGGCAGCTTGTTGCTAAGTACCAGCTTAGGATGAGACGTGGTGGAGATAGGGGAGGGCAGAGAGGAGACATCGCGGAATTTAGAATCACACTGGGCACTTTTAACTTCAGCAATAATACTGTAACTACAATCTTTTCGTTCAGCACTGCCACCGTGGTAATTAGTTGTGGGTGTGTGGACTCCATCGACTTGGGTTTAGATTTTATTTCAATATAATAGCTATAGTGCTTGGCGTAGACGAGGACTGCTGCTGGCTAGTCGGGTGCACTAAGCATTATTGCCTTGTCCAGACCCTGCTTATCAGCCAAGTTGATGCTCCACACACACAACGGTATAAGCACACAAACAGCTGATGGCACTACTGTAACAAGCACGCACGCACGCACGCACGCACGCACGCACGCACGCACGCACACACGCACACACGCACACACACACACACACACACACACACACACACACACACACACACACACACACACACACAGCCTAGGGGTGGTGTATCCTGATGGAGGTGTTGGCGTTGGTGGGAGGTGGCTAGTGGGAGGAGCAGACAGGCAGGGGGAGGAGAGGGAGGAGGCTGTGTTTGCAGGGGGGCTGAGTGTGAGGGAGATGGGGGGGTTGATTGGAGGGTTGGTGGGTGGTAAGTGGTGAAATGCAGGTGATTTTTAGGCGTGTGCGTGTGTGTGCGTACGTGCGTGCGTGCGTGAGTGAGTGACTGAATACCTGCCAAGTGAGGAGATACAAGCAGGTGTGTGGGCACAATTTTTGCTTTAGTGTGTGTCAATAACAGGGAGAATGTGAGCTGGTGTGATAGCTTGTGTGCGTGTGCACGTGCACACGTGTGTGTGTGTGTGTGTGTGTGTGTGTGTGTGTGTGTGTGTGTCTGTGTGTGCGTGTAGACATGGGAGAGATTAGAGTGGATTTCAAGCCTCCGCTGGGTCTCTAGCATCAATTACTGTACCCTGCACATCTGCTGCCATCCTACTGAGCACAGTGTGTGTTCGGGCACAGTGCCTATCCGCTCATATGGGCATACACACACACACACACGCGCACGCACGCACAGACACGCACGCACAGTCACTGTCACACAAACTGCGCTGGCGGCACAGAAGTCGAATGACTTGAGAAACTCTTTAACGCCTCTCCCTTCACCTGCCATTCCCATTAACCTTTATCTCATCTCATCTTCCTTCTCTGCTTTCAGTCACTCCTCTCTTCTTCTCCTCACCCCTCCTTCATTTCCCCACTTTTCCTTCTCTCTTTCATTCACTCAAACCATCCCTTCTTCACTTTGTGGGCTCAATTGCTATCTGTCAGCGGAAAATGAAAGCTTGATGAAAGCTTGGCTCTGAGTTTACAGAGCCCCTTTACTCAACACATCCTCAAACTCACCACTCACTTCTCTCTATCCTCTCTCTCTCTCTCTCTCCCTCCCTCTCTCTCTATGTCTCTCTCTCATTCTTACACATCCATCCCTTGATCTATCTCTCCCGTAATGACCTGTGTGATACTGCAGTGGTCAAACTCTCAGCGCACAGCTGCTTCCAGACTTCCTCTCTCTCTCTGATCACTCCCTCTCTTCCTCCCTTTCTCCATCTGTGTGAGAAGTAAGGACCCTTGCTCAAACTGATGACCCCTCCATGTGTGCGATATTGACATCATACTCGTCTTTCCCTCTCGCTCCTTTCACCCATCCATACAAACTGGCATAAGATGGCCTTTTGTTATCCATCCATCCATTGTCTGTCCAAAGTGTCCATCCGTCCGTCCGTCCCTCCGTTCATCGTCATTCCCTTTACACCTCTCTTCTATTCCTTCCTGCCACCTCAAATGCACTACCAGTCTCACACACACACACACACACACACACACACACACACACACACACACACACACACACACACACACACACACACACACACACACACACAGTACTCAATACTCAATCACCGCGCCCTCAAATCAGCTGATGTTGAAGTGTTCATCATACACTCCTCAACAAGATGAAGCTGCACCTTGCGCACCCTCTCCCTCTCTCTCTCTCTCTCTCCCTCTCCCTCTCTCTCTCTCCCTCTCTCTCCCTCCCTCCTTACCGCTGGTGATGACGCCCTCCAGTCTGATGATGTTGGCGTGGTCAAACTGACCCAGAATGCCCGCCTCGCTGAAGAAGGAGCGCCGCTGCTTTTCGGAGCAGCCGGCCCGCAGCGTCTTTATGGCCACGGGAAGCTCCCTCTTGCTCGGCAGCTTAAGGCAGCCGCGACACACTTCCCCAAAGTCACCTGCAGGGGGAGACAGTCAGACAGGAGGCAGTGTGATGATGCCCTCCGTGATTTGGTCAAAAACAGCCAGAGAGAACAGTGAGAGATGGGGGTGGGGGATGGGGAGGATGGGGCAGACTGATATCGTAATGTGTCTGCGCGTCTGTGCCAAGATCAAAATGGGAGCGCGAGAGATTAGATGGGGGTCAGAATGAAGGAGAGAGAGGGAGAGAGAGAGAGGGTAGGGTGTACTGAAGTAGAGGTAGGGATGGGACGATTGATGATATTATCGTTTATCGTGATAAAAAACACTCACGATAATCGTATCGTGGAGATTTCCGTTCTCCATCATGCACTGGGATCAATTCACCTTTTATTTGCTGAGCTGCATATCCGTTACCACTTAAACCCTCTATAATTGGTAAAAGATACTTATAATATATGTACTTGAAACAGGCTTTTTTTCACTCTCTATAAAATGTCTTTGCCAAAAAATAGCAGATGTACAAGCTCACAACGGGTCGTGTTGCGACGCGTTGTGAGCTTGTAGATCTGCTATTTTTTGGCAAATGTTCCACCGCAGGATAATGGATTTTGATTATCGCGATAACATCGTAAATCGCGATTTCTTTTGTCACAATAATCGTGATATGAAATTTTCATATCGTCCCATCCCTAAGTAGAGGCGGAGAAAATGTACACAGACAGGACAGAGGACAGAAAAGCGATGACGCAAATGAACAGACATTGTTGTCGGGAGAGAGGAGCAGAGCGAGGCCATGCAGGGCAATGTGTGAAATTCAAAGAGTTCAAAGGAACATCAAAGAGGGAGCACAGAGTGGAGACAAAATACACATCACAACAGACGACTGTCTGTCGCTGGCAGCAGAGTGCCGTCTGAAGACGACCGCAGCGGCAGACGCTCCCTACTGTTTCGTCTCTGAGGTTGAATACTACATATTTAAAGCTGCAATCTGGCACTCATTTTAACTAGAGATATGTAGGCTCGCGTAGCCAGACAACTATTCCACAATCTCCGAATGCTATAGAGAGTCTGGAACTATACAGCTCCTGAACAGCGAGTAATGGAAGCTGTCTTCTAAAATTTGACGAACCGACGCATTGTTTTAAGCCCCCGGAATCGACGCCAATTGTTTGAGTCGAGCCGTCGAAAATATATATATTTTTTATCACACCAGTTACTGTGGTGCGGTATGAGAGTGCTGGACTGTACTGTCATGTACTTCTTATTGAGTCCATACTTCCTACTACTTGTACTAGACTTAAAAATAAAACCAGTTCACGTGACTTGAAAGTTGCCTTGGTCATATTACAGGAGGCTCTTATTTTGAACCTAGCCGCTTTGAGAGGAAATGCGTCGAAGTGTTGTTATTCTACTTTTTGCAGCCAAGAAGCAGCCGATCTCGATACACTTCACTCACTGCCACTGAGTGTGGCACTGGGTGGTGGTGGTCTCAGGCTGAGGACTGTGGTGGAGTAGAGGACTTCTTAAAAAGTTTTAGATTAAGACAATTTGCTTGCATTGCGATGCAGCCGTGTGCCGTTCTGCATCGACGCAGTGATGTTACATAATTGTTACTTTTAGCCCACATTTGTTGTTGTTTTTCCTCCTGAAGGAACAGGGCTAAATCGTTAGCATGCTAGCGCTTTAGCCCTGTTCCTTTAGCCTTGGAGAGGCATGAAATCATTACAATCAGGCAGTTTTCAAAGTAGAGAATCCACCAATCATATGTGGTTTATAACAGCTGTTGTACCGGGCGCTACTTGCCATCAATGCGTCGCGTCTTCACTCTAGTCACTGCAGCACCACTTTTATTTTTTATTTATTTTTTATTGTTATATAATTTAGTCGACGTGTCGGAATAACCCCCGCAACCAGGGCTGTATTAACCATTGGGCCGGTGGGTCCGTTGCCAGGGACCCTTGGCTCTAAGGGGCCCTTGGGGGAACTGGCCCGCGTGGTCATTGACAATTTACAAAAATTAAATGTATATTTTAATCAAAAATCTAATGTGTGGGCCCCTCCTCTGTTGTCTACAGGTGCTTTCTTGGTCCACAGATGATCATCATGGCTTAAAATCCAAGCTGGATAGTGCGCGTCGACTCGAGTCGACTTGATAAATCCTGAGTCGAAGACAGCTCTACTAAGCAGCAAGCTAAATATGCTTAGATGATTTTTTATTATATTAGGATAAATGTGCACAATGTTAAAAACGGAAGTGGGGAGGATGCTTCATAAGACCTCCGTCGCCCCAGACTTTATGACGGGAGCATTTGCAAATCACAGGAGTCAACAGTCTGGCCACACAAGACTAAGAAAGATGCAATTGGAAATTGCAAGTGTGGTTGCCGTGACACGAATTTCATCTTACCATTTGAACTTTTCCCCATTCAAGTCAATGGGGAAAATGTATTCACCAATAAATGAATGGCCATATATGGAGATCTCTTTGTCAGTCCATGTCCCTTTTATGCCCATATATGGAGATTCCTGATGTCATCATTTATTAGCCTTATTCACGGCCCGCCCACCTACTTCCGTTTCTCAGTTTTCCCCGGGTGCTGACTTCAATTTAGAAGGGGAAACTATACTGGACTTAAAGCCAACAAATCATTATTTCTAACAGTAAAGTAAATTATAGTGCTTTGTGCCGTTTAGTATCTTGTGTTCTTGATCATGCTAGCCGTATTTTATACTTTACTATTCGGAAATTGCATTAAATTTGCGATTTCTGTGCTAACTCCATAGGCTATGGTAGGATTTACCCCTTCAAAATGTGACTTCAGCACCCGTGGGATGCTTAGTGGGCGGGCCGTGAATTAGGCTAATTAAGCCCATCTTGGAAAGCCCAAACTGAATGTGGACATACTGAGTCAGTCTCATGTGGTCTATGATGTCAGACATCTATGATGTGTTCCTTGTGCACAATGTAGGCCATGTATGACCAACTTGTGCGCCAGCAGAGCGCGCCATGAGGTGCGGTCACCACTGGCATCACCACTGGCGAAGCCAGTGACATATCACCACTGGCATCACCAGGAATGCTGGTCCCTCATTGGCTGTAAATGATGACGTTGCCAGACATGCTGGTCCCTGAAAAAGGAAATGCGCCTATCTCAACAGGAAACAACTGTATATAGTATACATATACAGTACGCAGCCGAACGCAGTACTTGCTTGCTTGCTTGTCCCTGCACTTCTAAAATCCCTACACTTACTAAAGAAGATAACTCTCAAAATCTGTCTTATGCCATGACACTGTTTTGATGTATAATACATCAAACAAAAAGAGACCATCCCCTCGAGCCACCTAAAGTAGTCTCTGCTACCGTTTTATAAGAAGTATTATACCTCAAGCGTTGGATGAACACTCAGCATTTTTTACAGTTTGTACCTGTGTGGACGATCCTCTCTATCTTGATGCTGGAGTTGTCCAGCTCCTTGGCAAAGGCATGGACAGCCTGGAGGAGGTCCTCACAGGTCTCTGGATCAATGTATGTCCTCCGTGTCGGGATCTTAACTGGAGTGGCGCGCGCGCACACACACACACACACACACACACACACACACACACACACACACACACACACACACACACACACACACACACACACACACACACACACACACACACACACACACACACACACACACACACACAGTGTTAGCAGATATATAGAAAATACAAACAAAAACTCTGTTATAGAGAATCGATGCAGATACTTTACCTCTCGGTCCATACAACTGGACAGAAAAATGGATAAGCCTACAGTGCGCGCGTGCACACACACACACACACACACACACACACACACACACACACACACACACACACACACACACACACACACACACACACACACACACACACACACACACACACACACACACACACACACACACACACACACACACACACACACACACAGAAAGGAGGCAGCCACTGGCAGCAGGTCTTAGTCTAGCAACAACAACAACCCTACATGACAGTACATGTGTGTTTCTGTGTGTTGTCTGGTGCTATTCAGTTTTTGTTTGGCCTTGTGAGCTCCTCAGACATAACTGGGACAGGGCAGAACAGGCAGAGAGGTCTGGTTGAGCTCCTGCTATTTGATGGTTGTTGTCAGCAGCAAAACTTAACTCAAAATAACGCGGTGCAATACAGTATCTAATGTATGTTTTCTTACAAGCAACTCTTTATATAATTTAGGTTGGCCAAAGCTACCAACTGTTTAATTGTTAGTTAAGAATTTGGAAAGAAAGAAAGAAAGAAAGAAAGAAAGAAAGAAAGAAAGAAAGAAAGAAGCAAATTAACGTGAACTTTCACTGCACACAATTAAACCATGAGCAGGCAGTTGTTCTATCGTGTTTACTGGATTTTAGAACTAGCCTGCACATGCCCACATGAGTTAACAGCTTTCAACCTGGTGTCCCTATTTGTACGATTTTCAAACACTATTTTAGCTAGTCTAACTATTCATCGTATGACAATGATGGTCAGGCTTCCAGAAAAGCCTGACCGAGGTTTGAGCTGCAATGTGATTACAGCTCGGGATCGACCCTTAACAGTCGTACGTTGCCTCTGCCTCTGCCTCTGCCTGCCTCATAACAGCTTATTGATTGATGCACACACACACACACACACACACACACACACACACACACACACACACACACACACACACACACACGCGCGCACGCACGCACGCACGCACGCACGCACGCACGCACGCACGCACGCACGCACACATGCACGCACGCACACATACACACTCATTCTGCTCTACTGTATGTCTTGTGGGTGATTGGTTTCAGGGTTAATTGTGTCACGGCCACAAGCGATTGAGGGGAAACTGAAGGATATTCACGCACGGTTGCACGAGAGGCACAGTATGCGTTGAAGTGCAAGTTATCCCACAGATTTATATAATGCATCAAATCTTACACTAACAGTGAAAACACCACTCTCTCCCCCTCACACACACACACAATGGGACATATGCGCTGTATAACTAATCTGTTAATGGAGATTACAGCAAGTCCTGATCCTCCCTCTCTCCCAGTGCGTGTTTCTAGGTCACTCCAAAAATACTGGGATATAAAACTAGTGGTCTGAGCGACATCTGTATGTGGAATGATGGTGTGATAAGACAGTTGTTTCTCTAATCATGCTCTCAACCAACTCAGAGCTTTGAAAACAATTCTCCCTCTCTTGCATCCAACCCTCTATTGTGTTAAGTCCCTCAGCCATTAATCACTTAAACTGCATATCATTTATTGTACGTCAAATAGCGAGACGAGCCAACCAAGCTCACTGTGAGCTTGTAGATCTGCTATTTTTGCTGAATGTTACCTCATTATGACAAGCCCAGAATAGGGATGCTGGGGTTTGTGTGGTTAAACTCCACTCGCCCCTCTCCCCTAGACCAGGGGTCTTCAACAGGGGGTCCGGGACCCCGGGGGTCCTCAGAGTTACTATAGGGGGGCCGCCAAATCTTTGTGATAGGATCATTCTTTTAAATGAACAACTTGAACCCTCGCATCCCTATTCTGGGGAGAACTTTAGACAAAAATAGCAGATCTACAAGCTTGAGGCGTTGAGAGCTTGTAGATCGGCTATTTTCGACAAATAGGTTTGGTGTAGAGGTAAAAAAAAAAAGAGCAGACCAAGTAGAGAGTGAAAGGTCAAGTTTACTAAAAACACGAATCCAACATAGACTGATGATCCAACATAGACTGATCCAAGATAGTCTATGAATCTATCAAATCAATTAAAATCTGCATCACATTTATACAATATTTAGAGGGGGTCTCTGCTTCATCTCTCTCTCAGCTAAGGGGTCCTTGGCCTGAAAACGTTGAAGACCCCTGCCCTTGCTATTCAAAAAGAGGAAGCGGTCACCTTCCGGTGGAGGTCCTCTCGGTGACTTTTACCCGGTGGGATTGCAGAATGTCTCTGGAGAAGGGTCCGTTTGGAACCCCCTTCAAGGAACCCTGAGGGTCCCTGGACCCCACTTTGAGAACCACTGGTGCAAGTGAACAGCAGCAGAATGTGTCTGTGTCTGCATTAGGCAGAGCTGTGCATGTGCAAGCTGCCTTTGCAAGCGTGTCTGTAATTTTGTGTCTTTGTTTGTTTCTTTGTTTGGGCAGATTTTAAGTCCCGGCCTGCATGCCTGCAGCTCGTTATTCATTCAGATCCAAACCCCTCCAGAGACCTTAGAAAGCTGGGATATTAAACAACACACGCGTGCGCGCGCACACACACACACACTCTCTGAATTCCCTCAAAATATGTGCATACCATAACGTCATTGTCGGATGGAAACCTTATACGTCCAAAACCGTTCGTTTCGTATTTATCATCTAAAAAATGTGCTAAACTAGTGAAAACAGCCGATTTACAAGCACACAACGCCTCGCGATGCGAGGCGTTGTGTGCTTGTAGATCTGCTGTTTTCACTAGTTTTGTGCGGCGGTCTTGTATGATGAAGCAGAGCTTTCCTTTACCAAAAAACGTACCCATTTGAAACTTGGAGATACAAGGTTTCTGCCCGACAATGACGATAAGAAAAGTGGCACACACACGCAGCTATGCATGCATACACCTACATGCATACTGAATTCCCTGCAAATGTGTGTGCACCATGAGACGCGTGCACACACACACACACACACACACACACACACACACACACACACACACACACACACACACACACACACACACACACACACACACACACACACACACACACACACACACACACACACACACACACACACACACACACGGGAAGTGATATGTCAAAGCAGTTCCACTCTGTCACTGTCGAACACAGCCCACGGGGAGCTTTTATGAGCCAAGTTAAAAAGAAAGGCTCACGGAGCCATCGACAAGCCTTGTACTACAACTTAAACATTTAATACAGAGTATCTGCTGTTCCCAGAACAGAGGCACAATGTCTGCTGCCAGCGTCGTGTTTTCAGAGCTCTGTCGCTTTCAGTAACAAACCCCCACTCTCTCTCTCTACTCTCCCTCCCTCCCCCCACCCCTGCCTTTGTATTTCTGCCTCCTCCTCCTCCCCATTTCAATCTCTCTCCATGAAATTCTGTCCTCCACCCCATCTAATGGAGAGCAATCATGCATTTTGAGTTGGCTGAAGAGTATGGGTAGGCGATATGGTGATAATTATCGTTGAGACGATACAATGTCTCCACGATATGCCTTTTCAGAAGTGTCGTATATATCGTGATACAATTGAGGGAGCCTTGTAAAAAATCCTGTTTAATCGTTAATACGGAGATTCATTACCGAATTCAATTTAAACCCGCATTTTGGTCTAAATGAGTAGTTCTCAAACTTTAAAATGTCATGGTCTCCACTTAACTCTGACAGTATACAAATGAAACCAAATGGACCCGTAAGGGTCCAAAGTTCAATTTAGACCTCCCAAAAGGAACCCAGAGAATCTAGTTTTTGTCAAGTAACTTGAAAATTAACCATAAAAACCAATGTGAAAAAGAATCGTGATAAAATCGTGTATCGTGATACAGCTTGGGAAAATATTGTGATATTGTATTTTTCCATATCGCCCACCCCTACTGAAGAGCCTGATTTATACTTTGTCGTACGATGGTGTTGTGTGCCGAAAATAGCACAATGTTTATGGCACACGACACCGTCATATGACATAGCATAAGCCAGCTCAGTGGCCTTGTGGTTAGAGTGTTCGCCCTGGGATTGGAAGGTCAGGGTTCAATCCCCCGGCCGGGTCATACCAAAGACTAGAAAAAATGGGACCCAGTGCCTCCCTGCTTGGCACTCAGCATCAAGGGTTGGATTGGGTTAAGTCTCTGCGACATACTATAGCGTCATGTCCAGAGGGTGTACTTGCAAATCATGGCTACATGGCTCGCTGCACACCCTGTGAATTAAGAATTAACACTGGTGGTAGTTAAAGCCTGGATGTGCGTATGGGCACACACACACAGGCACACACACACACACACACACACACACACACACACACACACACACACACACACACACACACACACACACACACACACACACACACACACACACACTTTTCTGTGTGACTTACATTGAAAGTAGAGTTCCTCATCTCCCTCTTGCGAGGCCTTGCTGTATCCGCATTGTCTGGGAAGACAAACAAACGCAGGCATCAGACAGTGATTTAGCCCTAGTCGCACAAACATCAGACGCAGCTTTATCTCCCGCCCATAACAGATCCTGAACGGTAAGCCGTGGCTCTGTGAGATGTGTGTGTGTGTGGGGATGGGGGGGACGGGGGGGAGACAGCAGCGCTGAGATTGGAAATGGAAAAAGATAAAGACAGGCATTCAGACGGACCCCCGATGTGATGGAGCTGATGAGCAGCGGTGAGATCAGAGGTGCAGACGAGCTGCATATCCACCCTGATATTGACCGAGCTCCGGAAACACGCGGCAGACGAACCGGCACGAAACTGATACGTTAATGTTGTTTTCTATGTTGTTTCAACCTGGGGAGCTGTGGGTATCTGGAACAAACGGAAGGCGACGGTGTGCGAGGCCGTGCGCGTGTGGACACACTCAACCTGGGCTGGTGTGTGTGCTACTGGTGAGAGGCACACATGTATTCGGCACACACACACACACACACAAACGGATATATCACAGATGCACCTGCCGTGCACATCCATTCTCTGTAACCATGAGGTTTTCTAAAGAGTAAAGAGCTGACCATGATCTCACTGTTAAATGAGCAGGGTTAACGGGTCACGAAAGTGGAGAGAGAGAGAGAGAGAGTGTGAGAGAGAGATAGTGTGTGTGTGTGTGTGTGTGTGTGTGTGTGTGTGTGTGTGTGTGTGTGTGTGTGTGTGTGTGTGTGTGTGTGTGTGTGTGTGTGTGTGTGCGTGTGTGTGTATGTGTGTGTGTGTGTGTGTGTGTGTGTGTGTGTGTGTGTGTGTGTGTGTGTGCGTGTGTGAGATCGAGAGAGAAAGAAGAAAGAAAGACTGAGAGAGAGGTTGGAACCACTGCAGTATCCTATTAACAAGTAAAGCGGACAGGCAGATAGGTTGATCAGAAGCACTATTACAGTAAGTGTATGTCATGTGTCTATTTGTATGCGCGTGCAGGTGTGTGTGTGCTTTCCTTTAGAGTGTGTTGTGTGTGCGTGCGTGCGTGTGTGCGTGCGTGCGTGCGTGCGTGCGTGCGTGTGTGTACAGTACATGTGTGTGAGGCCCCAATCCCATATCTGTTCAGGGAGCTGTGTGTTAATGTGTGTGTCACAACGCATCACCGCTTTACACAGACCTGGTTTGCTGCTGAGAAATGGTTCACACAGAGCCCGAAAGACTCACAGTGTGTGTGTGTGTGTGTGTGTGTGTGTGTGTGTGTGTGTGTGTGTGTGTGTGTGTGTGTGTGTGTGTGTGTGTGTACGTATTGTACATGTGATGGAGAGGGAGGGTGACACCCCCAGCCTGCGTAGCAGCAAAGGCTGGAGACAAGGTCAGAACCCCGTCTGTCACAAAGCCACCAGCAGGTAACACGCTGCACAGACCCTCAGGCCAGGGGATACGAGAAAGGGGCAGGGGGGACACAGACAAGACAATTAATGGGGAAGGGACTCGCCCGTTAAAAGTGAACATGAGGGAGAAGGAGCAAGAGGGGTGAGTTGGCCTTGTAGAAGTGTATATTTTTCGTCGTTGTCGGGTGGAAACCTTGTATCTCCCAAGTTTCAAATTTGTTACGTTCTTTCGCAAAGCAAAGCCCTGCTTCAACATACAAGGCCGTCGCACAAAAGTAGTGAAAACAGTAGATCTACAAGTTGTTTTTTAAATGATAAATGCAAAACGAACGGTTTTGGACATACAAGGTTTTCACCCGACAACGATGATTTGTATATTTGCAATGAATGGATTTGGGGGAAAGGCCTAAGGAAGAAAAGCTTAAAGGGGTACATGGGATGGAAAGCTGAGAAGGGCACAGGGCTGAGGAAGCGAAGAGGCAAGGAAATTACAGGATAGTGAAAAAGGTAAACGTAGAATAAACAGAACTTGAGTATGCAACGCAGTAAAATCTGCAGTGTTCATTTATCCATTTGTATCTCCTACTGTAGATGGAGTGTACAATAGAAAACATCTTCATCTTCAACTTAAATCCCATTGTTTGGATGTGTTTAGGAATGAATGTACGGCCGATGATGTGTTTGATACCATCGTTTAGTGATGTCACCACTTCATGGAGAAATTCTACAGAAGACGTACAGTATTTTTTGGCTCGCAACATTACTGACTCCTCAAATCAGAACAACAGGGCTTAGGTTGTAAATCTGCAAAATGTATTAAATGAACACTGTGCATTGTATTGTGCACATGCAGCACAGCGATAGGGGAGAGAGAGAGAGCAAACACAACAGGATGGTACAGGAATGAGGAGCTAAGAGAAGGAGGTAAGGACTAAGTACTCAGAGGCAAAGCACCGGCAATTTTGTAGTGTCACAAACTGTAACTGATAATATAATTTTCTGGGGTTGGATAATCACTGGGTACCAATTTCAAGAAATACAGCAAAGATAGAATATGGTTGGTTCCTGTCAGTGTCACATGTTTACCTCTGAAGAGGAAGTGGATGGGGGTTATTGTTTTCAGCCCCTTCCGTTTGTTTCTGTTAGAGGCGTAACTCAAGAACAGTTGGCCAGATTTTCATGAAACCTCTGGTTCAAAATGGTCAATGGTGAAGGCCATTAAGGCCACGGTCAAAATTCCATCATAATGGAGCAGACTTTCTTAACTGGAGCGACTTACAAAGTGCAAGATCGGTGTAAATGGCATTAACACTACTTGGCTCGAAAAAGGTCAAGGGTACAATCAAGGGCAGAAGGTCAAAATGACAATTACTGTAGTCATATTTATATCAGGTGGAAATCATTCATCTTGACAGTTGCATAGTGTTGGCAGAGGTATGCACTCTATGGAGTGCAATCGTGCTGGTTTAAACTTCTTATCATTGCCATGCCTTTGATGTCAGCAGAGCGAAACTGCTTGGTGGATGGAAATGGAGGAGCTTGCTTTTATTAATTCTTTGTTAATGAGCTTAGATTGAGATAAAATAATGAAGGCCCCTCCACCTTGGGCCCTAGTAACTCAGTCCCACTTTCCCCCCCCCCCTTGTGACGCCCCTGGGAGTGAAAGGAAAAGGGAGGGAGGTGCAGGCATGCCAGTGTACCTGGGCATCAGTTGTGTGAAGGGAGGAGGAGGAGAGAGAAGAGGAGGAGGAGGAAGAGTGGAGAAGGAGGTGGAGAGCAGCACCACACTAGCAGGAGTTACGTTGGAGGAGCTCGCGCAGAGGCTGCTGGGAAAAGACAAGGAGGGGAAGGGAGGGGTCCCTTGTCAAATTATCGCTCCTAATGTCGCTCAAAGGTTGTTCTGCTAATTCAACATCAATAGGCTATATATGCACAGCAGCCATTTTGGAGAGAAGTTGGGTCTCTTTTCACTTCCTTTACTTCAAGTGTTAGCAATAATACTAATGAAGGATCTGTTCCAATCTGGTCAAACAGAGTCAGGGTGCTGATATAGTGATATTGTGAATGTTGGCTCACTGGAAACACTCTGCTACACCAGTAAGTCTCAAAGTGTGGTCCAGGGACCCTCATGGTTCCTTGGGGGTTCCAAATGACCCCTTAAAAAGGTGTGTAACTCTGAGAGTGTACAAATGGAACCATTATTTTGCACACACTGCAGAGTTATGGGGGTCCTTGAAATAAAAGGTTTGAGAACCACTGTGCTACATGAAATGGAACAGAGCCTTCATTAGTATCATTGGTAACACCTGTGAAGGAATATAGCTGCTGCGCATAGAGCCTATTCACATAAAGAAATACAGCATATACCCACACGCTATACACATTTTATTTAGCATATATTTGCTGTATTTCTTTATGATGAACCTGAGCAGAGGAATATGCTGCACGCCAAGAAAAAAAACTATAAAGATAAGGATGTGAGTATATCCACCCTGATGAACAATAACATTCTGTAAGTGATAGGTCGGGCCTTGTATATTTGGATGGATTTTGATTGGCTTGTATCATTCATCAAATCACTCTGAAAGTGATCCCAACAATATTGTTCGCCACTGTCATCATCCACTTCAGTTGGAACCATTTTTAAAACAATAATTATAGTTATAATTGTAGGTGTGGACGGCCCTTTTATGTGCTAATTCTAGCAAAGATCAGCGTTCACTTCGCTTTTCTTTTCAGAGATTCTTTTTTGTATTTCCCAAAACATATGTCAATGAATATTCTTCAATTGAATTCTTTTTATTTTTTATTTTAAGAATTGGAAGAGACCGTCGTATAAAAACCTTTTTCGCTAAAAGACAGAGGTCACTCTCAATTCAAAATGAACCTGTTGGCAATGGCCAGGCCAACACTGACAAAGGTGTAACAAACAACCACTCTCTGAAGTGGTGCTGTACAGAAGTTGGCAGCGTGCACTCTAGGTTAGGAATTCAAACTGCATGCTGGCGTCAGACATTCGGAGGGTCTTGTTAGACTGTAAACGAGACAAAGGATACAAACACATGAGCTGTTTTTGCCAACTTCGACAACTCACTGTCTACCCAGTCCAGTCCCACCCACACTCCAGTTGGAAGTGTCTCTCCAAAAACTACCAATTAATGTCAAATTCCATTCTAATATAAGCAGCCCACTCGTTTGTTTCTGCAGGGCAAACAACTGAAATGAACAAACCACTAAACAAAATGGATTGCATTTGGGAGAACCTCTCGCTCAGTGCTCTCTCTTAATATGAAGCATATTAAAATTAAATCTTGAGCGTAAGACTAATAGGCCAAAAGAGCAGGAATAGCATCCAAAATGACAGCAGAGGGCTGTAGGGGTGAAAGTGAAACCAAGAGTAAGTAAGCCTGTGGGGGGGGGGGTGACATACACTGTAAAATCCTGAGCGCTAATTTGACCCTGAGAAATGTACAAATGGAATCAAAGGGAACCTTTCGGATCCCTTTGATTCCATTTGTACTCTCTTAGACACTAAAGTTACACACTCTGAGTTACACATTGATTACCGGTAATGAACACAAACTGTGCTCGGCAATGAAGAAATTTCACCCAACTCTACTTTCTTGGGCGTGCGCAAAAAAAGTAGGCTGGAAATAGTTGACTGAGGAGATCGGAAACAAAAAATAAAGAAATACACGCACTGGCAGGTTGGAGGGCATAGGGGCCGGGCAGCCCTGCTGGCGATCCCAGGGGCCACATCTACAACGGATAATGTCCGTGGCCGTCTACCGACTCTGATGAGAAAGCCGCTGATCTGTGCCAGAAACACAGCGAACCACACAATTTTTGCTCAGACCTTTCCTGCTCCACTCTCCCGTTTTGCCGGGGTTTTTTTTCCTCCAATCCCTCGCTCCCATGACTGTGTCCTGGAGAGTCAATGGCCCTCTGCAATGACCCCTCCACCTGCAGCCTTTATTCTGGCACTGCCCTCCATCTCCCGCTCTCAGGGTGCTTGTCATTCACTCACTCACTCACTCACTCCACCACGTGCTGAGTGACGCACGCACACACACACTGGTGTGACCAGCAGAGGAGAAACAAATCCCTGCGCTGTCCAGTCAAGCCCACAGGCATCTTGGAGAATGTTTGGGGCAATGCCCCGGAACTATGGTTTTATCAAGCTCTGTCTAGCACCAATGGACTCAAAAGACTGAAATCATTCTGTGTGTCTGTGCGTGTGTGTGTGTGTGTGTGTGTGTGTGTGTGTGTGTGTGTGTGTGTGTGTGTGTGTGTGTGTGTGTGTGTGTGTGTGTGAATCAGATAGAGGGGGGAGAGATAGAAAGGAAAGATATTATAGGGGAAGAAAGGACAGCAAGAAGCACTTTCCATTTTAGTAACAGACCTTTCTGCGGCTTTTCACAGGGCATGTTTGCGAGATGCGGTTTGTTCCAGAAGTGTGTATTGATCGGCATAAATGACAGAGGGGATCATGAGAGTGTGTGTGTTTATGCACATGTATGTGTGTGCCTATGACTCGTAATGAGGACCTAAAGAGATGAAGGAATAAGATGGTATAGGGATGGAGAGAGATGCAGCCAGAGAGAGAGAGAAAATGTGATTTCAGCTCTGACACATGGCAATGTCACTCGCCAAAAGTACAGTAACTGTTTTACACATGCCAGTAAATCAGTTATTTGGGGGCGAGTGACACTGCTATGTGACAAAGTATAATGTAGGCTCAACCCTAAGCTGGCCGAGCGCGGACGTTCTATGACCCAGAAGGGCGGGGATACGAACCAATGAATCTCATCGGCCAATCCTGATCTCTGTGCCTGCCTCCCCTCCCCTCCCCCACCACCCCTCTCTCTGCTCCTGTCGGCTATTCTGCTGCCGGCTGCTGCTAAACAAGGAAGTGAGTCTTGGTGGAAAACGAGTGATAAATCATAGCGATTTTGATCATTACAATGAATATAAGCATAAACAAACCAGTTCACATGAACAATATTGATGTAAAATAAGATATAAGATGCCTGGATCCCGAGGCTAGCTCAACCCTGATGCAGAACCAATCCAGCACACACAGACACAATTTAGAACTACGTCATCTGATGTGTGCGTGAGCAGCACACTCTTCGCGTGTTTCTGTGTGATCAAGGGGATATCGTGGTAATTGAGGCCCTTTGGCTGTGGCTGGGGGCTGATTGTCTATTTGCAAACATGAGAGCATGGTAATTGAGGCATCGAGCCATCCCCTCTTTGTCTGCGCGTGAAACATGAAACGCACAAGCTAACGGTTCAGCAGAGATGAATAATGGTGGGCTGCACATGATGAATGTGATCATGAAGGCACAACGGACAGATGCAGATAGATAAGCGAGATCACCCAGGGCTGTGTATCAGAATCATCTGTTTAGTGGACAAGTATCTATGTTCACATGCAAGGAATCTACACTAACGGGCACATACATTCCAGAGATAAATTCAGAGAAAAAGCCATATTATTGCAGAGGATTGCGTTGAAGTCAATGGGGGCTTTTCACTTCCTGGTGACGTAATCTCCCAAAGCATCATGGGAAACTGAGTTCCTCCATAACTCTGGGGTACAGCAGACGGCGATGCAATTGAGGGACATACTCCTCAATGGCAGGGAACCGTGGCTTTTTGAATTAAAGAGTACAGTATGTCCCTCAATGGCAGGCAATGTGTTTTAACATCCATGTGTTTTGTAAACTTATGTTAACTCATATGCTGCTATTTTAAACATAGGCTGAACTGTTTTCCTGCCAAATTGTCCTTACCTTTTAACGTGGGCACGTGCACGCATAGTGCATGATCTGTGCGCGACTCATGTAGTAGACCGGTAGACAAGATGACAGCTTTCGAATAAAAAAAAATCCTTTGGAATAGACAAATCCGTTGCCAGGCAGTATCCTGCTGTATCCGCCAGTATTTACATAAGAAAACATTGGAAACGGCCAGCTGTGCGCTGCCGGGCACAAGAAGCAAACAGGGCACAAGAAGCAAACAGCTATCAAATAAAAAAATGTGTGAAAAAAGACGATGATATGACCGTCCAGCTCCTTCCTCTGTTTACAATGCAAACTTATGGGACGGAAGCTACGATTGGGCTTTTGACAGGATACGGAAACCTAGATCCGGTCAGAACAGGAAATACGGCCGGATACAGTTAGGAGGCGGGCCTAAGACTCCGAAACGGCTATATACTGCGATCATACTTTTAATTGTTTCATAATGATTAAAGCTAATTACATTTCCGGGATCTACGGGCATCGCAGAGTGGTACAGCGGGAAATCTCCGGTTTCGACGGGGATCGCGGGAAACGAGTTAATAAAATAAAAAAGGAATAAGGAATATATATATATATATATATATATATATATATATATATTAGGGATGCGAATCTCGACCACTGAGGCGATACGATACGCATCACGATACACTACCAGCGATACGATATAATTGCGATACATTGAAATCTTGCCGATACGATACATCACGATTCACCCCTGACCCCGATACGATGCGATATGATTCACGATACTTTGCGATACACCCCTGGTCCTTACGATGCGATACGATTCACGATTCGGTGCGATTCAACACAATGCAAAGGATTTGTATTAAGCCCATGTAAATTTCCCCCCAAAAGAATTACTAAAAATTAAATGCATTAATTTCCAAACAATTTATTGTTTCACTGTAGTACTAACAATCCAACTTATTGAAATCTGGGAGAACACTCCTTGCTGGCTGGTAGAATTGTTTGATTAATACTATATCATTATATCATTATTATATATCATTACATCCTCAACAGGTGGTCAGGGACCCCTAGGGTCCTCAGAGTTATGTGAGGCGGCCAAATATTAATAGTTAGTTTTTACAGTAACCAATTGAACCCAAGCAAGTAGCAACCCTATAGGGGAACATTAGCCAATACATTAACACTTATTGAGGGTTTAAGAGATAATAATTCATGGATTATAATGAATAACATAAATCCATCATATTATTAGAAAAGATAATGTGTGAACAAATAAACACAACATAGTAATGTATTAATGTCACTGATGATATAGTGCTGTCAAACAAGTCTCTGACAAGTTTTAATCTGCAACAGTTTTATATAATAGCCTACAGTAGTCTAAAATAGCCTACAGTGGGGGTCCCTGCTTGATCTCTCTCTTCTCAATTAAGGGTCCTTGACCTGTATTATTATTATATTGTATGAATATAATCTAGGATTTTGCCATTTCTAGCCAAAATGTTTTAAAACGTAGATATTTGAGTCACAACGTGTCGCGTTGTGAGCTTGTAGGTCTGCTATTTAGGTGCGTGCGCGACACCGTCGAGCTGCCAAGTATAAATCAGGCTCCAGCCTCTCTTTGCAGAGGGAACAGCAGCAGCAGAAGAGTGCTACAGTAACAAGTTGTGAAACAGTGTCAAATACTTTGTTTTAATCGCTAGCTGCACGCCCAGTATCGTTGTTGTAGTTCATACGTGTGTGTAGTTAAAGTGTGGAAGCTTCTGCTTTGTTTAAATCAATTCTGTCGCAGACTCGACAAGAAGAACAAACGGGTGTGGAATGTGGATCATAATATCACGCAGCGTGCTCCAGTCCAGTGACACAACAACGGATCACATCAGCGACACATTGGACAGGGATGTTATAAAGCTAAACGTGGTACTAATCTTGCATGTTTAACCAGTGGGCTCACGAGTGCTGTCTGTCTGTATCTGCATTCGGTCGGGTCGGGTGTTCACTGCGCTCAGCTCAGTGCTGCTGTAAAAGACGCATGTCTGTAGAGTGTCTGTACAATGTCTGTACAAGTGCTTTTTGGGGGAGGGCTGATGGGGCATTCAATGCGCCTCGGAAACACAGGATAGAATGAAATACTATTATGAAAAAACCGATCCAACCGTGGAATGTACCGATCCAGACACTCACGATACGATACATCACGATTCCAGCCGTCAATTGTACCGATCCACCCTGAATGAACCGATTCACTCGTGTCGCGCACGTTTGTATCGCGATTACGATCCGTACCGGTATATCTTCGCATCCCTAATATATATATATATATGTATATATATATGTATATATATATATATATATATATATATATATATATATATATATATGTCACGGTTAGATAGAGAAGCGGTTAGATAGAGAAACGGAGCGCTCGTTGTGCGTCGCGGGGCGGAACAAGCGGTCGCTTTGATCCACAACAACGTCGCGTCGGCAGGAATGATAGCGCGCACCCCACGGAGGTTAGGGTTAGGGTTAGGCATAGTTTTACTGAGGTTAAGGTTAGGGTTAGGGTTAGAGTAAGGCATAGTAAGCTAATGGCTAAACACTGCCGAGCTAGGCTAGTAAATAAACGAAAGAGAGTCGCAAACGAGTGACGTCAGCCCCTCATTAGTGAACGGCTGTTGCCGCCATCTGGTGGTGATTGGTGTGTGGTGAACGACAAAACAAGTGCTCTTACCATGATCTCACTGAGTTACCCAAACTGACTGTAACATATATACTACACACACAGACATATTGATGCTACATATTTATGCTTATTTATTCTTTATATTATTGTCAGAGAGTAATGCACTTCATTCCTTGTACTGTATGTGAACATGCTGCATCTTTCACAGTGTAAGTGCAACCTTTATTTTTACACAAAGTCTCCTAAAGTGCATTACCGTATTAATATATAATACGGTATACGGATACAACAATATAAGTAATCGACATCATTGTGTGTGTGTGTGTGTGTGTGTGTGTGTGTGTGTGTGTGTGTGTGTGTGTGCACGCGCGCGCGCCTAGGTGTGTGTGCCTATGTGTGTGCGTGCGTGCCTAAGCGTTCACTCTCTTTGAGAGTGCATGACTGACAGATCCTGTTTGTAGTGCGTTGGATACGGGTGAACAGAGGCCACTTCCTCATTGTGCTCTTTCATCTGATCCACTCTCTTTATCCACTAGATCTCCATCTCTCTGTACTACAGATTAACGCTGATGCTCTGTCTCTACGGTACAGTATATCACAGTGCTGACAGTACACAGACGGGTGTACTGTCAACTCAACGGAACAGACCTGCTCTATCTTATCTGATTCACAGGCGAGTTCCGGTAGGTATGAACTTATGGGAGAGATATGAGCAGCGTGGAAGAGAACAGTGTATGAGAGAGAGAGAGAGAGAGAGAGAGAGAGAGAGAGAGAGAGAGAGAAATTATATGCAAACCAAGCACAAGGCACAGATGCTATGTACAGAATTTGAAAATGCTGGAATAGGTTATCAGGCAAAAATAAACCAGTAAGACTCCCTAATCGGGAGATAAGCGACCGTCAGGCATACACAAACTTTAGAAGGCAATCGTAGCCAATCAGGAGGGAATATGGGAAATGGGACAGATCCATGTTGATGACATGACTTTAGAGATACTGCTGCTGTGTACCGCTTTGCGTGATTTTATCTGTAGGAGCAGTGTCCAAAAATGTGCTTTGCAAAGATCGGCCTCATGGTGGCGCTAGAAGAGGGCCATGTGAGAAATCAGGGCTGGAGGTTGTGAGTTGCCATCCAAGGAGTGTGTGTGCAAAGTTTGGCATGGATAGGGACAACGGCTCCGGAGATAAGAGTATAGGGCCAAAAGTGTGACGTGACGTGACGGACGGAGGGACAGCCGGTGAATAAACAAGCGCTCCCTTTCCCATCTCAGTCAATCACAGGGCTTCAAAGCTTAAGAGTCCACATTCCAGGAGAAAACAATATTGCGATCTGTAGGGTCCATTTGCATTCATGAGTATTTTACTGTGTGTACATTGTGTGATTGGGGCTGACTGTGCATGCATGCATGAGTCTAATTGTGTGTGCGTGCCGTGACCGCATCGTCGAGTGAGTCTGCTTGATCACGGTGATGCGTTTAAGTCGGCAGAGAAGCGCTCAGCTGAATAAATCCTACCATATAGTATTAGTATATGACCTACATGCGAAATGCACAATGTGATACAACTCCCCTGAGAGAAGCCAAAATTAAACAGGGATGTGAAACCTATCACGATGGCTGGTAGGTTGAAGAGCTGGGTGCCATGGCAAAAAGAAATTATATATATATATATATATATATATATATATATATATATATATATATATATATATATATATATAATGAGAACCAGAAGACCTTCTTCCAATAGCAAGTAGGGATTAACATGAGGATATCTGTATGGAAGAAAAACCAAATGTCAAATTGTCTAGTTGATCACGTTGGTAAATGGGAAGTGAAACTATTTTCTTCTGGCGCACACACAGAGACAGAGAGACAGAGAGAGAGACAGAGAAAGAGAGAGAGAGAGAGAGAGAGAGAGATGACAGAGAGAGAGATGAGAGATGATATACTAAACAATCCAGAAAGCACAAAGGGAGAAGCGCACACTTAGGTTGGTGAGGTGCTGACCAACCTAGGTCGAAACCTACGTTTCGACTGTAGCAGTCTTCCTCAGGGTTTACAATAAGCAAAACATATTAGTTGTATTGTTAGACACTGCTATGGTCCCCTATAAAAGGATTGCAATGCCATTTAAACATTGTGCAGAACGTTCAGTATTGTACGTGTCATCCATGCTTGGTGACTTATACCTCAAAATAAAAGTAGAATGTGTTTTTTGGGGGCACATACTACATGACTCATCCATTTGTACAGTGCTTTATTCCCCAACGGTTCAGGCCACCTTTACAGTTCACATGCTGTAATCTCACCTTAGTCTCACCTCAGAAAAGAAATGTTTGGGGCCCTTGTTTCCTCCCCAGACCCTTTAAACCCCATGGGATATAATGGCCTCTAACAATAATGGCTGCAGTCTCACTGTTCTCTGCCAACCGCCTCAAATCCCATTACCTTCAATGTGTCAAAAAAAACAACAAGAACAGAGCTTTTGGACAGAGTACTGAGCAATATGGGGCCAGCCAGCGGTGGTGCAGGCTAATAAGGCTGCCCATTGCACACCTTGTGACTGTACTGTATGTTTTCACAACGGTGGCCACTCTCACACCACACACTATGAAAAGAAAGACGTTGAAAGAGATGGCCTTGAGGGCCCTTACCCTTACGTGGGGCCCCAGCAATGAAGCAAACTGGAGAGTTACATTACTTTGGACTGGATTAAGTACGGCGACTACACAGCTGACTGGTTCGCCGCCAACCCTCTCAACCTCTCTTCACAGCTCACTATCTAGCCCGACCACTCTTAGGTGAGAAACTAATTAAACTGCAAAAGGACCGTGAAACTGCCCATACTCATTTAAAAAGACAAAAGAGGGTAAGATTTTGACCCTGAACTCAGACAACTTGTTTTTAATCAATGTTACTTGGGGAAATGTGCTGGGTTTAACTGTGAAGCCACCTTCTTCCATTGTCACTTCACTGTGCTTGGCTCCCACTGTGCAAGAAAATCATTGGATTACTGTACTCTGGATTATAATGGAGTGGGCACACGACAGTGTGCCAGAGATGTTGAGTGTGTGTGTGTGTGTGTGTGTGTGTGTGTGTGTGTGTGTGTGTGTGTGTGTGCATGTGTGTGTGTATGTGTACCTCCTCCAGATGAGCAGGCCCACTCCCATGGACAGCAACATAATGAGCGCGGCTACAGACACCACCACGATAATCACCACAGGACTCTGTTCACTGGATGCCAGGGCCACTGGGGAAGACAAACACACACACACACAGCACACACACACGATTAAAGTTTCATTTTACACACACACCTACTGTACCAAGAACATGCTATTGTAGTGTTGTAGAGTCAACATCTAATAAGTATACAAACACGCAGTTGTGTCTGTGAAAGCAACATTGATGTGATGTGACAATGGAACCATAGCCCTCCTCCCAAGGTAACCTATTGAGTGCACCTGTGTTAAGCACATGAACCCTAGCGTTGGGCATGTCATGACGTGAGAACGTTTCCCCCCCGGAGCTGAGCCGAGGCCACGCCCAACGCGGATGTGCTTCTCTCGCTGCTTTGGCAAAGTATAGTTATTGACAAAACCATGACGGCGGCGTGCCGTCTCAGGCGACCATGAGCCACATGAGACACCGCCGAGCGAGCGGCAGGGAGTGAGTCGCTGTGTCGAGGTCGCATGAGCCGACTCAGTGCCGTTACCGAGTTATGTGCCGTTATGGACAGAATAGTAAATATTGTTGTGGGGACTGCTTCTGCGACCGACTGTGGCTCAAAGGGACTTCTCCCAATCACAGCACGTCCTTGCACAAGCTCCTCCCCCTAATCTCCTCAGCTCCGGGGGGAATAGCACACTCGCTGTCATGATAGGCAAACATTCAGTGAAAATTAACAGTCAGAGGGTGGGTGAGCGGGAGAGAGAGAGAATGATTGGAGTGTTTATCTTTGTTTGACATGCCACCTCTGTATAAACAGTGTTGCTCTAATACTGCAGAGGCTGTGAATACGAGTCAAGTTAACAATTTGTGAAGTTTCCCCTCCAGAGTAAACTGTGATTGAAGCCAACATTCTAACTTGGTAGTGGTAAATTAACATATTTACGACCTAACAAAGCGACCCGATGCATCGTAAATTAACCACATAAACCCTGGCTTCCCTATTCTAGGCATGACATAAAAGGCAAACATTCTGCGAAAATGGCAGATCTACAAGCTCACAAGACATTTGGTATAGACCCCTGGGAGACCCCGGTCAACAAAGAATATACTGTAGGATTTAAGTGGTTACATTTTTCCTGAATGTGATGTTGGTGTGTCACAAACCACACATAACCGTGTGTGTAATGTATATAAACTCTCTCTCACTATCTCTCTCTCTCTCTCTCTCTCTCTCTCTCTCTTAAGTGACACAAGAGAGATGCTACCAAACTGCGGAGGAGGCGGTTTTTCAACAACCTCCATCTTCACACATTCTTAAGAAATGCTCAGACTTGCTCTCTTGCCTTCTCTCTGACTCTGTCTCTCTCTCTCAAACTAACAGGCTTTGTGTGTGGGCTGGCTGGGCGCCCACTCAAACCCCGAGCCCAAACTGCCTGGCGGCACTGGAACAAGGCAGCAGAGGGAGAGAGAGGCGAGAAAGAGGCGAGAGAAAGCGAGGTAGGGAGGGAGTGAGGGAGGAGAGAAGATGAAGAAGAGGCGTAAAATGGCTACTCACGCTCGCCAAGTGTCTGCAGCTCGAGGGGAGCGCTGTACGCCCCGTAGTCGATGGGCAGCGTAGAGGAGGGCGAGGAAGAGGACGAAGAGGAGGACGAAGAAGAAGAAGAAGAAGTGGAGGAAGAGGAGAGAGGGGAGGAGGAGAGGGAGGAGGGGGGCGCCGGCATGGAGAAAGGGCGGATGATGAAGACGTATGCAGTTCCAGGTTTGAGGTTGTTGACACTGATGCGGGTGGCCGCGGTCTTCACAGTGGAATAACTCTGGTCTTTCTGTTCCTGGAGGGAGAAGGAGAGAGACACACACAGGGCGAGTTGAGACTTGGAGGTGGAACACATCCAGTTCTTTGTGAATGTTTACAGGCGGAGAGGAAGTCAGTCGGAAGGGCGTGAAAAGTAGTAGAACATTGGATGGATCATCATCACAAGCCTGAGGAGAGACCGGTTCACTGGAAACAAACAGAATGAAATACGTAGGTGTTGTGTGTAACTTGCCCTTTGGGTGAATACCGAAAGTTTTGCCAGTCTGTGGTCTTGCCAAGAAAACACAGAGAAGCCTCGATGGTAATAACTAAGTGAATGTATTCACAGGAAATAATATATACAGTACAGCACTGTACTTAGGAAATCTCTCATTGTGAGTAAAGCTAAGTAATACGCATATGTGTCATGGGGCAGTGTATAGGTCATGTGCATTTGCGTAATTACTTGCTTTTACGTTTCGGCCTTTGGGAAAAGATTCTCTTCGTTTTTGACCCCACAAGTGTTTTAAAGTGAAATACTCCTTTAAGTGCCGATCCACTGCGTGCGAGTGTGTGCGCCACAGGCATGTGCACTTGCGTTCTCCCACTTGCATGCAGTAATGAGCATTAGGAGGTTGCATGCGCGTGACCTTTAAGGCTCTCTCATACATGTGCATCAGTAATCATCACATGGAGCGCAGAACAAAGGAAAATACAGAGGCAGTGTGGGAGAGAGAGTGGGGGGAGCGGGGAGACAGATATCGACATTCAGGGAGAGTGAGAGCTGTAATTGAGAGAAGTGATATGGAACATAAGAGAGGACTTGAGGAAAAGCTGGAGATTGAACTCTCATAAACAGGGGAATCGGTTTTGGCTGGAAGTTAGGGTTCGATATGCTGAAGGAGATGGGGCAATATCCCCTCTCTCAGGTCATTCATTTTTATGGCCGGAGGAGACGTGCTTTTACCCCGGCTTCTGGTCAGACTGAATTGAATACATGGGGTGCCTGATACGTTTAATATTTATGTTTGATAATAAAACAATTTAATTAAATATGTAAGTTAATCACATTAACATTTTTTATAAGCATTTTTCTTTTTTTGACAAATACAGCATTAACCATTATTTTGTTCAATATTGGTCAAAAATCCTCACACAGCTTATAGATCAGCTATTTTCACAGCATATAGCTTAAGTGGCCCGTGCATGCGTGTGTGTTAGTTTTACCTTCTCGTAGTATTTGACCTCGTACTCGGTGCGGCTGATGTTGGGGTAGGAGGGCTGTCTCCACACCAAGGTCACACTCTTATGTTCTATCTTCTCTGCTCGCAGCTCACTGATCAGAGAGGGTACTGGAGAGAGAGAGAGAGAGAGAGAGAGAGAGAGAGAGAGAGAGAGAGAGAGAGAGAGAGAGTTTAGAAACACCATTCACTGTCAATGACATCATCTATCTATAAATTAGCCAAATCTATGTCTGTGTATGTGTGTCTGTGTGTGTCTGTTTATGTCATCCAATGGGAAAACCCTTGAAAAAACACAGGGTGACGTCATCCAATGGGAAAAAAACCCTTGAAATAACAGAGTGATGTCATCAACTGGGTGATGATGTCACAATCATTACCATCAACAGCCAATGAGGGACAAGCATTCTTGGTGACGTCACCATCAACAATTGCAGCCTGATATAAACTATTAAGACGCTTCAGGGCGACAAGCGACCTCGCCCCAAAAGGGCTAGGTCGTGCCACAGTGATTTGGTACGACCGGGCTGTGGACATCAGTGTCGATGGATTTACACGCCTTTCTTTCTTGCACATGTGATTTATAGGGAAGCATTTAGCAACACGGAGCACATTGGACAAGCAGGCTGCAGCTCGTTTTGTGTTAGTAAGAACATGGGGCTGTTAACAACTGGGGCAATTCTTGGAAAGCTGACGCCAGCATAGCATAGAACACAGGTGCAGCCAATGACTGTGACATTAACATGCACATTCTCGTGAAATATACAGCCAGACTTTAGAACGCCTCTGCTTTAGACAACATGTTGGCTGCGGTCTAAAACAAGGCGATAGTGGAATCGTTAAGGTCTTTGTCTAATCGATCCACCCGGAACCGGTTCTCAACAAGAACCGGTTCTCGATTCCCATCCCTAACAGTAAGTACAGACTTGACAGTCCCACAACCCCAGCATTTCAAACAACACCCAGACATTGATAAATGATATGCACAGTGCAGAGTCAAGTCTGTCCATGAAGAGCCAGCAAGAGAACTAGAAATCAGAGCTTCAGTTGCAATCCTACAGGAACACAGAGACAAGACCGCACAGCAAGGAGAGAGGAGGGAAACGCAAGAGAAGAGAGCCAGTACGAGAAAGCGAGAATGAAAAGACAGCGAATGGACGTGGAGAACTAATTAATTATTGAAGAAGAGGCATCACGGACAACTTCATTGATCTCCACAAACTGCCATGATCCTGCATGGACAAAGGGCATCGTGTGCACGTTTATACGAGAGAGAGAGAGAGAGAGAGAGAATTAAAGGGGAAGAATTAAACAATGCCTGGGTCAGCATTGTTGACCTGACAGTGGATCCATACCATTATGGATTGACTGACAACTATGTATTGACAGGAGACTAAAGGATGGAGACATTGTCTGTCTCTTGTCGTGTGCTCTTCTAACTTGATCCAGGGGAGCTCTAGGGAAACTCAGCCAAGCACATTTCATCTTCTGAGGGAGCCAAGTCCTGTCCACCGCACCACTCGTGAATAAAGACCCAGATCAGACTTCTGGCTGCAGCCCTCCTCTCTCCTCTTAAAAAACTAAATTAAAATGAAAATGTCCCCAATGAATCACAGACAGCCTATTGGACGGCAACCAGGAGGAACCTCCCACTTTCTGCAAAGCACTAATTATGCCTTGCTTAACGAGGTGGCTAAGTGACCTGCCAATCACGTGTGCCAAGAAAAGAACAAGGAAGTGGTGCTGTTGAGTTCATTGGGTCCGTCACAAGGCCATTATGGTGGCAAAGTGTGGTGTCATTAAGGCCATTAAGACCAGGATTAGTAGCAGGGGACAATGCACTGGGGTGAGTCCTTTGCTCACTGCATGTTGGCTGTCCACTTTGCCTTTTGTGCTGTTATTAGGTACTTAATTGCGTATCGTTCTGGACTTAATACACTGTCCTCCTTCCTTTGAAGAGGACACAGGGCTTTTCAGGACAGGTCGTAATCAGAAGGCTGCGTCTGATGGGCACTTATTGTTTTCCCGCTTTTGTGGCATTGTCATCACGTTGCAGCTTGTCAGTCCCTTTATCTCATTCTCACCCTGCGTTGACCTGCACTCCCACTCCCAACTCAGACCACCATTTGACTATGTGTGCGACTGTGTGTGTGTGTGTGTGTGTGTGTGTGTGTGTGTGTGTGTGTGTGTGTGTGTGTGTGTGTGTGTGTGTGTGTGTGCGCGCGCGCGCGCGTCTGCGTCTTCCGGCAGATTTTCCCCACACCTACAATATGACATCTACAAGCTCTCAACGTGACTGGCTACGCATTATTCACCATTCATTTCCTTCACTAACTAAACCCTATACTGCATTGTATATGTGAAACAGTTTAAATAACCAACGTACAAGCTCACAACGTGTCACCACGCAATGTGTTGTGAGCTTGTACATCAGTGAATATTCCATTTATTTTAGCAGAATGTTCACCTATTTTTGCAAAAGGTTCGCCTGTTATTACAAGGACGCTAGTTCTATGGTTACAGGACATTATGCACACACACAAACACACCTGCCGGCACATCTGTGGGAAATGCTGGCGTCGCTTCCCCGAGAGCAGGATAATGAAGTCATTTTTAGGCTGTGGATCAAAGACACGCCAGATCTGTCCATCTGTCCATCTAGATATGTTTGATCCCCACGCTTTAAAAAAAACATAGACGCTATCCATTATTCATGCCGACCTCTGTGCCTTTGCGTTTCAGGCTAGCGAGGTGAGTGTGCGTTTCGGTGAGCCAAGGAGCGGTGGATCTATCACAGTACCCTGTGTTTGCTCGCTCAGACCCCATCTCCAACGGCACGATAGAACGGAACGCCGTAGCACAAAGACTTTGGTTACGCTGCACTCACACATCGGTGTGTGCGTTGTTGAGTGTGTTTGCGGGTGCGGGTTTAGAGAGTGCAGGAGAGGAATTTGTCCCCACACCAAAAATATGATATGTACATTATTCACCTTTCATTTCCTTCACTAGCAAAACCCTATACTGCATTGTATATGTGAAATAGTTCAAATAACCAACGTACAAGCTCACAACGTGTCACCACACAACGTGTTGTGAGCTTGTACATCAGTGATAATGCGTTTGAGGCTAGGGAAAGGGATGAATATAATAATGACATGGGAAAAAGGGTGTCTCACACGCGCACACACACACACACACACACACACACACACACACACACACACACACACACACACACACACACACACACACACACACACACACACACACACACACACACACACACACACACACACACACACACACACACACACACACACACACACACACACAGGGAAACAGCAGAGCCCATCCTTGGAGCAGAGTGGAGCTTCGTACTAAAGTTAGCAGTGTCAACTTGCTCTACCCCATTCACGACTGCAGGCTATTGTTTGCTAGTCTTTCTCCCCTCTGTGTGCTGAATTATGCATAGCACTCCTACCGGCCCCCAAAGCCCCCACTCGGAATCACATCATAGCTCACTCTGACAAACTAAAAAGGGTGCACAGACCTGTACACTCTCCATCTCTCTCTCTATCTCTGTCTCTCAGACTCACAAACTCTCACACTTACTGTATGGTAGCATATTTGAAAATGGGTGCTTGACACCTTCTGAATTGGTTTATGCACACACACACACACACACACACACACACACACACACACACACACACACACACACACACACACACACACACACACACACACACACACACACACACACACACACACACACACACACACACACACACACACACTCTCTCTATTTCCCCATGCAAAACAACAGAGAACATGGCCTTGCATGGTTCCCATACCTCCCAAGCTTTGCAGTGGAAATGAACTGAGCAGTTCAAAAGAAGACCTCGTCGCGGAGCACAGAGCACATGCGCTCAGAATGATAGTCACTTGATGTAAAGACATACAATCTCTGACACGATCTAGGCTGGAAGCTCCACAGTGCACATACCAATCAATGATATGGATGATACTCCATAGGCTTCAAAGTCTTTATGATGTGAGGGGGTCTGTGTAGTCCGAGCGTTTCAGGCAAAAATCGTGCACTTTATGAAAGAAGCATGAAATTTGGCACACAGTTAGAACATGCCATATGGAACATTTTTGGCTATAGGGGCATCGCAGATTTGTCTTGGGAAACTTGTGGGAGCCAATCAAAGTTGCTCTCATAGACTTTACAATAGAGTAAAAATAATACAAAAAATAAATATGCTTTAAGTAGCATGTGAGGGGTCAAACTAGGTGTTATTCGGGATTCTGAAACCAATGCAAGCATTTGTTTTGCACGAAAAACATTCCTTTCCGAGAAACGGCCGCCACAAAACTTTGAAAAGTGATGACTCATCACTAAACCATAGTTTTATGGGGTCCGTTTTTAGCCCAAGGAATGTTTTTCCTGCAAAACAAAATGTTTGCATTAGATTCAGAATCCCAAAAAACACCTAGTTTGACCCCTTACATGCTACTTAAAGCATATGTATTTTTTGTATTATTTTACTCTATGGTAAAGTCTATGAGAGCCCAACTTTAATTGACTCCCACAAGTTTCCCAAGACAAATCTACAATGCCCCTATAGCCAAAAAAATTCCATATGGCATTTCTAACTGTGTGCCAAATTTCATGCTTCTTTCATAAAGTGCACGATTACATCAAAATACTGCCCGAAACGCCTGGACTATAGGGAGTGTACAGTAATAGCCCGGAGCCGTGGCCACAAAATGTCTACTCGACCCACAGTTGTACATCAGCGGTCGAGTCATAACCAGTGTTGTTTTTGACAGCAAATTTTGATTTCGTTTTAGTCATAGTCTTCTCATTTAGTTTTAGTCCTAATGTAGTCACCTGAAAAGTTTTAGTTTTAGTCTAATTGTAGTCGACTAAATATCATAAGATTTTAGTCGACTAAATCTACAGTTGATTTAGTCAACTGAAATGTATTTTGGCAGGCCTCGATGGCATCGTAATGGCTGGTTTTACACTTGGCTGCGACGCGTTGTGAGCTTGTAGATCGGCTATTTTCAGCATACAACACCCGAGAGCAACCACACCTAAAATGACTCTTCTCCACTAGTCCCTCCCTAACGTTTTAGTCTAGTTTTTACTTTGTTGACGAAATTGCGAATGTATTCAGTCTTAGTTTTAGTCATCACAGCTTATGTTTTATTTAGTTTTTATTTAGTTTTCGTCGCACAAAAAAACGACAAAATCAACACTGCGAGTCATACAGTATGCAGGCTGTAGAGGGCTGTCGATGTGTGGTGGCTCTACTGCCAGGTGTGCCATCAGGGGCGGACTGGGCATCTGGCATACCGGGCATATGCCCGGTGGGCCGCTAGGCCAGAGGGCTGGGGGGGCCCCAAAAAAAAAAAAAGAAAAACGTTTTTTTTTTTTTTTTTTTTTTTTTTTTTTTCAAAAAATATTTTCGGGGAGTAGTGAAAGTTACAGGTAAGGTGAGTGCGATATGAAACGTAACCTTACCATAATCACAGTAATCCTTAATCATTTTCAATCATATTCAAGGGCTTTTGGAGAAATGAGACAGACACAGAGCCCTGCAGAGGGGAGGTGATTGTGTCCAGCTGGCAGCTGATGCCAATAAGTAGTAACGGCCCCCTTGTTAATTATGTCTCTCTGCACTGTCAACTAGCTGCTACAGATGCATACTTTTCAAGCAGACTGGTTAATTGGTTCTTAACTTATTTTGTTTCAACTTTAAGGAGTGCAGTGCCATGGCAGGAATGTATACTGTTGAATTGGCACAAAATGGCCGACGCCGCTGTAGGCAGTTGCACCGGCGTACTGTATATGGAGCCAGCAGAGGTGCAACTGGCATCTGTGCTGCTTTATCAAAGGAGCCAGGCGGAGAGGAAGACTGCACTCCCCAGGGGTAGTGAACATCTCTCTGCTCTTCTTTCTCTCCTTTCTTCTCTTTCTCTCTATCGTTTCTTTTTTAGATTCACTTTCTGCATCTATCACCGTGCTTCTCTCTCCCAGGGGTGTCGCACCAAATTCTGGGCCCTGGGAACATTAAGGATTCACTGTGGGCCCCCCATGAATGCTTTAACTATTGAAAAATAGCAGATATACAAGCTCACTCGGTGCCGCGCTGCAAGCTTGTAGATCTGCTTGAAGTCTTTGAATATTTCAAATCCTTTTTCCCCCCCCCTTTTTTTTAAACCTATGTTTCTATGTCAGCGATGCTCAAACTTTTTTTTTCATTGGCCACAGACCCCATCTCAAAAATATTTAGTTCCAGGGACCCCCCAGAAGCAAAATTTTAGTTACAAACGTTTGCTCAAAAACATACATATATTCAAAGATTTGCACACATTTTCACGACTTTTCAGAAATAGCAGAGCTACAAGCTCGAGCTTGTAGATCTGCTATTTTTCATTAGCTAAAGTATATAAAATAATGAAGGCCCCTCCACCTTGGGCCCTAGTAGTAACTCAGTCCCACTTCCCCTCCCCCCTTGTGACACCCCTGCTCTCTCCCTCCCTCCCTCTCTCCCCCTCTTTCTCTCTCATCTATCTGTCCATCCATCCCCCCTTTATCTTCCCATTTCCCACACAGCTTCGCTCCCTCATTCCTTCCATCTTTCCACTCTCGGGGGACTCCGTTGTTCCCGGCAGGCCTGTTTGTAGCTCGGCTAAGACGACATCCATCTCATCAGGAGCGGTGGGTTCCATTATTCCACGTGTGTGCGCGTGCACGAGTGTGCGTGCACGCACACACGCACACGCACACGCACACACACACACACACACACACACACACACACACAACAAAAGACAAAAAAGACAACGATGGAAGTGAAAGAGGGCTGAAGAGTAGAGAACTCCTGTTGTGTGCATGCGTGCGTGCATTTATGTGTGTTTGTGGGAGCGTGTATGTCAGTGGTGTAAAGTAACTAAGTACATTTACTTACGTACTGTACTTAAGTACAATTGTGTACAGTACATATTTGTACTTAACTTGAGTATTTCCAATTTCCAATACTTTTACTTCTACCACACTACATCTCGGATCCAAATATTGTACTATTACTCCACTAAATTTATTTGAACACTTTAGTTGGGCTACTATTTACTTAGCAGTTATAAATTATAATATTTTAAAACATACATAAACCACTTTAGCCCTATTTTATACCTTGGGTATTTTCAAACTTACCGGTATGTACATTTTGATGCCAATACTTTTGTACTTTTACTCAAGTACATTTTGTGGGTGAGAGTGCACCTGCATTATAGCATCTCTAGACATGACTGATTGAGATTCTGCCCGTCAGCAGGGGTGTCGCACCAAATTCTGGGCCCTGAGTACAAGGGTTCACTGCGGGCCCCCCATGAATGTTCTTCACAGGGGGAGGGGGTTTAACCCATTTAGACTGGGAACGCATTATTTTGTGCTTTAACTATTGAAAAATAGCAGATATACGAGCTCACAGCGTGGTGTGCTGCAAGCTTGTAGATCTGCTATTTTTGAAAAAACTTGAAAATTCGTGCAAGTCTTTGAATATTTCAAATCCTTAAGGTTTTTTGAAAAAACTATGTTTCTATGTCAGTGGTGCTCAAACTTTTTCATGTGAAGGACCCCCAAAATGATATGTATTTGGCCACGCACCCCCATCTCAAAATATTTAGTTCCCAGAAGCAAAATTTGTGTTACAAATGTTCACTTAAAAAATACATAAAAATACATATATAAATACATATAAGATTTGCACACATTTTCACACCTTTTCAAAAATAGCAGATCTACAAGAACGCAGCTGTGAGCTTGTATATCTGATATTTTTCAATAGTTAAAGTATAAAAGGCCCCTCCACCTTGGGCCCTAGTAACTCCCCCCCCCTTGTGATGCCCATGTCCCTGTCAGTGTGTTGACGTTCAAACAGGATGGAACACTGAGCAGCACTTGCTTATTTGGGGCTTGCTCCCTAATGTTGTTTATAAACCAGTGGTTCTAAAACATTTTCATGCCAAGGACCCCCATTTGTGGAAATGGCAGATCTACAAGCTTACAATGTGTCGCATCAGGGCCGTAGCCTAGTCGCTTCTTTTGGGCTTGTTTCATAGACCTGGTTGCTTATTTCTCTTGTAAAATCTCCCAACACTGCACTCAAATGTGTCGGGGGTTCGACGCCCGTTCTCAACGAGCTTTGCTGCGTGTCTCTCCCCATTTCCTGTCTATCTTCACTTAAAATCTATCAATCAAGGCAGAAAAGACAAAAATAATCTGCCAACACTGGTCCAACCACGGTTCAAATGTTTTCACTTGACTGGTGGAGGAGAGCGACGGAGAGTTCAGCAGTTTCATTTTGGGCTTCCTTGGGCTTCTTTCCTATACCTTGGGCAACAAGCGTTTTTTTTGTCTACAGTGTATTTATATATGTGTGTGGCTTCAGGCTGTCCTGTGCTGAATGGACTCGACTCGCGATGTGTTTCTAATAAAATCCTTAAAGAGTTCAACAGCTGGCCTAAGGCCATTATGATGATACAAAACTTGTGCTTGCACAAGTTCTGTTGCTGTTCCGCTAGCGAGTCAGACCGACTTCACTACTCTTCAATGTTAAATGTTTGTCAGAAGACATAATTTAGCAAAACACACTGCTTTCCTCCAAGGATCCCATTCAGATTGAAACGCAAATATCCTGCAGACAAGACACCCTTGTCAATCTGAGGCCATGATCCACGATTCCACACTTTAAAGTCAGATATTTCTGAGGGGAAATGGCTCCCTTCCGTCGTTTCAGATAATACCTTTGATAGCTGCCGGTGAGTTCCCAGACATGCAGCGAATTCATCAAAGCGCAGACAGCCCACAGTGAGAACAACATGGCGGGTTTCATTTGATACAAGTCAACATTCATTTCACACATACACTAAATACAACATGGCAGATTTTACTAACACGGCATGGCTTATTTTTCTACTGGCTGGTGAACTACAATATTAAGACACCAGAAAGCAGTAAATCCATTTCAATACTTGGTAACCAAATGGCCTTGGGCTAATCCTTGCACAGCAAGATCCTGAGCGTTGGTTTAAGTAGACTTAAATCAGAGTTAAATTAACACACACAAGTTTGCAGTGTAAGTGTGAAATGTTTCATATTATGGAGGCAACATGTGAACTAGCTGATAAAATATAAACCTGTTTTAGCACTTTTTTTTACTCGGATCATATCTAAACCACATGGCTCTGCCACCAAAACAAAGGATTATTATTCTTTTCATATCAGACTCTGCATGGGTCACAAACACCTCACCACAAGCCTTGCGTGTTTGTATGTATGTAGAGTATCTGTGTGTGTGTGCGCATGCACACTTTTACGCAACCGTGTGCGCGAATGCATGCGTCTCAGAATCCTAATCTAGTGATGCTATAGGAGCTGCCCCCCAATACAGGGCTCACTACTGTATCTGGCAGAAGGCATTGCTGTTTTAATCTGCCAAGCTATCAGCATAGACAAGGAACGGAACGCAATCTGGCAACCTGTCGGCTCTCAGCGCTCACTGTCTAATCTGCCCGATCAGCATCCCACCGCTTGCTTGGCATGGACCCCGCGCACCCACCCCCCCACTCACACACACACACACACACACACACACACACACACACACACACACACACACACACACACACACACACACACACACACACACACACACACACACACACACACACACACACACACACACACACACACACACACATAAAAGCTCCACTCGTGGCTTTAGCCAAAAAGGGAGCGGAATGAAGAAAGCAGGGAGTGGAGGGGACAAGAGGCAGAGATGGATGGAGGGAGAGGAGGAGGCAGGGGCGTCACAAGGGGGGAAAAGTTACTATAGGGCCCACGGTGGAGGGGCCTTAAGTATTTTATACTTTAGCTATTGAAAGATAGCAGATATACAAGCTCACTGCGAGCTTGTAGATCTGCTATTTTTGAAAAGTCGGGAAAATGTGTGCATACTGTATGTATTCTTTAAGCGAACATTTGTAACTCAAATTCTGCTTCTGGGGTGTCCCTGGAAGTGGAAAAGTTACTATAGGGCCCACGGTGGAGGGGCCCTAGTATGTTATTCTTTAGTGATTGAAAGATAGCAGATATACAAGCTCACTGCGAGCTTGTAGATCTGCTATTTTTGAAAAGTCGTGAAAATGTGTGCTTACAGTATGTATTCTTTATGCGAACATTTGTAACTCAAATTCTGCTTCTGGGGCGTCCCTGGAAGTGGAACTAAATATTTTGAGATGGGGGTCCGTGGCCAAATACATATCATTTTGGGCGTCCTTCACATGAACAAGTTTGAGCATCTCTGACATGGTAGAAAGGATAGAAGGATTTGATTTGCACAGATTTTCACGATTTAAAAAAATAGCATATCTACAAGCTCACAGCGCGGCACTCGGTGCCACGCTGTGAGCTTGTATATCTGCTATCGTTCAATAGTTAAAACACAAAATGTGAGTGAATCCTTGTACCCAGGGCCCAGAATTTGGTGCGACACCCCTGGGAGGAAGAACAGGAGGACAGAGGGGATATTACCCAGCATCCTCTTCCATGCAGGGGCGAGGTGGGCTGACGCAATCAGAGGTCTGCCATTATCACTGGTTATTATCATTTACAGATAGCATTGTATAGCAGGAAGAGGGAACGAAGGAGGTGGAGACAGGTAGGTGGTGTTGAGAAACGGGGACATAAGAAGTCCCGTCAATCACACACACACACACACACACACACACACACACACACACACACACACACACACACACACACACACACACACACACACACACACACACACACACACACACACACACACACACACACACACACACACACACACACACCACACACCACACACACACACTCGTGCGTGCGAGGACAAACAAACATCTGGCTTTGGATATTTCTATCAGTGAGGACGGAGGAGGATTGGTGAGGGGGGAGACACCTGCCCAAGACACATTTCCATCTAAACTACAAGATTATATGTTGCAGGACTTCAATCTGTGCGTGTGTGCATGTGTGTGTGTGCGCGTGCGTGCGTGCGTGCGTGTGTGCATGTGTGTGCACGCATAATAGAGAAGGGCCTCTGCCTGAGTGACAGCCTGATTAAATGTGTCAGTCAGTGGGAGGGCGAGCGGGAGACAGAGAGAATGATGGGAGTGTGTGGGAGGGAAGGAGTCTATCTTGGTTTGACGTGTTAAAAGGCCTCTCTGATCAACACATGCCACCTGCG
>NC_137819.1:28485054-28570054 GCF_963921795.1 Nannobrachium achirus
CCACCTCTTGGTCAGTCCATCCTTTCCCTCCTCTCGCCTGTATGACCTGCCTGCCCCCGCACCCCCTCCCCCACCTGGCAGCAGCACTATGCAGCTCTGCAGGGACCCGTCAACTAAAGCCAGACCAATAATCCTCTCAGGATATTGAAATGCCAATCCCTGCTCCTCCCTGACCCACTCCTCCTCCAGCTTCATCCCTCCATCCCTCCATCCATCCATCCATCCTCGCCCACCTTTCATCCTCTCCCCCCACCCTCCCTTTCTTCTCTGCCTCCACTAAAGGGCCCTCCGTATGCCACTGGCGCCCATGGGCATTTGATGGAATCCTGTACAGCTGTTGGGAGGGTTATGGGAGGGTTTCTAAGGATGGGTTTTAGGGATGGGACGATTTGAACATATCATATCATGAATGATTGTGACAAAAGGTTTTACGATATTATCGCAATCATCGAAATCCATTATCCTGGGGCGGAACATTTGCCAAAAAATAGCAGATCTACAAGCTCACAACACGTTGTGAGCTTGTAGATCGGCTATTTATTGGCAAAGACATTTGATAGAGAGTGAGAAAAATACTTTATCAAGTATGTATATTATAAGTACCTTTTACCAATTATAGAGGATTTAAGTGGTATGAGATATGCAGCTCGGAAAATAAAAGGTGAATTGATCCCAGTGCATGATGGAGGACGATATCACTTTAAATTAAATCTCCACGATACGATTATCGCAAGTGTTTTTTATCACGATAAACAATACCGTTTTGGGCATGGACACACCCACACAGGCATACTGTAGAACACAAAGGCTGGCATGCAAACATTCAATTGTTTCCTGCGCATATTCATCCACCAATCAAGCGTGATTTATACATACACGCAGGCACAAAAAGGCACATACATGCTAAGCACCCTTGTACACACATGGCATGATGCATCATGCATGCATGATCGCACACACACACACACACACACACACACACACACACACACACACACACACACACACACACACACACACACACACACACACACACACACACACACACACACACACACACACACACACACACACACACACACACACACACACACACACACACACACACACACACACACACAAAATAATCCACAGCGGGATAAAAGGCCCCATGAGCCTTTGGGAAAAACGGATCCCCCAATAACCCGACCCCATTGCCTGTCTTCACACGCGACTCCAAGGCCATCTCCCCATCCCCCTCCCCCCTTTATCCATCCTTCCCTGCACCCAATACCCCCCCAGGCCCCCACCCCCCACCACCCCAGTCTGTAGGGGTCTGATAAAACTTCATCCCTCTAGCCCGCTCTCTTCCTCCTGGGGGAAAAATAAAAATCCTTTCTGCCACTGTGAGGGAATCTGTTTCCCAAAACAATTAATGAAACAAAATATGCACTTGGTTTACAGACAAAGTCTGGGTCAAGATGGTCAAGATTTTATTGCCATGATGAAGGCCTTTCTTTCTTTTTCTTTTTCTTTTAATCCCACGATTTTGTAACCCATTTTTTTCACCCAGTGCCAATTGCCTAAACTATGTAATCCTAGTTCTGCTCTCCCTCTGCCGCGCCTGGGGAGACAACGGACTGACCTCATGCTTCCTTCAATCCATGAGTAGTCCAAGTTGTTTCTTTTCACCTGACAGTGGAGATTTCCCTGGTTTGGACGTAGCACGTGGAAGGAACACGTTATTCCAACCAGTTCCTTTCCCCTCCATCAGGCGCCCCGGCTGGCCAGGGGGAGGCATTATTGAGACCAGGGTACAGTATCTACCCTAGGAGACACGGGGAGAACATGCAAACTCCACACAGAAAGGCCCTTTCGCCAACCCCGCCTAGGGTGTGGACACTGATGGCACGGAGGAGAGAACACGCCCCCAGCGCAGGAATCGAACCCAGGAGCGAAGCGCTACCAACTGCGCCACCGTTTTTCAGCGGAGAAACCTATGAAGCAGGGACCCCCCACCACTTATCTTTTCGATTTAATGTTGAATATCTTCGGGCATTTAACCTTTCAAATCCTCAATAAACTTGACCTTCGGCTCTGTAATTGATCTGCTAGTTTCCCCCTCTACGGATTGCAGCTTTAAGTGGTGAAGAGAGTGCTCTTAAACACTGGTCCCTGCGCCAACACTCCCTGAATGCTTTAGACTTAAGCTGAGGAGTCCCGGACGGACAAACTGCCCTACCTCGCCCAGCGCTAACAAGCTTACAGGGGACACGGAAACCAAATGTGGAACAACACAGCGCATGCAGAGAGGGGGAGGAGGTGAAAATACAGAGAGAATGAGCGAGAGGAAGAGATAGAGCGAGGGGAGGGGGGGGGGGGTTATTATGGGGTTATAGAGTGAGGAAAAGTGGAAGTAGAGGGCAACAGAGAGATAGAGAAATGACCGTCTAAGAATAGAAGAGAAAGGGACAGAGCAGGGGATGATGAGAGGGAAATGGTAGAGGAAATAGAGTGAAAGAAGAGAGCGGAATAGAGGGAGAGAGGGGGATAAAAAAAGAACCAAGCGTAATATGGAGATGATGAGATTCAGGGAGCGCAGTGTGTGTGTGTGTGTGTGTGTGTGTGTGAGAGAGAGAGAGAGAGAGGGGAGTGAGAGAGAAAGAGAGAGATGGGGCCTGTGTTTGCTTTGTTCCAAATCCCTGCTGCAATATTTATAAAGGTCAGTGAGTTTTGATGGTGTGTATACTCAAGGCAGAGATGCACGCACGCATGCACGAGCACGCACACGCACACACACACACACACACACACACACACACACACACACACACACACACCACAATGAGAAAAGGCTTGGTTCGGGTTAGCTGGTCAGTTTCTGGTCTGAGCAGAACACTGTCAATATAGACAGATTTTTCCAAGCGGTAACCAAAAAAATATATTTTTCTCTCGACTCACAAGGAGTATGGGGGTCGGTGCACTAACAGGCTATGCCACTATAGACACCCCTTGAAGGAGATATTTCCAAACCAATGCTTAATCTACCAGAGCAGCAGTGGCTCAGGAGGTAGTGTGGCCGCGGTTCAATCCCCCTCCTGTCTTCACTGATCCCTTAACGGCATGGTTGCCTCCGCCCAAGGTGGTTCCAGTGAGCCGTGACTGATTGGTCTACTTTTAAGGCATACGTCCATACTGTGTGTAGGTAATAGGTAAACCCTGTTCTAGACAGCTTGATCTTCAATGGCGCCGTAAACAGAAAATCCCAGTCCAAATGTCAGCCTAAACCCGCTCTGACACATTAAGTCTGGTCAAGGCCCTTCGAAAACACTCTCCTGGCTTTTATGTCCAATCCCTCAGGAGGATGAGCATTGAGAGGGACAACACACACACACCCTAATAATCCACCAAATGGAACAGTAACACCATGACAACCGCTGACAAGACAAGAGATTTAAAAAAGTGAAAGAGAAAAACAGGAAAAAGCGAGAGAGTGACCAGAGAGAGACCGAGAGAAAGCAACCAAAAACAAGAAAAGAAAATAGGAAAGAAAGAGAAACATTTTGATGTATTCACCACCTGTCTTCATATCATTGGTCCACTCCTCACTAATGCTCATTATACTACGGTGCCATTTTTTGTTCTTGGTCTGTGTCTCAGAGGAGGGCTGTGGACAGTTCACAAACAGGTCTACCAGTGACATCATCTGTAGGCGTAGCCTGGTTAATAAACCAGACCGCACAACACCACCCCGTGGTGTAGTGTGGTCTGGAGCCTCACAATTGAGAATCCATTTCCACCAGCCACCAGAAAGGGTTAGCCAATCAGGGCTGTAGGCTGTGTGGATACAAAAACATTCCCCCCTCCCCCTCCCCTCTATGACAGGCATCAAACAGTTAGTTTTCTTTGATGTTTCATTGATTAGAGAGAACACTAACGAGGTCACAGGCATCAAACAGGTAGTTGTCTTTGATGCTTTCATTGACACTTGTATGGCCCAATCAATTACCTTAGTGCATGCAACTCCTTTGAAGTTCAAAGGGAGCAATTAAGAGCTCACCAGGCTCTAGCCCGCCCCCCCCAGAAATGGAATCTCTCCCTGCAATCCCAGACTCTCTTCCCAAAACGAAGTGTGTGATAGAGGCTGGCACCGCCAGGCAACTGTAGGCGGGTTTGGTAATGTCAAACAAGATTTCAAGCTTTTTATTACAATTGTTATCAATGCGAGAACAATGGCTTCTATTATAGCCTATTAGCTTTCCAGGAATAGAAAGCCTACTGTTTCTATTAGCTTGTTATGGACACTGGTACGGTAGGTGGGTTTTGTGAACTGTCCAGCCGCCCTCTGAGACACAGACCAAGTAGACAAAAATGGGACCATATTATAATGAACAAAAGTGAAGACCGATTATACGAAGACAATGGGTGAAGTTGTCCTTTAGGCTGCCACCTCAATACAGAGAGCATTGGTGTTTGTTTATATTAACGGACACGCCACCGTGTTTTGCTGAGATAATTCATTGCTATAAAGTTAGCAATAACTATATTCCTAACACATGTTGACAAATAAAGATTTGTGTGGTATAGCTGTAATTAAACTCCAATAGAAGTGCCTGTGTAATCACATTTTGCAGGTGCAGGTAATAAAAGATGTGCATTTCATTTTGTGCAAAAGCTATACTTAATTAATTTAAAGGCCATGTAGCTCATTAAAAAGAAAAGAACATAATATGTCTTGAGACAGAGATGCAAGGGCTTTTGGTTACCGTAATTAAAGCCTATAGATATGTACAGTAAGTAGACAGTTATACTCCTTACAGGAATGCAAACATTATAGGACCACAATGGAAACAAGTCCCCAGTACGTTTTTGTGTTATCCTTTTAGCTTTAATGTCTGACTGTACCTGTGCTGTTTACATTTCTGACTAATTAAGTAATCAGTCAGTCAATCAATCAATCAAGCTGTTCAAGGTTTTTCTTAGATTAGAGTTACAGTACCTTTACAAGAGAATTCTCAAAGAGAACACCAGCACTCATAGAACAGTACTTTTTATTTTATACTGAGGTCGGCATGGTACGCTGAAAAGCAGCCAGCAACCAACAACCAACGCGTTTCGGCGGTTACGCCTTCATCAGCGTTGTATACTGTGGGCAAGGGAAGTGTCACATTTTATAGTGTCCTGCAGGGGCGACAACTTTCTCAGTCTATGTATCAAACAACTCCCAACCATCATTGTACAATAAGATGCAAAGGCAATTCATATAATTTATAGCTATATACACATAAAAAAATCCATAATACACATATGAGTGTCTAAATACAGTATACAGTTACAGTACCTTGCCATGATGATGTTTGATTGCTTTAATCGTCTTGGCCGTCTTGGAGTTACATCACAGAATGGTAATTACTAGGGGTGTAACGATAATATCAGTTACTATATTATAGTAACTGAATCGAAAAATCGATTTGAATTTGCAATTATCTACTATATCGTTTGCAAAAGCAAAATATCGTACCGTTTTGGCTTTGTATCGTATCATATTGTTTTAAAATGCGGTAATCGGTATCAAATCGTTTTGCAATGCAAATAATTGATTTATGGGAACTAAGTATTTGTGCCTTGTATTTGTACATTTTAAATCATTGAATCGTATCGTATCATATCTCCATGAATGAACCAATGTCGTATCGTTAACCATGTATCGTGATGCATGTTGTATCACTGTTAAATGTATCGTTACAACCCTAGTAATTACACAACCCAGACCTCTACCAAAGATGTAATTTTGCTTTATAATATTATTATTAGGGGTGGGCAATATAATCGATAAGGTAATACATCGCGATAGTTTATTTGCCAATACTGTATCGATACTTCAGGCAGTAGTATCGCGATACTTTGAGGAAAATAAAATATGTTCTTATGCATAGGAGGAACCAATGGTAGAAGTTTGGTCCTGACACTCAGCTGCCTCTAGAATCTAGAGTCTAGATGTTGCTGTACTATAGTAGCTACTTCCCCTTCAGTGAGTGAGGTCTCTCGATAAAATGGCTGCGAACGACGAAAACAACAACATTAGAGCAGCGCCTTTGGCTTTTAAAGCTGATATATCGCAATAGTATCGTATCGCAAAGATTCGCAATATATCCTGATACTATTGCATCGTGACCCAAGTATCGGGATACATATTGCATCGCGAGATTCTTGCCAATATCTTCCCCTAATTATTATGTATTTATTTATTTTAGACATCTCTGTAATATTGTGGCTCAATGGCACCTCAGACTGTCCTGAACAATGAAGTTGATTTATACAAAGGGAAATCTTTTGTAAAGCTTGAGACCCAGAGGTGCAAGCCTTGCTCTCCATTACCGTGCAGCGCTGCAATAAAAAAAAAAAAGCTTATTTGATCTGATTAAATCATTTGCCTCCTTATTAATTTCATATGGTTTTAATAAGTATTTAAATCTAGAGTTTGACACCCATGAACCACAGAGGAGAAGATTTAAAAGTTCTAACACCACCCCTATGACTATGAAGTATGAACTAATGGAAATAAGGTTGAAAAGGGGCAAAGACTTTAGCTAATTCACTGTTTAAATGTCCATTGACATTCAACGACACAATACAGTCACAGTTCTTCAAACCTACCCCTTATGACTATGCTGTAATACTTGGGTTGTTGTTATTATTATTATTGTATGCTGTAATGTTATGTTTTTTGTGTGGACTGGACTCTTGGAAGATTAGCCGTTGGGCTAAAAGAGAAAAATTAAATCAAATAAAATCAACGGAGAGGAACACACCATGTAGTCCAGATGTTATGCTTACATAACCTTCTATTTGAACATTTGGTCAGCAAGAAAATCTGGGGCACCTACACATGCACGCACGCACACACGTACAGTACACACTTTAATCCAACCTCTCAATCCATGTCCCCACACACACACACACACACACACACACACACACACACACACACACCCCTGCAGTTCAGAGTATGGTTGCATTCTTCATGGATACAAAACAAATCACATTCTCCAGTTTGTGTTTGTCCGAACTCAACTCGCCAATCACTCACACCAGGCCTGTCATTCTGTCATACCCAGTACTGAAACTCCCAACACACCCACACCCACACACACACACACACACACACACACACACACACACACACACACACACACACACACACACACACACACACACACACACACACACACAGAGAGAGAGAGACCTTCTGCCCTGAAGTGCATCTCATCCAAACTCTCTCTGCTGTCATAAACAGACTCATCGTGACAACTGAACTTAAATGACTTCAAACTAGCAGAGTGCAGCTGTCATCTCAATACTGTGCTGTGATTTATGCTGCTCTTCATTCATAATGCAGCACATTTCTCCATGCTAATTACCAATTAGGGTACAAAACACACTTTCTCATTCTTACTTTCATTCTCCCCTCGACTGCACTCTCTATCTCTCTCTCTCTCCCCCCGCTATTTTCTCTTTCACTCCATCCTTTTCTTATAGTCCCTTGCTTCTTAGGAGTTTACATTTTTTCAATATTTCCAAATGAAGGATTTGGTTCATTTCATGTGTGCTTGGCAAACAAACTGAGTAAACGAGCTCTTCAAAAATAATGTATACTACATTAAGAGAGGAATGAATGTACGTTAAGTGTCTGCGTTTGTGTGAGTGTGTGTGCACGCGCTTGTGCATGCACAGTGTATTCACAGTTGATCTCCCCCAGATAGTGTTGCTGCAGAGTTTGTCTGCAGGACTACTTGGCTAAGTGCTTTTTCAGGCCCCTAGCTAATGGCGTGCTTGAGACTGCTACCGGTATTATGAAGATCACCTCTGGTGTCTGACAATCTTAGATGCTTCCGTGAAAAACAGTCATCTGTATCAGTTGTGTAAAGTAACTAAGCACATTTACTCAAGTATAATTCTGAGGCAAACATTCTACTTTTACACTAATACCACTACGATTATTTGCAAACAATAGTTACTTCAACCCTATACAGTAACTACTCCATACCCTATATTTCCGCCAATTGAAGATGGCCAATCTACAAGCTGTGAGAGGCATTGTGAGCTTGTAGATTTTTCAAAATATTCTTATACATTTTTATATATTTGAAAACCTGTGAAACTTTTACTTTTGGTACTTTCATTCCATTCATTTTGATATGAATACTAATGTACCTTTACTCAAGTACATTTTGAATACAGGAGTATGAGTGTCTGAGCTTAATGTGCATGAATCAAAGCACCAGCGTCCTACTCACCAGGCAGACTGGTGGACACGTTGACCTGTGTGTAGAACCTCTTGCTGGGCAGCAGCTCCGACACCCCGTTCAGGGCCTCCACGCTGAAGGTGTAGTTGGTGTTCGGGGGGAGGTTGACCACGGTTACCGTCCTCTCCGTCAGGCCCACCTGCTGTGGCACGAAGCCCACGCTGGCCCCGCACGGCTCACACTGCGGCCCCACGCACCGCCTGCACCCCACGCTGTACGTCAGGTCAGCCCTGCCTCCCGCGTCCGAGGGCGCGGCCCACTCCAGGATCAGCGTGGACTGCTTCAGGGTGTAGACCAGGTCTCTGGGAGGAGAGGGGGGACCTGTGTGAGGAGACAAGGAGCGAAAAAGGTTGGAGAGATGTGATACTGTTAAAGCTGAACTGTACCGGACTCTTTTTTTTTTAATTATTCTTGAGCATGTGCTTCAAAAAAGTAGTTTTGCTGCTAGACCCCCAAGTGGTCTAGCGTGACCAGCAATCTCAGTTAACACAATTAGTGCTGCAGGGTATGAAGGGTTAACTTTTCGTTGACGCCACGCAGATCCGCCCATTAGCACACGCTGTTATTGTGTAAGGCATGCCTGGAATGTGTGTACACACACGGACTGCTGAATGACATCAACGATTACGTCATCTAGTCACATGACATGTGTCATGTGACAGTGTGTCATGGCGGCCGCAAGGCTTGTCTTGTTGTTGTTGTTTGGAGCTGTGCTATGGGATATAAAGTCTTATTTGGAGTAAATGAAGTCTCTTTATGGGCCTCTCCATTGACTTAACATGGAGGAGCTTCACTTCGCGTGCACGCCCAACGTGCGTTTTAAACAAATCGCGGACATTACCGATGCGGCCGCGACCGGAGCTACATACTGTAAGTATTAATACATTTACTGTAAATACAGTAAGATTGACGGTGAGCGCTGTCAATGGCGTCGTGTAGTAACCGGTTTTAATGACGGTGAGGATCGTCAAGGGCAGCAGAACAGTTAAGGGACTTTCTTGACCTGAATTTAGTCCCGAATTACGGCCAGCTAATAGTACAGACATAATATACTGTACATGGGAAGGACTCCACTAGGGTCCACACATGAACTAAAACTATGCAATAGTGTCCGCCCAAGCTAAATGTAACAACGGTATCCACAACTTTCCAACATCCCATCGTGCATTGCGCAGAAGTTGCACGGAGCTTCCGGCGCCGCAGCCGAGTGTGATCTACAAGCTCACAAGGGTTGCATCTGCGACGCGACGGGAGCTTGTATGTCTGCTGTTAACCGGAAGTGTGGTGCAAATATTCTCCAGTAAATTCCCGCGGAAAGAGGTGGATATGGTGCATTTAGAAGAGAAAGAGACTGCAACAGAGCAGAAAGTCTGCAACACTCGAAATTAAATATTGTCTTTTTGGTGCATGGCTCAATAATAACATGAGACAAAGAAGAAGTTAGAACGCTGAGGAAGACCGACCAGGTCGATACGCATATGTTGTTCTCTGTCCAGAGTAAATAAACCATGTGAAAAGGATTTCCTTGTGACGACTTCTTTGTCTTATGGTGCATTTAGTGCCTTCATCTGAAGCACTTTACAATGTGCATATTATTCGGCCATGCAAAGCATCAACCTGCTCATCAGGAGCAATTAGGGATTCTGAATCTTGCTCAAGGACACTTCGACACCAACTCTGGAAGAGCCCGGGACCAAACTGGGAACCTTCCGTTTCCCAAGCTGTTAGACGTTCTACCTCCTGGACCACTGCTGATTGTGTGTTTACAATTCATGTACCACCATGCCTTGGCAACGATACAGCGACATTAGCAAGGAAAAGCTGTTTCAGCTGTTCTGTCTTGGTAAATATAATGATTTTTGCACGATTTTAACTCACAATTCCTCAAAAACAGGGCAGTAAAACGTATTGATATTTACTGTAATGTGAGAACACGATTGGTGTCTTGAAATGGAATAAATTGATTGCATTTATCGACAAACTATGGGAAATTATGCAAACGTCTGAAAAGTTGGAAATTGATCGAGACCTCATTGAAACCGGACGTAAACCTTGTTGAAAAAATTAATGCACTGTGAAATGCAAACCTGTACTTATGACTGTCAGCACCTTTAGACAGCACTCCCCCAGCCTGTGTTCGACCACCACAAATCAAACGTTTATGTATAACTTAAGTTTAGAGATGGTTACCCACTTAAACCCTATATACTTTGTGATCGGGGTCCCATAGGGGTCTATTTTTAACTCTTCGCCAAACATGGCTAATCTACACGCGATACACACTAGAAGCAATCTACAATGTGCTAGTACATTTTCACAGTGTTTGCCTATTTCTGTCGAATGTTCGCCTATTATTATGACAAGCGCAGAAAAGGGATCAAAAAGTGATTAAGCTTCGGGCCGTGGTCGGGGTAAGAGTCCATCAATACCGACCCAAGAAGCTATGACTTGTATGCAAGAAATAGTTTGAAGGCTGATTGCAAACACAGAGGAAGTACCACTCGTGGCAACCCTACGCATAATAAAAGGGTAATAATACTGTAACTACTCCATACCCGTCATTTCCACGTACTGCCCATCCCGGCTATGGGACTGCAACCACAACTACAGATCCATCCTAATCTGTGAAGACTGTTCATAAAAACTCTAATAAACAGTATAAATGTGATGTTTTTACTTTGTCACTCACTTATGTGTCAATGGTCAATGCCCCTACGGCAAGTTCAGATAAATGTATCAAGTTTCTTCATTTCATAGTAGGATATCCACAACCATATGACAAATTATATGGATTATATGAATACTACATTATATTATGTGGAGATGTATGTCTTTATGTCACCTCCATGAGGTAAGCAATCTGACTAATCACTGAATGCTATCAGTGCATTGGGTATTAGGGTGTGATTAAATGGGCTCACATTGCACGTCAGACAAAGTGAATCTGTTTAACCTACGATTCAATCTGATGAGAAACCCTTGACCCTCGAGCTGACGGAACGAGAAGAGGCCTACCAGGATTGCGTGGCATTGTTGTGGTGTTCAAGCATCTGGCAGGAAGACTGGATAAGACTTTTATTGGATTGCTGTGGGATAGCGATTACAGATGATGCTGTGACACGAAAAACATTGGAGTTCAGGCCAAGGCTTTAGCCAGTTTGTCTGTGCCTTGTACAGATTATGGGTCCTATTTTCGTTGTTGCCTTACCCCTTATGCCTACAGTACAATAGACACGTTGTGAGCTTGTAGGTCGGCTATTTGTAGTGTTTTAAAATGCTTTTCAAAATAGTACAAAAAGGCAAAGAAGTTTTTTTTTTTTTTGTTATCAACTATTTTTATTTTCCATAATCAAAAGAAAAATGCAATTAACAGACAAACAACACAAACAATAGCAAAACAAGAAAAGGAAAAGAAGACCCACCCACCCCCTTTCCCCGGACCAACACGGAATGTACAATAGTGCATGCCTGTGCTAGGCTGTTACCACTATATAGTGATTTCTTGAATCATAGCCTTAAGCTTATCTGCAATGTCCGACCACATATTAATGTTTTCTTCTTTTGCTCCGTGTAACCTTGCTATCGACTGCTCTAAATATACTATATCTAGAAAGGTTAAGGCCCACTGGCGAAACGTTAACGTATGAGGAGGTTTCCACCGCGTAGCTACCATCTTCTTCGCCGCCGTTAATCCAGCAAAGAAGATGCGCTTGCGTATATTGTTTAAAAGGCAAAGAAGTTAAAGGATAACGGGTAAGGCAACGACAAATATAGGGCCCTATTTGTGTGTCTGTATGTCAGTGGTTCTGAACCATTTTTGATCTCTGGACCACAAGCATATTTTGAACAATCCACAAGGACCACCGTTACCCAACTCCTTACAACAATGTACTGTATATATATTAGTTTGTATGTCGGACAGTTCTCGGGATACGTGAACTACAGACGTATACGTACGTACAGAGATTTTAGGCATTTTTTCGTACGATTATTTTTTACATTTTTGAATGAATCACTATTGGTCGACGGACCGCTGGTTGAGAAACAGTGGTGTACGGGAGTACGCATTTCTTTCTGTTTGTTTGTGTTTCAAAGAACATAGTAATGGTCTGCTCTCCCCCAAATCCTTTTTCAATGTGCAAATTCTTTAACCACTGAATCTTTACTCTGATTGGAAAACAAACAACCAAGAAAAAAAGAAAGAGAGAGAGAAAGGGATGAAAAGTCATTTCTATCAACAAAGGCGCTGGCAACAACACCATTGTGCATGTGTACAAAAACACTGATCCAGTTTGTCCATTACCAGAGTCAATTGTGTTGTGTGGAACAAATCCTTCACTTACAAACAGCAAATGCAGGTGAGCCGCTGTGGAAAATCATTTTGAACTCAACTGGAACAATGAACCCGATCTGATATCACAAAAATGACATGACAGATGCACGCAACCACTGGACCTCGACCAAAGCCATTATTAGGGACGTGCATGACTGACAAATGTGGCTGATATCATATTAGAAATTTCTATTGTTCTGCCATATTTTCTTCAAATATTTGACCAGCCTTTCGGGGGGAAAAAAACAAAAAAGAGAGAGAAATGTGATTCTGTTCCTCGAATGGATCATTAAAATAAAATGGTACTGCACAAAAATAGGCACAGCAGAACAAATCACAATTATACGCTCATGGCCTATAATAACAGTACTGTTATAACCGTGGGTGCTATCCATGCTTCTGTGGGTAGAGCCAGCTTTGGAACAGTTGATAAGCTTTTGAAAATGTGATTAACTAATCTCTAATAATAGAAATTAATAATAATAATTAAAATATTATGTCTGGAATAATCCAACCTGTCAGCTATGTTGCCCAAGTCTCTCATGGTTCATTGTGCATAAGCAAAATATTTTAAATAAGACATTTATGAAAAGATAGCATAATATTGCATGGTACAGTGCTACACATCAGTCTGACTAGGTTATTTCAACAAATTGGCCACTGATGACCGTGCTGTGTACGCAACAAAAAAACTAAACAAATAACAACACCCAAAGACTCTTTGCCATACTGTAACCGTAACTGGAAGTGATGCAAAGTACAGCCTGTCGTTCGTGAGGTGGAATAAATTCAGCATGTTGCAAGTGTTCTGACAGTTTTCATAGCTCGTTCAAGGCAAAATGCATCATTAGTCATTGTAATGCCTTCTGGAATACATTTGCATTGCACCCTTCAGCATTTCAAACTCTGCTGCGACCTTGAGAACGAGAGGTACAATGAACCAGTCAGTCAGATGGCTGTTTTATCTCAGACAGTCAATCTCTTTAACTGACATGTGTCCACGCGTTTGAAGACACAGATGATGAATCAAGCCTTGGTCCATTAAAGACCATCAATTTTGTTTGACTCTGTGTGTGCGTGTGTGCGTGCATGCTTATTTGTGCATTCTGATGAATACATGAAGGTGCGCTGCTCTGCCTGTACTGTCAAAGACATCAAAGTACCACAGCTGTGCGTGGCTTCGAGGGTCACACAGTTACATAAGTCCAGGAATCAGGGATTCAGAGGGTAAACAGAAGCACACACACATACACGCCACGGGCTACACATCCACACAGCTGGGCCTTTATTCACGAGCCGGCCCTCTTTCATGCACGCTATACCTCGCTCTCCCTCAAATTTCCCTTTTCATCCCCTCCTCTTTCAGCTCTCTCGCTCGTATTTCCCCTCCATTTCACTTGCTCTCCACTCTCTCTCTCCCCGTCTCTTTCAACATCCATCTGTCTATATCCTCTACCTCCTCCTCCTCCTTTATCCATCCCTCTGAAATATCAGGCTGCGCATGTCATTATCGTCGCCGTCGGGCAGAAATCTCGTATCTCCATATCATTTCAACTTTTTATGTAGTGCACTTGTTTTTGAGCGGTGCCAACCGCTTCTACGTTTGACTTTGTGTGTAAGTCCCCATGTATGCAGTAACAACAGCTCACACGTGACTAACGTCATAAAGGGTATGCAGAGACTGATATCACCACAGCTGATGTCATGGACAGAACGGCCCATACAAGGAGATAGTCACGTGTCGTGTGTCGTGTTGATACTGTGGTGCCATTTTGAAAATGTATGCACACGACAGTGTCACACAAAGTGGTCAAGTGTGTCTGTGGGTTTTATACATCCTGAAAGTATTAACAACAGTTTGTGACTAAATAATTTATACTTTGGATCCTGGAACACAGGTTTTTCTGTTCCCATTTGCTGAAAAGTAACCGTTTTGGACATACAGGGTTTTCATACAGAGAATATCATCCTAAATTTATCTCGGTTTCCTCCTCCCGCCCTCTCAAATTCTCAACAGCCTCCCTCTCTCTTTTTCTCTGCCTCTCTCCATCCATCAGCCGCAATTTCCAAGGCTCTCGCTCGCTCTGGCCCCTCTCCCCGCGGTAATAATAATAGGTAAGTAGAACCCGGGGATGATCATAATTACTGGATCAATAGTGTAATTAATGTGGTCATTAGGCTGCTATAAATGTTATCACACTGGGATCTGAGAGCTCAGTGATCAATAGCGTAATTAAACCCACTGATCACACCAAACTATAAAAGACAGATATGACCGCACGGGCGCGCGCGCATGCACGTGCTCGTGAATGTGCAAATGTGTGCACACGTGCACCCACACGAGTGTGTGCACGTCCACGTGCAAAGATGGCATCACACACATACCTAGTGACCCCTGATGTTATTGCCCTGTGTACTCCTAAGGTATGAAGGCCATTATTCCTTCTAATTACCATGCTATATCAATAGGCTTTTCTGCATGCAGAGATCAATAGGGCTGCCCCTGTCTGGTCTTTGTCTTATTGGCTTTGTATTGCATCTCTATTAGAGGGGCAGGGTGTTCCGTATGGGCGGGGGAGGCAGGCCCTGATGAGGTCGGGACAGACAGCAAGAGACGAGGGATGAGAGCATAATTTCAGGGCAGACGGAGGGAGACAATTACATTTGCACATTTTCAAATGCCACCGGTGTAGCCTGTGTGTGTGTGTGTGTGTGTGTGTGTGTGTGTGTGTGTGTGTGTGTGTGTGTGTGTGTGTGTGTGTGTGTGTGTGTGTGCCAAACGTCTTCATAGTAGAATTTGAGAACTAGACATTGCGAGGACTGTTTTCCTGGGCCTCACAAGAGAAAATGTTGTCTTATGGTTTAAGGACTAGGTTTATAATTAACAAAAGACGCAGGTTAGGGTTAGGATTAGGCATTTAGGGGTTAGGTATTAGGGGTTGGAGTTTGGAGTTAATTTCTACTTAGTTTCACGCTGGTGTCAGGCAATGAACAACGTGTTGCAGTGCGATGCATTGTGGGCTTGTAGATCTGCACATTTTGGTGTGGGACAACAGGACGCAACTAAATACAACTCAGGCTTTAGGCATGCATTCATAAATTTGCCACCCTGAAATGTGGATGTCATCAGAAGTGTGAGTGTGCGTGTGTGCATGCACGCATGCATGCATGTGTTCAGGAGAAGGGTGAGATGTTTGTCTGATAGGTGGATGAGAGATGGGGTCATAATATTAATGAGATGTAGAGGAGGATAATGTAATGGGTGGGGGGGGGGGGGGAGTAGAGGAGAGACACTTAATGGGTAAGAGCATGAAGAAAGGCTGAATGGGTTTAGTAGGGGCCAAATGTAATGCAGGTATTATCATAAAAACAGAGGACTGAGGGAGTGAGGGAGTGAGTGAGTGAGTGAGTGAGTGAGTGAGGGAGTGAGTGAGTATATTTTATATGTATTCATATTTTTATACCCAAAAAATATATACAGTATATATATATACAGTATATATGTGTTTTTTGGTTGCCAATGTGCGACCCCAACAGCACCTTCTCGCGACCCCATTTTTTCACTAGGTTTAAGAACCACTGGCCTAGAAGAGCGGATAATGGATGTGGAATATTAAGACTGAGGGAGGTTAAATGTACAAGGTGAAGCGATAAGGACGGTGAACAAGGTGAGGGGGTCATTTTGAGCAGGCCTAAGTGGCATGGACAGATCTCCCATAGATCAAATGGGAGATGGGTGTGGTGGAAGGGTGGATGATCAATGCAAAATATGGAAAATGGGTGCTGGGCCAGGGACTCAGTGATGAAGGGAAAATCCACATGAAAATATTCTCTACACATCTCATCCCTTGGATAGTCCTGACAAACTCCACGGCTCTACTCTGTGAATGCACAATGAAACAAGGTTGTTTGCTAGAGCCTCAACATCTAATTTAAAGACTGTAAAGCTATAAAGGAATAAACCAGAAAATGCCTTTTCAGTCTCACTCACTTAGTCATAGTATCTCCAGCTTAATTCTACTAAACACTATGAAAGGTGGCTGCAGGTGTTGTGCCTCTTGTTGACATAACTGAGAATGTGCTCTCTAGTCTTAGCGCCAATACCCGGCGGCAATCATCACAAAACCAAGGTAATACAGCGCAGGTGTTACCTCTATCCTTGGATTCAGAGAATATAGCTACTGTATTCTCCTACACAGTTGCTGATATAGAGTAGACAGCATTTGGCAGCATTTTATTCCACATAGAAGTACTGCCCATGAAACAATTTCTCACAGAGAGTCCTGTCCTTCATGCTGTGTGAGCAACTAGTTAGTCAACAATTGTGCTGATCCATCGCTGTACTTTATAATCTTGATTATTAGGCTCAATCAAATGTGCCCCCCCCCCCCCCCCACACACACACACACACACACACACACACACACACACACACACACACACACACACACACACACACACACACACACACACACACACACACACACACACACACACACACACACACACACACACACACACACACACACACACACACAGTGAAGCACTTTGGTCAGCCTTTGGTTGTTTTTAAACATGCTTTATGAATAACATTGACTTGACTCTCTCTCTCTCTCTCTCTCTCTCTCTCTCTCTCTCTCTCTCTCTCTCTCTCTCTCTCTCTCTCTCTCTCTCTCTCTCTCTCTCCCTCTCTCTCTCTCCCTCTCTCTCTCTCCTTCCCAGTCTCCTTATTTAGGGCCCCTGCCTCAAACACTGGAAGGCAATCATGGCCAACTCGAATGGAATAATCTGAATTATACCGTACATATTTAATCACATGACTGCAGAGATACAGCAATGTATGCCTATTTGTGTGCTACTCCTACAAAATATGTAGGAGTAGTAGCAAAACGCTGCGTTTAGAAGAATAAGCAATATGGCGGAAATTCTAGTTCGGGTGGGGCTTAATGTTTTGTTTGTGCGGCCTACGGTTCAAGAGTTAAAGTTAAAGTTAAAGTAGCATGGTATAGCGCCACCATGCGGCCTGACAGCGATCTGTCCAGTGGTGTCTGAGATTAACTGCACACTGCACAGACATACACACAGACAGGGTCGAACTTCCAGGACCTTGTTTTTGTTCAACCCTCTTCCTCAAACTGCAAGATTGGCTCACAATGCTATGTATGCCCTCGCAAAAAAGCTTGCATCCAATACAAAGTGAATGGAGGCCAAATTGTGTTGTAAAACCAGTGGGCTGGATCATCAGATGCACAGCTAATGTGGTTAGTGGACCTAAAACGTTTGAATAACACAGCCAGCTGTTTGTTGACTCCAACACACACTCCATTTTCAGTGGACATTGGCCTTTAGTCAAGCGTTTTTGGTTTGTATATTTAAATGAATACCATAGCAATCAGCTAGTGTTACTGGGGTCCATACCAGAACACTTTACAAAACACATTGCATGAAACCAAAATTCAATTACATGAATATACAATTATGCAAATATACCTTAACTTTTTCGCCGCCGTTGACAGTCCTCACCGTCATTGAAAGGGTTAATACCATGGCGCCGTTGACGGTGAGGACTGTGAATCTTACTGTATATACAGTAAAGATATTATTACTTACTTAATGTCGCTCCGGTCCCGCTCGCATCGGTAATGTCGGAGATTTGTTTACAACGCACGTTGGGCGTGCACGCGAAGTGAAGCTCCTCAATGTTAAAGCTATACTGTGTAAGATTCTCAACTAGTGGTCAGTAGCCATATAGCAAACCGCGGTCGCGTTCGCGTCTTTCGCCCGTTTTTCGTACCTTCACACCCCCGCGTCTGCCTCCACAACGCCGAGAGCTATCTTTAGAGGGGTCCCTGGTTCCTGTGCGTTCAGGCATTCCGGAGAAACGGACTATTTCACCCTGCCTGGTAGGCGAGAATTACCTTTTGAGTAAAGAGACACACGGGCGACTACAAATATGGCGACCCCACTTCAAGATGCGCTGCATTGGCCGGTAGTGTACCATGTGTGCATGATCGGCGATGTGATTGGGCAACGTATACACAACGTATACAGATGATGCAGATTACGTAATCATGGCGCGAAATTCTCCCCCCCTCACGGCTCATAGAAAACATATAAAGAGAAGGCTTCAGAAGCTGAAAATAACGGAGTGGTTGTTCTAAAACTTTAGCGATTTAACAGTTAGGACAATTTTAAGATTTGTTTTATAAAAAAAGTTACATAGTAAAACTTTAAGTCAATGGAGAGGCCCATAAAGAAACTTCATTTAAACAAAATAGCCATTTTGAGACATTTTGCAGCAGATCTAAATGTAAACAAGGCACAAGGCAGGGCGCAGCCATCTTGCCTCTTCTTGTCCCACACTGTCATGTGACTAGATGACGTAATCGTTGCCGTCAAGTGATAATCCAAAAAAACAAAAACAACCCCCTTCCAGCCCTTCAAAATAATAGCGGCGGCCTATGGAGGAAACCGCGTGGCACCGAGGCACCAAGCAACCTTCAGATTAAGAGGCACTAATTGTGTTAATATAAAACAGATAAATAAAATAAACTTTAGCATGAAAAAATACACCCTACAACTCTCCAGTTGTATCAGCATCAGCATTTACATATTTGTCTTAAATGATAATTTATTTTTGATTAAACTAATCTCTTTTTAGGAAAGGGAGGTTGAACTAAATTTTACATCATTCAGAACTCCTGATACTGGAGTCAAAACTTCCAGATGTCCTGACTCTCCAAACTAGTTCGGAAAGCCCATCCGAAACAGATGTTACAGAGTACAGGAAGAACAGATGTTACAGAGTACAGGAAGGAGCATGTATTGACTTTTGGTCGTGCACACAAATGCAAATTCGTGATAAGGAAAACAAACAAAAAAAAAACATGGCAATTTTGATGATGGATTTCCTTTCCAAGAAATACTAGAGAAACAGGACAGAGGTTAATGAAGAATAATGGGAAATGCTGGGGACAAAGATGGAAGGAAAGAAATTTAGGGGACATGTCACTGAGGGTGTAAGGATATTATGCACAGGATGGTGATATGGAGGGTGAAGGACGGGTAAACGACTGATATCAGACGAAAGGCTGAGAGGTGAATGGAGCTGATTTAATAGTCAATCTATGAAGGACGGAATGGAAGACCTGGGCCACTGAAGGACAGGGTGACATATTCATATAAATATATATTGATAAATCATTACCGTGATGTCGAGATGATGAATGATGCAGGTGTGACGGTAATGAGAGAGAGAGAGGGAGGGTGTGTGCGTGCGTGCGTGCGTGTGTAAAAGTCAATTAATTAGAAATAATACTAGAAAGGGTCACTCATGGCCCTCATCTCTGCCAGGCTGGGTTGCCTATCCAGGGTTGTGTAAGTTGTAAGGTTGCAGGCATCAGCATGCAAGGGAGGCTACGGTGGAATTAGCATTTATACGACATACAACTTGCACATTTGTGGCACCTCATATGGAGGGACAGCGGCTTCTTCAAACGTCCCCGGCTCGTGCCGCGGCACCAGGGACGGACTTACCATTGGGCAAGGGTGGGCACATGCCCAGGGGCCTCGGGGGGAGGGGGGGCCTCCAAAAAATGTAGTAGGCATGATCGTAATCGCGAAATTCCATGTTTAACCCCCATACCAACCCCATCTTTCAAAAATGGCAGCCATGTTTGTTTACATTTCAAGACAACATAATAGCTGCTAGCTCATGAATGCCTGAACGGATTTCCATTCGAATGTTTTTGTTTGAAAGCTGTGAACAGTGTGCACACACGTGGTGCATGATCTAGGCATGGGCATGCATGATCCGTGCACTATGAATTACATAGAAGTCTATGGAGAGGGAGGTGGTGTGGAACTTGGAGGCATTACAAAGCAATCCAAATAAAGTGATATTTGTGTTTAGTTACAGTACATTTTGTTTTATTATTGAGAGCTTCTGCTCTGCTGGCCGCACTGCATGTAGCTGCTCTGAAAGCTTAGTGCAGTCTAAAGCCCGCCCACTCTATGTATCCGGTACTTTCCACACACATAGGCTACACACATGCACACAAACCCCACTTCTGTATCCGCTTTAGACCCTTCCAATGAGCCAATGAGGATACACAGTCAGATTATGCACAGGCCAGTCCGGAGGTAAGGTCAAAATGTGGTCAGGTGGACCGGAGGTGGAATTTGTGCGCGCACACGAGGGCCTCTTTATTTCCCCTTGCCCAGGGGCCTCATGTCATATAAATCTAGGCCTGCGGGGCACCATGGAGGGGGGCTGCGGCCCCTTAGGTGACGCAGGTGAAATATTAACCTGCCGACAATACAGAGCGCTGGGAGGTAGCACCTAAACCAAGCCTTAACCCTAACCTCAGTAAAACTAACACGGGTGAATATCTAACCTGCCGCGTTGCTCTGTCCAGTATCGTATCGATTCCCAGGTATCGAAAAAGGTATCGTATCGATTAAAAGGTGAACGATACCCATCCCTAGCCGTGGGTGAATATCTAACCCTCCGGGTGCCACGGGACGAGCCAGGCCCGCGCAAAGAACTCGAGATCTCTCGGCACCGGCTCCGGAACGCCACGGGTGCCATGGGACGAGCCGGGGGCCGCGAAAAGAACTCTGCCGTACTGTAAAAGCGCTTTTGGAGGTGTACTCTGTAGAGGCCCCTCAACATGTGATTCTAGGAATTGATGGCTTACTGGGAGTATGCATGCAGAGTACGCACAAAAAAACAGCAACTAAAATATATAAATAATTATCCTCTTACGTGTGCAGGGTGCAGAGGGCGTGTCCAGTGGCGTTCTGAAGTGGTCCTCTTTGCACGTGCACGCCACAGAACCCTCATCCTCTGCCACGCTGTTGGCCGGACAGGGGAAGCACTCCTGTTGTCTGGAGGACATCTTGTAGGAGCCACGGGGACACGCTAGGGCAAGAGGAGAGAGACACACAACACATTAGACCTGTGGTTTTCAACCCTTTTCATATCAAGGTCCATTATTTATTCTGCATTTGAGCCACAGACCACCATTTGATGAGATTTTGCCTCTCAGACCCAAGACTTAGTATATTTTGTAAACGCTGGTCAAGATTTTGTACACAATGCCATGCTGATGTGGTACCATAGGAAAGAGGACATGCGAATGTTGATCAAAATGACCAAATGGACCTGTAAGGTTACTGGTCCATTGGGTTTCATTTTACACTCTCAAGAGTTAAAGATCTATAAGGGTCCCCAGATCATTGGTCAGTAAGAATGCACTAGGAGGACACTAGCTGGAGCTTTGACTAAGCATGCACCTCATACCTGGTACTCTAGCATCTCAAGGGCACTAAAATCGAAACTACAGACCTCTCAAAACAAACTACCGGTAGTCAGACTACTACTAAACCTCACACACTAGACCTCACACCTATTAGGACTCACTGACTTCAAGTAAGTCTTCTAGCTTGCCAAAATAAATTACCCCCACAGGTTTTCTGTAAATAAACTTTTATTGATGATTTCTTGTATAGTATTGTATGATGAATTGAATACTGAAGGACCACAAGGGAAACAAGCCCTCGGGGCGTTTTGTGCTTTCCTTTTAGCATTATTGTATAACTGTACCTCTGTACCTTTTTCAAAATGAAGCGTCAGCGTGCCCAATCTAACAGCCTGCATAATCTAACAGCCCAGCTGTAGCTGTCTCATATCTCATTATCATATCTGCTGGTCATTACGTCACATGACTGCCATACTCCAATCAAAGCTCTCAATCAGTAGGGAAGGCTACTTTAAATACGTCTTGTTTTCTCTACCTATGCTTGATTTCCGAAGCTTTGGAATCATTCGCTGCTAGCCGCCTCCTCCACCCCAGCCTCCACCTTTGCACGATCAGTATGGCTAAGCTCAAATACTTGTGATCGTCTGATTAAGCTACATGTCAATGTTAAAGCTATACTGTGTAAGTTGCTAAACTAGTGGTCAGTCGCGGTATTGCTTTTTTCGTCCGTTTTTCGCCCGGAGTCACCGCAGACCACCGCCGCGGACCACCGGAGCGGCGCCGCAAACCACCGCAACCGATACGAATCCATGGAGTGGTAGAACGTAATTTTCTGAGCAGGATTTGGGGAATAAGAGGTTAAGAATCCTTCACCATCGTAAACACTGGTTGCTGAGGGAAGCTACTTCCTGAAGAGTCGGTTATTGGCCGGTAGTGTATCATGTGTGTATGATCTGCGATGTGATTGGCCAACGTATACACAACGTATACAGATGATGCAGATTACATCATTTTGCCGGGAAATCACGCCCCTGTCACTGCTAAGAAGAAAAATAAGATAAGAGAAGGCTTCAGAAGCTGAAAATAACGGAGTGGGTGTTCTAAAACTTTAGCGATTTAACAGTTTTAAGATTTGTTTTATAAAAAAAGTTACATGGTATAACTTTAAGCTCAATACTGTGATTTTGACTAAGTTACATGTCAATGTTGTTAAGCTCAAATACTGTTATTTTGACTAAGTTTGCTTAGCGTTCCCTGATTATGCTTAGCATGCTCAGAAAATTCAGGGAACATCTCCGAACGCGGAGCCCATTAACGCCAAGATTAACTGTATTCCATTTATGCAATAAATGGTTACTCTACTTAGACGTGAGCGTTCCTGACTAAACTGTTAATAAAGTATTCAATCAATCAAAATCCATTTTATGAAGCTGGGTCCAAATTGGGGGCATAATATCATCTCTATCTTTGCTTTCTCCTCCTTCGGTTTTGGATGAGTCATTCAATTTAGTAACCTGCAGATATTATCCCATTTTATCTTCCTGTAATAAACCCAATCTGATCAGGATTGGTGTGATTATTTTATTGACACATCTAGAATGAATAATGGCAACTTAATATGAGCAGATCTAAATTCAGACGTGATATGATTGTCATTTTGTGGGGCCGTTGTCTTGTTTATGTATCATGACTACCGTCCATAATTACAGCACATGATAAGCCTTTAGCAGTAGAGGTGATACTGTTTCTTTACTGATTTTATCAAATTAATGAATATACCCAAACCCATCTGGATCATGGCTTTAATTGTTCTTCGGTGGAGATAGCCTGTTGCATTTGCCATTCGTCAATTGTAGATTCTAATAGATTCAAATTTCTTTAATTCTTTGACGACTTGGGACAGGAATAAGTCAAGGAAAAATGAGCCGGTGTATTAAAGGACAACTTTAGTTTTTTACAACAAGGGTTCATATTTTAGATTGTCATTAAAGAATATAAAAGATGAGTGTTAAAATGATTTCATTTACTTATTTCTATTGTTTTAGAGATTCTTATTTCAGTGGTTTGGGGGCATGCGTACAAGTGGCTAAATATGTCATTTTACACAGAATAAGCCCATTCCCAAGATACAACGCAACCTTGGATGTGACTTATGGGGCTAGAAGTGTTACTGTAAATAGCAATAAAGAAACTGCTGGCTTATTGTGTCTAAAAAGACATATTTAGCCACTTGTACGCATGCCCCCATGCCTACGCATGCCCCACATTTTAGCACGTTAAACGCAATAAAACAATAGAACGAAGCAAATGAAAACATTTTAACACTCACTTTTTCTTTTCTCTAATTACAATATAAAATATGAACCTTTGTTGTAAAAAAACAAAGTTGTCCTTTAATAAAGGAAGGCACATGCACACCTTGGCTGTGTCCGAAATGCGGAACACGCTCCCTACTCCCTAACCCTAAATGAGGGATCCAGATGTAGTGTACTACAGTAGTGAACAAATCAGCACATTTCGGACACTACTCCGTCGCCATCTGGTTGCGTCATCGCTGTCGCACAGTTAAAACGCTCTAGCGCTGGCTTTTGGAGCAATAAATAATAGCCGATCTACAAGCTCTCAACAGGGGGCGAAGCGACGCGTTGTGAGCTTGTACATCAACTCCCCAATGCTTGTGGATTGTAAATAACATACCAACATGTTGCGGTGTTATTATGAGAAATAGGCCAAATATAATTATGTTTTTATTCATCACAATTCAATAAAATAATGTTAAAAAATATATAGGCCTATATATATTTTTTTTTAAATTGTATTCATTCATTGGTGAATCAATGAATGAATAATGTTTATGCCACATTCATTTGTCTCACATGCAGACATACACCCATGTTTGTGATAAAATAGGTTATTCTTGCTAATTTAAATAACATTATTTTATCATGATTATTATCAGCTGTGGAAGGTTGGGAAGAAAAGATCGAAAAACAAAAGCCTCCAGCGTCTATTCTCGTATATTCTCTTCATAAACAACTTTAGAGCTGTTTTCATCATTAAATGATGAAAAACTAATTTTGTTCTCTGGTGGACATTTGTACGAGTTGTTTTCTTTAGCCGGTGGTTCTGCTACGGACGGCTCTGTTGCGTTTGCTCAGCAACAGGTGGCTACTCCTCCTGCCCAGAGACGCAGAGACGAGCCTGCAGTGTGCGTGTGCGCGTGCACACCGCATGTGCGTGCTCAAAGCGCGAGACAGCGGCCGCAGCGCAGTGCATTGTGGGGCGGCAGGGCTTGAATAGCGCTTGAATAGTGACCATCGAATGCTCACTACAAATCCAAATGCATTGTGGGATACTTCAGTACACTATATTAGGGTACAAAAATGCTCACTATACATTCGGACACTAGTTCAAAATGGCAGAGCCCCCTTTTAGTACACTACATTAGAGAATAGGGTGGATTTCGGACGCAGCCCTTGTGTCATAGGCGATTTTAAGGGGTGTCTATGGGTGCACTTGCACCCCCTGGCAGCCAGTGGGTGCAAAAAAGTGTCTGTTATTTAGCTCTGGTGGCGAATTTGGTGGTGAACTGCTCCTAAAGCCCTCTCTCTTAAATGTATTTTACACACAAGTTGTTGCAAAAATAAGTAAATAAATCAAATAGACATATGCTCATGGTGTCTAGAAAAAGCACAATTTATATCATGACCATGAAACCTTTCATTCTGTGAAAAATGTAATAAATAATAATATTTAATTATATGATATACTACCTAAAATAAAGACCCTTTGTTTAACAGTTTTATTTTTATTTTCACAGAATCAAAGGTTTTATGGTCATGATTCACCAGGATCCTGGATGTCTTGATTCTAGGCTTAAAATAATTGATGGGAAAAAAATTAATGGCCTTTTTTTTGTGACACCAGTAAACTGCTAGCCTATGGGCTGCCATGACAAAATGACCATTTAATCGGGCAGCACACTAAGCTTCATCTAAGGTCTAAGATTATTTTGACAACTTTCTCACTCTTTATTTGATACTTACAATAATCAGCACTCCTCCTTTTGTTCATGTGACAACGGAGTAGACGACAGAAAATAATAATAGAGAGTAGAACAGTGGCAGGGGAGCGAGGAGAGGCTGGGCAACATAAGTGTGAGAGGGTGATAAGCGCACATGACCCTGCATGTGCAGCACACATAAGTATCCACACCGCTTAACATAGTAACATCCATGCATGCATGACGACACATAGACCACACACACACACACGTTTATTTTACACGCACTCTCTCTCTACCGTTTCATTTTCCGCTTGCCATGGCTTTGTAGCGGGTGATAATGGGTGTGAAATCAGCCAGCCAGCTAGCAAGCTCTGCTCCCGCTCCACTGTTCTCCGAGATTCTAAACAGCAGGTCCATATTAACATCTCTGGTACGATCTATTCCCTTACTCTCTCCACATATGATCTCCATTCTTTACATCCATCTCTACATCCCTCCATCACCGGTCATTCTTATTTCCTCCCCACCCCACACACACACAGCCATCTAAAACACATAAACAATGCTGGTCAAGTCTGTTCTTGGCTGGTGTCAATTCCCCTGGTGTGAGTATCTGACAGGGAGTCGGTGGAGAAAAGACAATAGACTAAACCTCATCTATCCCTGGCACAGAGTCACACTGGAAAGCACTCAATTATGCAAAACAAATGCAATGGAAGACCTGCATAAGTGTGTGTGTGTGTGTGTGTGTGTGTGTGTATGTGTGTGTGTGTGTGTGTGTGTGTGTGTGTGTGCGTGCGTGCGTGCGTGCGTGCGTGCGTGCGTGCGTCCCAAACCCTCAAAACATGTGAACATATAGGCATTATGCACCTGTGTTATATGGTGTTTGTGTGTCCATGCAAAACTGCCAGAGGCTTATGTCCAAGCACAATGTATCCCTTTCTTTCCACCTCTATCTCTCTCACTCTTTCTTTCTCTCTCTCTCTCCCACTCACACATACACCCTCCCATCACACACAACAGTTAGCAGCCCCTACATTCTCCTCTAGCTCTGAAGCGTGTGCGTGTGCGCGCGCGTGTGTGGGTATACGTGAGTAGCGTATCAGTGGCCGTAAGAACCTTGTAATGGACTTTCTAATGTCTGTCATTACATAGAAAAAACCTCTCTCTCTCTCTCTCAACTCACAGCACAGGCAGGGAGGAAGGCAGAACACACACACACACACACACACACACACACACACACACACACACACACACACACACACACACACACACACACACACACACACACACACACACACACACACACACACACACACACACACACACACACCTGACAAATGATGCTGGAGTGCAATCGCTTTGTTACCGCATGCGCTGCCATTCCATTTCCCACATGACACCAGGAACCTCAGGCGTGAACGGCGCCCAAATCAAGGCAGAATTAAGCTTAGATCTACAAGAGGAGAAATGGACCGGGCCTGCACATTTTCTACCCACATGCGACGCTTGAAAGCGGGGCGGGCTGGCATGGAGCTTGGCTGAGAGCGTGAGTTATCTTTACAATTCAGCGTGGATACACATTTCTGCCAGCACACCTTGAAAATGTGTGTTTAATGATAGGAGCGGTATGAAGACAATATGCACTGCCCAGATAAAGGAGCTGGCTTCATATGGTCGCTGTCGGGTGGAAACCTTGTATGTCCAAAACCGTTACTATTCAGGTAATGCAAAATGGGGAAAAAAATAACCTGTGTTCCAATGGATCCAATGTCGCTAATTAGTCAAAAGCTCTTGTTAATACTTTTCATTGGTTAAATGATATAAAACCACCAACACGCTGGCTTAACCACATTCACTTTCGAAAATAATAACCCATTTTATTCATAGTGCACTTTACATGTGAAACAAATCTCAAGTATTTCATTTAAAAACATTCAAATCAGGCGAGGGCATAAAGCCTAGGAGACAAACAAGTGTAGTCTTTTAGTCCTCTTTTAAAAGCATCAATAGATGCTTAAAATAGCGCAAATAGCAGATCAGCGAGCTCATGATATGAGCCTGTAAGTGGATATTTTCTCTACTTTTGCAAAACACTCTTGCATGACAAAGTATGGCATTTATTTACGGGGTAATAATAAAACAATAAATAGTTGAGATAATGGAGATAAGGTTTCTGTCCGACAGACAGCAAGCAGTGTAGTGCCCAGATAGCAGAGGATCTGGCCTCCCCTATCATTCTCCACAGTAAGTGATCCTTCCAACTTCCAGCACCAGGCAAGGTCACCCTGGCAACGCTGGGCCTACGACCATCTGCCGACGGCCGAAGGCGGAGTCTCTGGAAGACATCAAGTGTCTGCAAAGTGTCTGATGGAATGTCTGGAGACAGACAAATGTAAATATTTTTGAACCACAACGAACCCTAGCATCACTGTTCTGGAAACTCTTTCGACACAGCGAAAAGATTTGGTGGACTGAAAGAAAAGGAGGGGCATAGAATAGACCCCCAGGGAAGTATATAGGGTTTGAGTGGTTAGGGTACCTTCTGGTTTTAATCATCTGCCGTGTGTGTCTGTGTGTGTGTGTGTGTGTGTGTGTGTGTGTGTGTGTGTGTGTGTGTGTGTGTGTGTGTGTGTGTGTGTGTGTGTGTGTGTGTGTGTTAGGGATGGGACGATATGCGATATTATCATTTATCGTGATAAAAAACACTCACGATAACCGTACCGTGGAGATTTAATTTATCGTGATATGATATCGTCCTACGTCAAGCATTGGATCAATTTACCTTTTATTTGCCGAGCTGTATATTCGGTACCACTTAAACCCTATATAATTGGTAACCCTATATGTAGTTGATAAAGTCTTTTTTTCTCTCTCTATCAAATGTCATTGCCAAAAAATAGCCGTTGCGACGCGTTGTGAGCTTGTAGATCGGCTATTTTTTGGCAAATGTTCCGCCCCAGGATAATGGATTTTGATTATCGCGAAACTATTTTGTCACAATAATCGTGATATGACATTTTCATATCGTCCCATCCCTAGTGTGTATGTATGAGAGGGAGAGGCAGAGATGGACAGACAGAGGGAGGGAGAGAGAGAGAGAGAGAGAGAGAGAGATGCAGAAGGGGGGGATCTGCCAAGACAGCTGGAAGAGCAACTAGTCAATTTGTCCTGTGTGCCGACCGGGAGCCTTGATTAAATGGAACATGGAGGTGCGCGCGCACACGCTCACACACATACGCCAATCTCCTCCAGGGGTAATAATATAGATATGCAATCATACATCACGGCAAGTCTCTTAGGGGGAGAGAGAGAGAGAGAGGCACTGGCAGCAGAGGGAGAGAGAGAAAGAGATGGGTGATGGTGGACGAGAGGCACAGTCCAGACAAAATAGGCTTGTGCTACTCAGGCGTGTCGCACCAAATTCTGGGCCCTGGGTACAAGGATTCACTGCGGGCCCCCCATGAATGTTCTTCATAGGGAGAGGGGGGGTCTAACCCATTTAGGAACTGGGAACGCTTTATTACGCATTATTTTGTGCTTTAAAGGTGATACACCATGCATTTAAAAAGTATTTATGTCATATTGTTTATGTCCCAAAAAAGTTTTTCAAAAGGTTTGAGGCTAAATTACCACTCCTGAATAGAGAGCCTCTCTCATTTTATGGCTCATCTCACACCACACTACGTGGGGGGAGAGAGTCTGAAATTGAGGGCAGACATTCTATTTCGGCGGAGGGGGGCTAAAGCCTATTGACGTCACACACACACACACACACACACACACACACACACACACACGCGCGACGGCGACGTGGCGTGACATTGCAAAAATACGTTATTTCATATTATATGTCTGCATGTTTACGTTAGTGCAAAATGGTATTAAAACGTGAAGAAACGGCACTATTTCATAGTTTATTAAAATAATACGAGTCGAGTCTGACTCCGCCATGACAGTTTTCACGGACCAATCAGAGTCCACTAGACTCTCACGTGGGCAGAGGACACCAATCAGAGTCCACGAGCGAGTCTCACGTGAGCTCAAGAGCTCTGTTTGGAGGGGGCTGGGACCGGAGCAGCCACACACGTGCCCCAAGCATACAACCCTGATTGGCCCATTCAATGCGCCCGCTCTTTGGGCGCTTTCGAAATAGATTAAAATGTGTGCAGCTTCAGTCCACACTACACACCACCCACCAGCAGGGGGTGGTGATGTGCGGACTGAAGTGTCAGGCTAGAACTGCGCCACCCCCCCAAAATCTTTTTGAAAAAAAAAAAAAAAGAATTTATTGAAAAAAAAAAAACGTTTTTGAAAAAAAAAAAGGGTTTTTGAAAAAAAAAAATATATAATCTTCAAAAACAGCCGTCGATGACGTCAGCGACGGCAGCAAATCTGGACAGCCTGTTTTGAGAACCCGTGGGATGCTTTTAACCTCCGCCTTCCCAAAACCAGAGAAAGACACAGCGGTCAGAAATGTGACTTTGTGAGGATAGAAGGTGCTAGTGGGACCCCAAAAAAGGTTTTAAAATTGGAAAAGTGAAATTTCATGGTGTATCACCTTTAACTATTGAAAAATAGCAGATATACAAGCTATCTACTAGCCTAGCTCGGCTGTGTTTAGCCATTAGCTTACTATGCCTGACTCTAACCCTAACCCTAACCTTAACCTCAGTAAAACTATGCCTAACCCTAACCCTAACCTCCGTGGGGTGAGGCGATATCATTCCTGCCGACGCTACGTTGTCGTTGTCGTTGTTGTGGATCAAAGCGACCGCTTGTTCCGCCCCGCGCCGCACGACGAGCGCTCCTGTTCTCAATTTCACTGAAACTCAAAAAAACTGTGACGTATACACAAACAGGCTCACATTTATTTATGGATACACAACAGTAGGACGGCTGACACACAGACAGACAGGCAGACATAGCTGCATAGAGGTACAAGTACACTCACAACATTTCATAGCTGCATAGACCAGAGACAGAGTACACTCACAACATTTCATAGCTGCATAGACCAGAGACAGAGTACATTCACAACATTTCATACAAAGTGTACATAAATACAACGTGGAGCCGGGCCAGACGCGACAGACGGCTGTCATAAAATGTACGATGGAGATGACAGCTCGTATAGTGAAGGGGGAAAAAAACAACAACAACAGACATTACGCTTTATCAAGAGCATGTGCGGAAATAAAGTACGTCATTTTCATTGTGCTTTTAAACAAAATATGTTGACAGTTAAAACGTCATCTTTTCACAAGGACAAAAAAAAACGTGAGGAAAACAATAACCGAGATTGACTGAACGCAGGGAAATTGCTTTAATAGGCTCCGTCTTTGTTGTGGGCATCACTTTTCATCGCGCACGTCCGTCTCCTTCTCCTCCCGCATGCTTTCCTCCAACCTCAAACACGGCCATTAATAAATCATGAAGCACTTAATGCAGTAAATGAGAGCAATGAATTGTTTCTATGCCTCTCTGACAGCACGTATTAATGAATATTAATGAGATTTAAAGAGGTCTGCTTTAGCCACTTGCCTACCGAACCGCCTACCCTTAACCTATAGCATATACACATTACGGGAGCCAACGTGAGATAATGCACGCAGGCACACACACACACACACACACACACACACACACACACACACACACACACACACACACACACACACACACACACACACACACACACACACACACACACACACACACACACACACACACACACACACACACACACACACACACACACACACACACACACACACACACACACACACACACACACACACACCAAAGAGAGGGCAAATGGCTGTCATCATTTCTGTACATAATTTCGAACACATTGAAATGTCAGTGCTATATTTGCTGGGGAGCAGCATGGGGTGAAGAGAAAGAATAAGTGAAAGGGAGAGAGGGAGAGAGGGAGAGAGAGTGGGGGGCCTCTGACCTGGCGGTTAAGTCGCATGATGGCACATAGGCTCTAATGACAACAGCCTGACAGCAAGTTGCCGGTTCGATTTCCCGAGCCCGACGACCATTGCTGCGTGTCACTCCCCGTCTCTCTCTCTCTACTGTGTATTATCAATAAAGGCAGAAAAGCCTTTATTGCATTTTGTTTTTAATTATTAATGTTATCATTCAATTCTTAGTGTTTTGCCAATTATTTGGGGGCCCAGGCCCACTGGCATTTTCCTCACCGTCTCACCAGTGGGCCCTGGCCCACAGGTTGGGAATCGGCGCCGTGGTTAAACGAGGTACTGGTGATGGAGAGGCAGAGAGAGAGAGAGAGAGAGAGAGAGAGAGGATGAGGGGAGGAGAAGCTATTACAGCAGGTGGAGATCAATAATTTAGAGAGCTCTAATTCGGATCACTGGCCCTGTGTGGTTGATGCCGATTCTGATGCTAATTCACTGGGCTGCCAGGCAGGCATCTCTCTAACATTCATGAAATGAATCCCCATTAGCATCAGACAGGCAGAAACGGGTCTCTCTCTCTCGCTCTCTCCCATGCACAAACACAAGCATTCACATACAGTACGCCCACACACACACATCCTTACTCGCAGCAGGTGTTTGAGGTCAAACAGGTAGGCGGTGTGGAGGAGAAAGACCAGGGACGTGCTGGCCATTGGGAAAAGCGGGACAACTCCCGAAGGGCCGGTTCATTCCCGGCCGGCCATTAGGAAAAAAATACAAATAAAATGTCGGCCTTCGTTCCATTTTGGGGGCTGGGCGGCCAACAAGTAAATCGTCGTCGGGCAGAAACCTTGTATCTCCAAGTTTCAAATTTGTACCTTTTTCTCGCAAAGCAAAGCCCTGCTTCATCATACAAGGCTGTCGCACAAAAGTAGTGAACACAGCAGATCTACAAGCACACAACGCCTCGCACCGCGAGGCGTTGTGTGCTTGTAGATCGGCTGTTTTCACTAGTTTAAATCATTTTTAAAATGATAAATACAAAACAAACGGTTTTGGACATACAAGGTTTCCACCCGACAAACTCATGTAATTGGCCCACTGGCTTGTCACTTGTCATGATCTGAAATGGCAAATCTTTGAGTAGCAGCAGCAATGAGGGCCTCTACAACTCTTTTTCCCGGGCTGAATCAGGGGCCCAGCACGTCCCTGAGAAAGACTGAACAGAACGCCAGCACTCACAGATCCATAATCTTCTATTTATTGAGGGCAAAAGCGAACCTGTTTAAGTTATAAGCCCACAGCATGGTGGAGTTGTGGGAATTCAGTTTCTCACTATAGGGCAGGGGTCTTCAACAGGGGGTCCTCAGAGTTACTACAGGGGGGGCCACCCTCGCATCCATATTCTGAGCAGAAATTTAGCCAAAAATAGCCGATCTACAAGCTCTCAACGCCTCGCAGCACGAGGCGTTGAGAGCTTGTAGATCGGCTATTTTTGGCAAATAGGTTTGGTGTAGAGGTAAAACAAAAACAGGCCAAGTACAGAGTGAAAGGTCAAAGTGGTTAAATGTCTGAACAACATACTGATGACAGCGCTGTGAAACAAGTCGATGAAAATCTGCAACACAATTTTATACAATATGTAATGGGGGTCCCTGCTTTTTCTCCCTCTCAGCTAAGGGGTCCTTGGCCTGAAAACGATGATGACCTCTGCACTAGGGGCATATCGCACAATACACAATATTGCATATTCTGGTAAGCTGACAAATTGGAGGCCTTCAACAAACCCACATTCTAAAACATCTACTATCAATCAATGGACCCTTCAGTTTAGTTGGCCATGATGTAGGAATATTTTCTCTTAAATCGCAGGGTAGAAGTTGTACAAGGAGTTGTGGTAGTGACATATTTCTGGACAGATTACTGATTTTCCAGGTACAAATGCTAATGTGCTGCTAAGTGGAAAAACTGTTCTTTTAAGCAAGCAACACGGCCACACTACAATGTATAAATTAGGCTCGACAGAGGCCAAATCCTGAGTGCCAATTTGACTGTAACAAAATGGAAAGTCCTCCACTACTGCAGAAGCTAAATCTATTTATAAGGGTACAACCAAAACGGTTTTACAGAAACATCTAACAAACAGTCTTAATTCACTGTACAGCTCCAACCTTTATGGACATCTTAATTCACTAGAGCTCTCCAATCCTTCTGGACATGTCAGGGAACTGACAACTCACTGCAAAAATAGGAAGCAATGTGGAGGAAAGTGCTGTGCCAACGTGCAGGGCAGGCTAGTTCTCGGTGATCGCAAAGTGTTGATTCATCCATTCCTACAAATGAAGAAAGCCAGTTCTCTTATGAAACTGGGTCAAGAGCACACCCAGAGATAAGGAATCCTTAAGAGACCGGCTTGCCTCGGTCTAGACAGGGTAATGATGCCCGGGTATAAAGGGAATGTGGTAATCAGAAAGAACATTGTTGTGTGACCTCCGCAATAAGTGCACCCACTGGTTCTTTTGGAAGTGGATAAATGCTCTCGAAAAAAACAAAGGAAACTGTACAGGTCATAATATTTCAGAGATAAGGGTGCTTCAAATAGAAAGAACAGCTGTTTGACGTCAATCCACCCTCCCATGCTCACAACTTCAGAAATAGACTTGCTGACCCGCTGTTCCAGCCATGGGTCCAGGTGATGTGACGAAGCGGTCAAACAGAAATCCCTATTATCACCCCAAGCTGCGTGCCCACAGACTAACGACTGTGTTTTACCGTGTAATCACATATATTGTTCTCTGCCATGCTATTTAGGTCAGTGCTTAGTCTCATTGTTCTAGATGTCCTGCTTTCCTCGGCCCGTCATTGCACTGCAGAGAAGAGTAGCTTGCTAACACTACCAGGGCACTGTATGTGAGCAGTGTTTTAAAATGTTGTGAAAATCTGCCAACACACAAACACACACACACACAGAAGTGCAGTATGTGCACCCTCACAGATGCATTGCACACAGACACACGCTCATTCACTTAACATACCCACACATATTCTGTATAGATATACAGTAACACATGCAGACACCCTCATGCACTTGGCTACAGAGGTGCAACAGACATGTACCGCACACTGAGGCATAAGCACACACAAACAGACATACTCAGCCACTGTGTCACTTGCTCAGGTGCCTGTGCACGCGCACACACACACACACACACGTAAAAAGTATAAAGCAAAGGGACTTCTGTTATGGCTGAGACAACAGCAGAGTCACTTCTGGTTACATCACACCCAGGGCTCTGCTGAAGCATCGGGTCTACACTGTCACAATCATAGACATCAGTCCTCCCCCGACCGACACACACACACACACACACACACACACACACACACACACACACACACACACACACACACACACACACACACACACACACACACACACACACACACACACACACACACACACACACACACACACACACACACACACACACGAACAACTCAAAGACAGCCACACAAGCACAAAAGTTTTACATGTACAGTTTGTGCACACCTTAAATATTTCCAGACTGGTTCCAGCTAGCGATGCGGATTTGTATGAGAAGGAGCAATGCCCAATGCTTTTCTCTTTTTGGGAAAGTCCGAGTTGTCGAAGCATCTGTGTTGCCCTAAGAGAGTCTACCGATATACTATAGCCTACTATAGCTCCATGATCCGATGGATAAACATATTTTTCCATCAGTACAAAATAATTATTAAGTAAAAGCTTTGACAAACAAGGGTTTGCCTTTCAAATATTACATTCAAGCGTCAAGTCGAGTGCCTCCATTTCTCCATATTAATGTAATGCTGCAATCCATACATGTCATGTCTGCCTGGGATTCGAACCCGGGTCTCTCATGAGAGACCAACATATCCACCACTGAGCCCAATGAATGCCCACTTGTTTGGCAGAGATATCGCACTTTTGAGCTTCAGGCAGTACCACTCATCAACCAGTAGGTGTCCTTACTAAAGTGGGTGACGGGGCACCCTGGGGTGCCGTGGTGGCAGTCCACGGGTGCTGCAAGATAATTTGATAATATTTGTAATTTATTTTTACACTTAAAACAATATTTAGTATCATTTTAAACTTGAAGTACAAAGTTATTTTAACTCAGTTCTAACCAAAATGGCTATCATCTCAACATTTTCCTCGCAACATAACCGCTAAAATATGATATTAATATAAGGTGCTGGGAGTGAAAATTATGAATACAATGTAGGGGTGCCTCGGATGAAAACAATATTTATAGGGGTGCCCTGAGGCAAAGAAGTTTGGGAACCCAACACCAGGGTCTACACATCTCAGTGGAAGAGTATGGAGGCCACCTCCAACCACTGGAGGCAGTGTTTGTAGTGTATAAACATGCTCCGGTTAAGCTAAAGTTCCAATAGGTTCCAGACTGCAGCTTTATATCACACTCCATTTCACTCTCATTTTCACTCCGAACCTCCTCAAAATGGCTCTTAAATGCCATCAGTGGTCCATGTCCAAATCGACCCCCCCAACCCCCCATGTTGTCCCTCCTCTGTCAACCCTTCATCACTTTCTAGTGCCCTGCCTCCATTTCTCTCTCTCTCTCCCTCCCCCCAGGCTCTATCTATCACTTTCCTGTGGTTTATCAGTGCAGTGGAACAAAAGACTCGGAAGTGAACGAGAGCTTCAGTTTCAGGATATTACACCCTCCTCATCTCTCCATCTCTGTACCACACACACACACACACACACACACACACACTCTTAGTTGGAAGGTTCAATTCGTCATTCTGTACACAGTCAAATCCACAGTCCTAATTTAACTCAGATAACGTACAAATGTAACCACGTTGTCTGAGTTACAAATGGATGAATTGATACTGAGGATTTTACGGTGTACCCCTCCCTCTCTCTCTCTCTCTCTCTCTCTCTCTCTCTCTCTCTCTCTCTCTCTCTCTCTCTCTCTCTCTCTCTCTCTCTCTCTCTCTCTCTCTCTCTCTCTCTCTCTCTCTCTCTCTCTCTCTCTCTCTCTCTCTCTCCATTTTCTATGAACCATCACTCCATTTCCCTCACCCCGTGGGATGTCACAGCAGGCCAGAAATTGGATTTGAGACATGTGCATTGGCATTTCCTCTCCATGTTAAATGAAAAAAGCCCTGTACTGTACTGTATATTGTAAGAAATTCTCACTGCACATTAGGAGAAACCCAAATCTGTAACCCAAATGTAACACAAAATCCATTTGAGCAGGGGCGTCACAAGGGGGGGGAGTGGGACTGGGTTACTAGGGCCCAAGGTGTAGGGGCCCTAATTATTTTATGCTTTAGCTATTGAAAAATAGCAGATATACAAGCTCACAGCGCGTCACAGAGTGCTGCGCTGTGAGCTTGTAGATCTGCTATTTTTGAAAAGTTGTGAAAATGTGTGGAAATCTTTGAATATATGTATTTTTAAAGCAAACATTTGTAACTCAAATCTTGCTTCTGGGGGGTCCCTGGAACTAAATATTTCCAAATACATATCATTTTGGGAGTTCTTGACGAGAAAAAGTTTGAGCACCACTGACATAGAAGGATTTGAAATATTCAAAGACTTCCACACAGTTTCACGATTTTTCAAAAATAGCTCGCAGCGCGGCACTCGGTGCCACACTGTGAGCTTGTATTAATGCTATTTGTCAATAGTTAAAGCACAAAATGTGAGTGAATCCTTGTACCCAGGGCCCAGAATTTGGTGCGACACCCCTGCATTTGAGCTTGAAGGGTTCCATTGCTTAACACCCTTTGATTTGACATTCTGAATTGACAATACCGCCAACTTCCTTTCTTCCCCTCACCATAACGTATAACTTCTCCGCCTGTGACACCACACTCAAGAGTTTTCAGAACACCAAGTGAGAGGATAAATACATAAAATGTAGACACTTAAAAAGTCACACGTCCCAGTCGCTTTAAACACAAAACTGTCACGGCGGTGACATCACCGCCTGGCCCCAGGCTTCACAGCATGACTGTGACATCATCAACCCTGGCCCAACTCGGTGTGTGTGCAACGTCCTGCTGTTTTGGTTTCCTGTCGGTGTGATGGATGGTCTCCATTTACTTAAGCCACATAGCCATTTGTTTGTGTCCACAACTGGCTGAGTAACTACTGCATACACGTACGCAGGCTATAGGCTATATGCACATAAAGTATAGCTATTGCACACACGCACGACAGGTTCTGGCACATTATATTGCAGAGGCATAGGAAGGAAAAGCATAGCATAGTATACTATATTTCAACATACCTGCGCTACGCACAAACACATGCACAGTAAGGCTGGGCAATATTAGGAAAACCATCGATATTCGATCAACGTTGTTGAATACCTCGATATCGATATTACTCACGATATTGGTAAAAACTGTTGTATCACATAGTTTTAATATTTTCTGCTTTAGGTCCACTGCCTGCCTAACCCAGATAATGAATACCATATCCATGCATGCACACTGCACAGTACACACAGAAATTAAATGTCTTATTTTCATTTTCCAACAATGGTTTTATTTAAATAACCACACCTGGTTACAGATGGACTGCTTTTTTGCATGTGCAAAGTGCATTGATAGTGTGTCTACTAGTAAGACACCTGAGGGTGGAATGCGACCTCAGGGTGACGAGGTCGCGCCAATTCTTGACCATCTGGCCAACCACAGCGTTTCTCTGACGATTCTAGTTGTTGTCATTCTGGGGGGAGTTTGTTCATGTTTTTGTGAGGGTATCAACCCTAGGAGACACGGGGAGAACATGCAAACTCCACACAGAAAGGCCCTATCGCTCACACCCTAGGTTGGGTTGGCGATAGGGCCTTTCTGTGTGGAGTTTGCCTAAACATGGAGATGTGGTACAGAAGGACTCATATATGGGCATAATAAGTATGTCATGTGACATCACTTCCTGTACAGACAGTCAGACAGACAGCCATTGACTCTGACCTAACAATGGCTACTGTCTATGACGGTAGTTCCATTATGACATATTGGACTAGACTATCTCCATATAGTGTTATCCACATCTCCATGTTAGGACTCATATATGGGCATAAAAAGTATGTCATGTGACATCACTTCCTGTACAGACAGTCAGCCATTGACTCCGGATTAACAATGGCTACTGACTATGACGGTAGTCCCATATGACATATTGGACTAGACTATCTCCATATATAGTGTTATCCACATCTCCATGTTTAAGCCAAACAGATTCGCTCCATTTCTCCATGTATAGGTCCAAATGCTCAACGTTGAGCTTGACAACAAAACGTTCTTAACACAGCCGCCCCCATATTTACTTTAGAAAATATGTTAAATTCTAAGTACGTTTCGAGTACCGGTTTGATACATCGACTTAAAGTTGGATCCAGGCCTAATAACTTTATCTGGCCGCCCGTTGCCACCTCCTTGTTACATTTTCTTTTCTCCAGGTGGATGGACATTCTTTCATGGACATCCTTTCATAGGTGATCTAAGTCCAGCCGCCCGTATCAGATCGGAGGAGGATACCGCACATTGTACCTCATCCACCCTTTCTTCTCTCTCCTTTTGGTATCTTTATCATTTTCCTTCTTTTTTTCTTTTTTATTCTTCTCTTTTTTTGTCTTTCTTATTCTTGTGTATCCTTCTCTTTTTTTTGTCTTTCTTAGTCTTGTTTAGCCGCCCCGTACAGGAAGAGATGGGGACTTGAGGTCGCAAGTCAGGACTTGAACCTGTGACGCTGCAAAAGCTGGATTATCAGCCTAGTTGTTTGGAACACTACCCTGTGTTCCAGATGGACTGGACTATCTCGAGTTGTGAAGTGATGTCACAACTCGCTGACATCACACTGACATCACAGAGGATACGGAAGGACACTCAAGCGACACGGTTCTTCAGAGTATATGCGACCTTCGGTCGCAATGACGCATACACCAATAACTCATTTCAAGCCGTCTTCGTCGATATATATACCTCCCATGTTGATACCTCGATATCGATATATTTTCCATATATTGCCCAGCCTTAACACATCTGCCGCCTTACACGTTTATAAACGTTCTATTTTGCCCAGCTATCTACCGCCTTACACGTTACTGTACGTTCTACCGTTTTTGGCCACTGGGGGGCACTGTTCACTAATATATGAGACAGCAATGTGTTCACAGCTCTTTGGGCAGCCTGTGATGCTGATAAAAAATTATAAAAATGTTATTCATGTAATCAGCTTTCTGCACACGTTCTTCAAGATGGCTGCCAAAATGGCCACCATCCACATGCTGTAATTGTTTGTGTGTGTTAATCTAAAAATAGATTTTTCTTGGGGTTGATTATATTTTTCTGCCAACTGCAAGGGGGCAATGGACATCTTCTGAGAGCTTATTTTTTTTCAAAAAATGTTTAATTTTTTTTTTGTTTTCATTTTAATTTTTTGTAAAAAGCCGGGCAGTACTAAGATAGATTTTTTTTTAACCCTTGGCAGGCATTGTGTTAATGCACAGTGCAAACGCAGTAAAAAGGACTGAAATGCCTTTGTCTGCACAATGTCAACTGAACTGTCAGGATAAATGATTGCTCTTGTCTACAGTATGTCCGTCACAGGCTCCAGACTGGCCTCTAGTTAACTGTCGGTGACCAATGTAATATTCAACAATTGAGTTCCTTGGCCTACTGGCAGTGTGCTCAAGAGAAATGATTCTGCTCGGTGAAGTGCTTTATTAGATTAGCTGCAGACAATGACAGACAGAGAGACAGACAGACAGGCCAATTTATCCTCGGAGCGACAAGTGTCGAACGATGCGTCGCACAACGTTCTGAGCTTTGAGAATTCATACGGTCTGCAACTTGCCGACAGCCTCGCCCGAAAATGAAAGTAAGGATTGAATGTGGTATCACGCATCTCCATTGGACATCAGCTTACCTCTCCTTCCCAACCAGAGTACGTACAACAAGTTCATGTGAACTTTAATTTTTCCCAGAGGTATGCAACATTGTCTGGGTACATCCTCTGCGACAAATGTTTAGACATTTCTTTAGTCACACGTATAGGGATGGGAAGATATGAACATTTGCGAAGATATTGCGATTTACGATATTATTCCGTGATAATATAAATATGTCCAACATCCATTATCCTAGGGCGGAACATTTGCCAAAAAAATATTTTCTATTTCTATTTCTAAGAGATTTGGTTAAAAAATAAAACATAAAAAAATCAAGTACGTCATTTCCAGATCCGCTCAAATAGTACCAGATAGGCAGCTCGACAAATAAAAAGGTGAATTGATCCCAGTGTATGACGATGATAATTTCACGATAAATGTAAATCTCCACGATACGATTATTCATGGGTTGCATTTGTAGTCCTACACCAGACATTTTGAGGACGTTTTGATTAACGTAGAACATTGGTTCTATGCCAATCAGACAAATTGAACACCTGTGTTGGTCCTCAATATGGCCGGTTTAGGACTACAAATGCAACCCATGAATTGTGAGTGTTTATCACCCACGATAAACGATAATAACGATTATACTTCCATCCCTAGTCACACGATGTGTCATTTGAACTTGTTGCGCCATGAAGCATAAATTGGCCTTGAGAGAGGCAGACACAGACAGGGCGAAAACATAACCTCCAGCCCTGCCGTGAGAAAAACAGGAAAAAATCATGTAAGGCAAAAGGATAAAAGGAAAAGCAATGCAGAGAGCGCTGTGGTTTTGCAGCTGCAAGAATGGTGTGTGTGTGTGAGTGCGTGTGTGAAACTTTCAACTTGAAAGGCGACCTTGACCCCGAGTAGTCACATACTACAGACTTCCATCATCAACCACCACCAAATTTACATAATAGATAATACATAATCAAAGGTAACAAATTCCTCTTTCACCGACACTGTACCAAGCAAAAGCCCTCTGCTGTAGTATCATGGCTGTTTGTTTGTTTGAGTGTAAATTTAACCACATAACAATGTATGGACAATGTTTGTATGTGTGTGTGCTTTTGAGGAAATAGTGTCGGAGGGCCGCCGTCATTTGCATAGTAACCACATCAATCGCAGAGGCAGTGAATGTGTTTGCATGTGAATGTCAAGGCAATTTCAGGTTGAGCGCTCAGAAAATGAGATTCAATATGATTCGCTCCCTTTCAACAGACATGCCCTTTTGTTGAATGTGTGTGTGTGTGCGTGCGTGCATTTGTGTGTATGCCATGCGTTAGCCAAAATATTATTCCTTCTTTATATAGCAATGGAAGATGGCTTGGTTGAGAGATGCAATATTGATTCCTAACAACAAACCTAACAGGTTCAATACACACACTGCTGTTTGGAGTGACAGCCACCATCCCGGTGCCATTTGCAATGCTAATGCCTGTGTCATTCTTCACTTGTCTCATTTTTTACAATGTAGACAGCAGCCTCATATCTTTGCCTACAGCTACGCATAACAAGCACTAAGTCATGGTAGGCGTGTGAAGGCACCAGCATATGATATATGTGTGCCACTGAGTGTGAATGACTGCATGTGATTGTTTGTTTGTGGTTGTGTGTGTGTGTGTTTAGGGTTTGAAGTAAAAAAGGGAATCGCTCAGAGGAAAAGAGAATATGACAAATTGCGACAAATCGCTTGCCTCAGATGATCCACCGTATAACACCGTGAAATGCTGTCCCAGAATTTACATTTGCCAAACATTCCATAATGTATGTAAATGAAATCTAATCCCGCACAGTGACAGGGTGGAAGCAGAGAAAGAAAATAACAAGTTTCATTTCCTTCTGAAGTAAACCCTTGGTGCAGACTGACTATTAACCCTTGTGAAGTCTTAGTACACAAGCACTGATGTCTGTGTACACTCCCTGAAGTATTTAGAAACAACTCTATAGGCTACGTATGTAAAAGTGAACCAGACTCTGTGTTTGTTCCTGACATACCAGAAGGCTACATTTTGGGAATATGAGAAAAAGTGTTTTGTTCTGGATAGCAACATGGAGCAATGACAATTTGTATCTGTTTATCACTGCTGTTATTATTTGGGCCATCTTCCAAGCAACATTTTGTGAGCATGCGGAATGTGAAAGAACTCTATGCAACATACTTCACAGTATATGAATGGTTTGATGGCTGAACAGTGTTATATACATAATGTGGACGTACAAAAACAAATCTTCTACCGAAATAGTGCCAGTCAAATCCCAAACCGCCCAGAGTGTGAATAGATCTTATTATTAGGTCTTATTCTACCTTCTCAAAAAGGCCTCCTCGCGGTTATTTTGGTCCACACTCGTTTACTTTGCACACCAGCCAGTCCAAACAAACCGTACCGGCGGGGGTAAACAAAGCAGAGTTCGATTCAACCGTACTTAAACAAGGCAGGTGTGAAATTGCCATAAATCTGGGGCTCGGATTTGAGTAAGTGAAGGAGTCTATAATGCTACTGCTATTCCATTTCCATTTCGCCTCATTCACCCATTTTCATTAAGAGAGTGGCCCAGATTGAGAAGCAGATACGCCAATAAGATTGATTGCTAAATGAGCAGCTACTGTAGATGAGCACAAGCTTGGCTGGCTTAAGCTAAGAGGGGAGAGAAGAGGAGAGGGTAGGATAGGACAGTGGTTGTCAACCTGTGGGTCGGGACCCCAGGGGGGTCCCCAAATTATTTTGGGGGGTCCCCAGATGATCAGCTTAATGTATCAACATTGTTTTCTCACTCAACCGTAAACAAACCAACATAAAGTTTAAGTGCATAGAGGGTATCTGCACAATTCTAATGTGACAATTTATTGTGAAAAAATATTTTTAATATTTCTCAAAATGACAAATTAAACATTGGCCAAATTGTCAAATATTAGAGGCAGAAATTGTGAAAATAGCAGATCCACATGCTCACAACGCCTTGCAAAAGAACCGTGTTATACAAAATGTAATTCCTCAACTCTTAGTGCTTGTCAGGGTGGGGGGGTCCCCAGTTAAAATGTGATTATTTTGGGGGGTCGCGGCCTGAAAAGGTTGAGAACCACTGGGATAGGATAGCAGAGGACAGGTACACCTGTTTAGCTGTTTATTCAAGTATGCATTGACCAGAGTTAGCCTGCTGACAGAGAGCCCAGTTCGGGGAAGACCACCATCTGGTTAGTCTATTATCATGCTGCACGCTGCCAGCCTTCTAGACTCACTTCAACATTCATTCCCGTCCAGTGTCCACCCCTCACGCCTCCCTGTCTGTTTCTCTCTTTCTCAAAATGAACAGAGACACGGACAGGTGTGCGCGCGCACACGCACGCGGCACGCAAAACTTCCAAAGCCTCGACCTCGACCAACTGTCAAACCTCAGTTTGGAACATATAGGGTCACAATGTCGACACCCGGTGGATAGGATCCCTAAGGGGTGATCCAGAGGTGTAAAGTAAGTACATTTACTTAACCGATTTAGTGCCATTCCCGAGATATCTCGTGAAATGTACTCGAGTATCTGTAGTGCCATTCCCGAGATATCTCGCGAAAAGTAATATATTACTGTAACGGCGGATACATTACCGAGAAGAATGGCCGGAGGTCCGGAGACAAAATCCATCGCTGATTTCGCATCATCACGGCTCCACAAGCACAAAATAGTCCCATCCATAACATTGAGGTGGACGGGGGATCTCATCTTTAATGTCCATTATCTCAAAACTACACTTTAGAAGCTAGGATGGAGGCAGATGCTCGCTTATGTTACACATGTATAAAAGCTCCCGGTCCGCCATTACACAACTCCACGTGGACAAGGATCGGTTCCGGCGCAGGACCCGATGACGTCAGACCGGAAGTGATTGCGCTGTGGACTTCTGGCCTTCAAAATAAGATAACGGTGGTGATGCCAGCCTGAAGGTGGCATCGTGGACTTTATAATCCGTTAATTTCATGGGCACTAAATGAGTTAAGTACTGTACACTTGAGTTATTTGTACTTTACTTGAGTAATTCCAATTTCCCATACTTTTACTTCTACTCCACAACACCCTGGATCCAAATATTGTACTTTTACTCCACTACATTTATTTCAAAACTGTAGTTACTAGTTACTATGTAGATTTAGATTATTATTACAAAACATACATTAACCACTTCAGCCGTACATACATTTTTGCCATTTGAAAATATCGCGATGGACGCATTGTGAGCTTGTTATTTAATCATATGTAATTGTGTTCACTTTGTGTCATTATGTCTGTTTTTATCTGTTTTTATTTTGGATTTTATTTTGTATGAAATGTGCTATATAAATAAGGGTTAGGCCCAATCGAAATACACCACTTTAGTAACACATTAAAATCATCCCCTCCTCTTATTATCATACAACAGCTGTGGGCGTGGCTAACTTCAGATGGGTGGTGCCAAGGTGAAAACCAGGTATACTTAATGAACAGGTGGGTGTGGCCACATAAAAAACATAATTTTAACACATACTGTACACTTAAAAAAAACAAAAAAAAACAACTCTTCCTCCTAGTATAATCATAATACCTGATGATAATGTTTTAAGCAGGAGAAAAATCATGGCAACCCGTCTTTAAGAACTGCACTTCCTGCAATGCTGCTGCCAGCTGTGTGTGCACATGACAATCTATAACTTGTTCTCAGGTAGGGGACCAAGTATAGGGGTCCCCCCGGGGACACCGGGAAACTACGTTTATAGGGTTAACCCCTCCCCTATTCGAGCAGATCAATGACTGCATCCCAAGTTGAATAAACCTTTGATCTAATCTGCGTCAAGTTTGTTAAAATAAACGTTATATTTGCCCGACGAGTATCGAACGAATGACAAACCTCATCTAATAGACACCAGAAAGAAAAACATCTACGCAGTAATATTATCAGTGTTGATTTATCCTTTTGTTGCATGTGGTGTAAAATGCAGCCAAATGGACCCTCAAAGCATTGGTTCTCAAAGTGGGGTCCGGGGACCCCTAGGGGTCCTCCAGCAAAATGTGTTAATATAGTGTAACAAACAAAAATAGCAAATCTACAAAATAAAAGCGCCGCACTGTGAGCACACATGTAAACCTGCGGATTCTGATTCATATCAATTTGGGGGTCCTTGACACTGAAAAGGTTTGAGAAACCACAAGAGTTGAACGAACACCCAGGACTTTACAGTGCGTGTCTATACGGTACACACGCGTCGGTTCATGTCCGTTTGTAACCGGGTGCATGTCCTGAGGTATGAAAAGTACAACTGATGGCTTATCACAGTGCTCAAACTCTGCCTGAGCGCGCTGATGACCGGCGGCCCTGATCCAGAGTCATTAAAGCGCCCAGGTGGTCGCTGCTGATGGATGGAGGGGGAGGTAGGGGGTCAGTTGGACCATAAGGCTGATTAAGTGTTTCCACTGAGGTTGAGGGGGAGGAGGAGGGAGTCATGGTCATAGCATACGGCCGTTTAAATGTTTTCAGAGTGTGTGTGTGACCCTGCATGATGAGGGACAGTTGGTCCATCAGGGAGATGGATGAGGTGCATCTCCCACCTCCCTACCCTCACTGGGATTTAATGGTTGATTTCTGCTCTGCGCACGCACGCACGCACGCACGCACGCACGCACGCACGCACGCACGCACGCACGTTTGAGCTGATGCTGCTGGTTAGAATGTGATATGCTGGCCTAGGCTTGGTCCAATGTTTAGTTGGAGGTACAGTAGATCTTGCACTGGGATTGGAATCCTGTGGGACCATGGAAAATCTTGTGTACTGGAGCTAATGGAAGTGTATGAATAAACATCTTTGAACCATGAAAAAAGAAGACATCATTTAAATTATTACACATTGTTTCCTGATTTGTGAAGTATATAAAGAATAGTTCGTTTCTGACTGTCGTCCATACTGCCCTCTCAGAAACGAACTATTTACCTGTGTACCAAATGGACTATTATGGGCCCATTTGGTTACATTTATCAATTAGTGACAGACTATTGAAAGGGAATCAAAATAGGCATCCATTTATTAACACTGATCAGCAGCCTGCCCAACCCATGTCTCTGTCTGTGCCTCTGAGGTGCTTAAATGGTCAAATCCTGTCCCTCTCTCTCTCTTATGCTGTCTCTGCGTTTGAATTTGGGTCCCAATGAAAACATCGCAGGCGGAGGCGGAGGCAGGTGGGCATAAGTCAATTGCAGGAGTCCCATACAGGGCTGTGGATGATGATCCTGGACTATACTGTATTTAATATGATAGTCCCAGACAATCTTTCTAGCTGATGACTGGAGCGACTGTCTTGGGACTCAAATTATTGTGACCGCAGGTCAGTTATTAGAAAAACCTGCAGCAATTGTGTCACACGTTACTCTTGCCTGTCACACTGTTACTCTTGCCTGTCACACTGTTACGATCTGATTTGATTGTAAAGTGTACTAAGAATGTCTGCCTGAACATAGTGTCATTCATACATCTACAATTCTAACAGAAGGTCACAGGAAGTCTGGTGATATGTAGGCTAAATGTCTTTGGTCAATAGTGTACCATGACGTGTGGGAACTAAATGCAAGGCAGAAGCTAGCCTAACCTACACCAATTGCTTTGGAAACCAATCAGGTCACCAGCCCAGAACGAAGGACCGCCCCCTAAACACTTTGGATTGGTTCTGAATTTCCCCTGCTCTCCATCTCCAATCATTTCCACCCCTGCTTTAGCAACGAAAGCTGTGAGATTGATCTTATAGTCTATTGAGCAAAGTGTTGCTTAGAGACAGATTTGTGGGTGTAACCACGGATTACAGGCCAGCTGTAATCAGGCTTACCAGATCTTTTTCTCTGGCAAAACCCAAATGTGCTGACTTGTGATTCAGACCCTTCATCTCCTGGAATTGATGTAGGGATGCTACTGTCGATTATCTTCTTAGCCATTATTCTATCCATTATTTGTTCTGTTAATTCAAAGTGCATTTTTGGGGAATCTTTATTATTATTTTTATTATTATTTTCCTAAATTTTTATCCCACAATTTTGTAACCCATTTTTCACCCGGTGTCAATTATCTAATGTAATCTAATCCTGGGCGCTACACTCCCTCTGCCAACCTGGGGAGACAACGGACTGTCCTCATGCTTCCTTCATGCATGAGGAGTCCAAGTTGCTTCTTTTCACCTGACAGGGGGGAGTTTCCCTGGTTGGACGTAGCGTGTGGAAGGAACACGTTATTCCAAGCAGTTCCTTTCCCCTCCATCAGGCGCCCCGGCAGGCCAGGGGAGGCAGTGTAGAGACAAAGATTACTGCATTATTACTTTATTATTTTAATATCAACGAATCAACATTAATTTATTTTTATAGAACCTTTTAGAATGGGCTTATTTTTAGGATTTCATTCACCGTAAAAGAACGTTATGCATGACCGGAACAGTGATTGGTCTACAGCACCAGGGGAAGACAATACAGAAAACCCTGGTCTAGATAGCTGGACCCTTCAGTGCCTGAAAAGTTTTTTTCTCCATGGTTTATTCGATGTCTGCCTGCGTGCTGCTAACAGGGCGTCTTAACTTTATGCAAATCAATACAAGCAGGTACGTGCACTCAATTTAGGAACAACTGCCATTCATCATCATTTACACCTGGGGCCCGCACAAAATTGAGGGACACTGAAAGTTTTGTGAAAAAAATGAGGGTTTAATCGCATGCTAGGGGCATCACAAGGGGGGAGAAAGTGGGACTGAGTTACTAGGGCCCAAGGTGGAGGGGCCTTAATTATTTTATACTTTATATTTATTGAAAAATAGCAGATATACAACCTCATAATGCCGTGCTGCGAGCTTGTAGATCTGGTATTTTTGAAAAGTCGTGAAAATGTATGCAAATCTTTTTGAGGGTCCTTCACATGAAAAACATTGAGCACCACTGACATAGAAACATGTCAAAAAACCTTGCACACATTTTCTCGATTTTTCAAAGCTCGCAGCGCGGCACTCGGTGCCCCATATGAGGAACATTCATGGGGGGCCCGCAGTGAATCCTTGTACCCAGGGCCCAGAATTTGGTGCGACACCCCTGCCCACGCTCTTTGCCCAAGAACAAAACCGAAGAAGAGAATGAAGGCTCATTATACATTGTATTATGTGTTAGTCAAGCGTGACAAACAAAAGGGTGCAAAAGGGTGCTATAGGTGAAAGGTTATACATCTACGCCATAGCAAAACAACAACACAGGCGGAGGAGGAAAACTAAATGCACCTAGCGTACAGCCACGCGCACTCCTACGCAAACCAATTTCACACGCACGGTGACCTGCGAAATAACCCGACTCGTCAACAAGACATCGACATGCCAAGGGTGAGCTCATGTTTAGCCTGATAAGAAAACACACACAGACACACTCATTATCCACAAACACACACACACACAGACACACATGTGTACGTAGGCAGACGCCGGACACACACACACGGGGTGACAATTAACGAGATTTAGTAAGCCCGCTGTTTGAATTAAAAACGAGGCTTCGGTACAGAATCAGGGGCCGCAATTAAGCTGTGAAGGTAAAAACGGCCATGACCTTGTTGTGTAATTAACGGACTCCTCTTTCATTAATCTCTCCCTCCGTTCGCTTCCTTCCTTCTCTCGCTCAACGTCTTCCCCCGCCTAAGCAGTCGTTTTAATTAAGACACGCAAGATGGCGTCATGAGGAGCGGGGCGGAGAAGTCAAGCAATTAAGAGAGAGAGAGAGAGAGAGAGAGAGAGAGAGAGAGAGAGAGAGAGAGAGAGAGAGAGAGAGAGAGAGAGAGAGAGAGAGAGAGAAAGAGAATACAACAGAGGTAGATAAGGCAGAGAGGGCCTTCAACAAACCGCAATCCTAATTTCTTTTTTTTTTAAGATTTGCTTTGGGGCTTTTATGACTTTATTGATCGGACAGTAGACTGACAGGAAATGGGGGAAGAGTTGGGGGTGGCAAGCGGCAAAGGTCGTCCAGATCGGGCATCGACGCCGCGAGGCATCCATGCCTATGTGGCAAATGCCTAAGTGGTATGCGCCTGGACCAGTAGGCCAGCTGCATTATTTCCCTCTACACCAATGCGATGCATTGTGAGCTTGTACATCTGCACTTTTCTTCTAATGTTTACCACCAGAACAGCAACGCTAGGGTTCAAGTGGTTATCTCTACACAGACAACAAACATTAATACTGATGAGTGTACTGTGTACATCCAGAGTTCTTACGGGTTCATTTATATACTCTTCTCAGAATTCAATGAAACACTCCAGATTTCCCTTTGCAATAGTGAACTTGTCACTTTCTCGTACTTTTTTCCCTTGGTTGCTTTATATTCACTCGCCAGCCTCAATCTTCCAGAGATCTGCTTACGTGACTTGGTTTCAGAAAGATTCAATCCTGTATTTTTAATCTCTCTCTCTCACACACACACGCACGCACGCACGCACGCACGCACGCACGCACACTTTCTCCTCTCCATTTCCTTGCCCCCTCTTGCCCCATTCTAAACCCAGATCCGTCTGGATGTTCTCTATATATATTCAAGCCTCCAACCATTTGCTGATCAGATTTATGGTTCCAGTATGCGTGTGCCTGTCTGTTCCCGTTTTCGCATTGGGGACTGTGTCTTAGTTTAGACGACGGCTTCCTTCTGGCAATGTGTGTGCAGACGACTGCATGCGAGGGTGCACAAACACGCACACAGGCACTTGCAGGAATAGTCTGCTAAGGCTCTCACAAAAATGTTTCTGCCACGATGCCTCAGCACACAGAGGAAGACAGACACAAAATGAGTCATCCACCAATGAATCAAGCTGCACTGTGTGTGTGTGCGTGCGTGCGTGCGTGCGTGCGTGCGTGCGTGCGTGTGTTTGTGTGTGTGAGTGTGTGTGTGCCACCGCGCACATCAGCTTGTGCTTATCCCATTCTATCAGTGTGTCACTCATATCAATGTGTGAGTGCATGCTCATCTGTAGCTGTGTGAATCTCTTGAGCTGGAAATAGCTGTGAAGAGCTGCACAAACAATGTATGACTAAAAGAAGCCACACTGTCTGGAATTTATCCATGTTGTGTAACTCTGTGGGTGTACATTACTAATGTAACCAAATGGACACTTAGGATTTGAACCGTCTAATACTCAATAATTCTCAATAATTCAATGACGCCTCGTTTGATATGCATTATTAGGCCACAGACCCTCATTGACCCTTGCTATGATTTTCATCTGATCTGGGACCCCAATCTGTAGACATGTCCACAATCGGAATTACAGACCCGTTTCTTTCCTAACTATCAGGCATTTAGCTGGACACCCCGTGGAGCCCCCTCAAGGTCCCCTGGGGGTCCCCTAGGACCCCACGTTGAGAACCTGGTGGCTAATGGAGCATGCCTTTGGCATATTACTGCCAGGGGCTTTCCCTATTAAGGCAGGAGAAGCAAGCATGAGAAGCGAGCAAGCAAGCAGAGACCGGCACCATGCTGTGATGTTTAAAGCATCGTTTCCCAAGCATTTGTATGGGTCGGGGGAATATATCCCTTTTGAGCGGTGGAGCCGCTCCTGCGAGTGGGTATGTCCGTATGTGGCGGGCTGGCTGGCTATGTCCGTATCATGGCAATACCTCTGCTGACCACACACACACTTTAAGGGAGCGGCGCTGTTGAGCAGGCCAAGCACACACACACACACACACACACACACACACACACACACACACACACACACACACACACACACACACACGGGTGTGATTTTTTAAATATTTATATTGATTGATATTTTAAAGATTTGAAAAAGTTCACAATGTTTAATTAAAAAAACATTCAAGAAGTAGTGAAAATAGCAGCTCTGCAAGCTCGCAACACTGCATGAAGTGATGGTTTGTGAGCTTGAAGATTTGGGCAAGCTTAACATTTTTCTTTTGGGTCTTGAGTTAAAAAGTTTGGGAACGACTCATTTTGAGAACTCAGAATGAATGTCTTTATTGCAGACTCAAGGTCCATAAAAAGATGTTGATGGTGGTCATTTAATACTGACTGAGGACAAAATACAGAAAATATTGAATACTGTTAAATGTCAGACAGACAGCAGGAAGCACATCAAACATTATGGAACATTGGTGTATTGATTCAGTCTGTCAGGTGCTGGCACATTACTGTACTTGCGTGAACATTGAACATACATGTAGAGATGTGGGGAGAAATACCAATTCAAAGAAACCCTATTGCAGGCAGGCATCTACAGGCAGTGAATTTAACACCAAAAACACCTGAAAATATGTAATCCAACAAGCCATTTTGTCATAAACGTCAAACCGTGACTAATTCTAATTACAAAAATTACACACAAACACACACAAGCGCGCGCACACACACACTTTTTCACATATCTCCATCCACCAGTTAGAGAAATGTGTTTTCCTCATCTGCCAAGTAAAGTCCCTCATGCAGCAGCCCCACCTACAAACCAGAGAACTGCACTCAAAAAGAGCAAGGAAAAAAGGCCACAGAGGGATGTGAAAAGGCTTTATCCAAGTGGTTTTCTGCTAACAACTTTTAAAACATTAAAAAAACAATATATTTTTGTTTATCCCAACTGGTGATAAGGCGACAAAGACATCACACACACATTGATGGTGAAAAAGGGTCATGTAAGCATGTTACCGTGATCATGTTAACATGGTCTTGGTACTGTATACCAACAGTAAAACACTGCTGTAGGTGAATATTATATAATAGACTGACAAACAGGATCCTCACAGGAATCCAATGACTATAGTATTCTTCAGTATGCTACACAACAGATAAACAAGTCTGCTTCTCCAGCAAAACACAGGCTGTTGACAAACGGATACATATTTCAGCTACAGTACAGCCTGTGAATAGATTTACAGACTAGAAAGCCATACACTATAAATTACAGTGTTGGCACTAGAGTGGCACACCCCGTGTCTGGCCAAGCAATGCTATGGCTGCCATGTTGTTTCCACTTCACAGATGAGATGGCCAACGTTCCAAGAAGCCCGGGCCCAGAGTCATCACATGTTACTTAGCAACAGCCAGCGGGCACGACTGCCAATACAGCTAGCACTATGCGGTGGCCAAGTAGAGAGGCCAACACACCTGCCACAGAGTGGCATTAGTGATGAAAACCTTGAGATAACGCTCTCGGCCGAAGATAACCGTCACAGCGGAAGAAGAGCCATCAGAGCAGAAAGCTGTCCTTGACATCACACACACACAACACACAGCGACAGCCTAAACCGAATCCCCTGGACCACATTCCTTTGCTTCACAAACTCACCTGAGCATTGATAATAATGTTCCGACCCCAAGCCCTGAAGGGATTGCTGCCACACCTATTGATCCAAACTAATTATATTCTACACCAGTTGGTTTTCGTGGCCCACAAGGGGTGGGGGGGGGGGCAGGGGGAGGAGGCAACTGGAAAGGAGAGGAAAATTACATGAAAATAATAAATAAATAATGTATTACCTCTAATGGTTCGGTGTAGCACCATTTGACAAAGACGCAACTTTTAGATAGTAGGTGCTATAGCAGCAAAAAAGGTTCGGTTATAATAACTATGCAGCACTTTTAAGTGTGTGGTGCAAGGTAACACAACCCTGTTACTGAACAAACACTACTGTTCGTTGTAATGATGAATAATTCATATAATATAAAACAAAATATAATCAAATTCAGATCTGAAAGGACTTGAAAATGAGTAATTCGAAGCATTGCTGAATTCTGACAGACATTCAGCTAAGCCGGAAGGCTCTGTAGAGTCTCTTTAATAGTTTGAGTCATACCTATTATTGACGCTTAACAAAAATGTTTAACTAGTGTATATGCAGTTTTGCAAAAAAAAAAAAAAAAAAAGGAGCCATAGTGTGCTTCCACAATACTTAAAGATCACATAAGGTCACCTAGCAGCAGCGAAGGCAGACAAACTAGCAGCGTTGCTGGGTAGTTGAGGGGGAGGATGTGTATTGTGTGTGTTATCGATCCATCCCTACCCTGGAGCACCTCTTCTCCCTTTGCTTCCCTCTTTAGACGTTTTCTTTCCCTTTCATTCCTTCAAACTATACCGCCTTCCTTTTGGTTGACATCTCAGAGCACTTGGAGCGCTCTGTTGCTGGCAGGCAAGCTGAAGATGACTGTGTGGCCGTGTGTGTGTGTGTGTGTGTGTCTGTGCGCGCGCGCAGGCGTGTAGCAGCCGCGAGGTTTAGCATAATCCTTGCCTCCCCCCGTCTCTGTATTTTTACACTGCACTGTGGGGGAATTGAACGAGTACACTCATTACTAAACAAAGTCCACGCTCTCTCCATGCTATGTGCGATCGATCCAACGTCGGTTCACAAAGGTCAACCGGAGTCAGGAAATTAGAATGCTGATGCACTCGGGGATATTTTTGGAGGTTGTACTAGGAATAATGTGCGATTGTTAACGCGGGTTGCAGGGAAGGGAGTCTCGTCAGCCAAGAGTTTTTGCACTCGGGCGAGAATACATTTTGGCTGAAAAGTGAGTGCAACACACCTCAAGAACAAAGACCCTGGAAAATAGTAAAACTCCATATCGCTACAGTAGGATGAAAACCATTTTTGACATACTGATGAAGTGGTTAAGTAACTAAAGTACATTTACATTTACTTAAGTACTATACTTTGTACTTTACTTGAGTAATTCAATTTCCAATTCTTTTACCTTTACTCCACTACATTTCGGATCCAAATACTTTTATGCTGTTACATTTATTTGACAACTTTAGCTACTAGTTTTTAGATTTAACATTTTATTACTAAGCTCACATCGCGATGCATTGTGCGCTTGTAGATCTGCTATTTTAAAAAGATTTGTACACATTTTATACATTTGAAAACTTGTGAAACAGGACATTCTGCATAGTGAGTACTTTCTACTATTGGTTACTTTGAGTACATTTTGATACCAATACTTTTGTACATTTACTCAAGTCAATTTTGAATTCCGGACGTTTACTTGTAACAGAGCATTTTTACATTGCAGTATTGGTACTTTTACCAAAGTTAAAAAATAGTGCTTGTTGATTTTGTTCTGTTGAGGAAACTTTTTCCTGGAGCCCGGAAGCTCGCTGCATCTACTCTCCTGGATCCGAATTTTCAACACCCTAACCCAATTATTATACCACAACGCTCGTAGATTTCATCTTCACAGAGCTAGCTTTGGGAAAACATCTGCAGGCAGCAGCTCGCAGACCTCTGCTCCTCTCGTTAGAAATAACAGCCGAGTCCTCCGTGACCCGCTGCACACAACACAGCAACAAAACTAACAAAACCAACAGCTCAAAAAATATACGCCCTTCGCTTGGTGGACCAACCGCCTGCAAACGTCCTCGGGTCACTGTGGTTGGCTGAGCTTATTTAGCAACCCCATGGCTGTGTTGTCGGAGCTGCCCCCACACCCAACCTTACATAGATACACATACGCAGCATGGAGACTAGGGATGGGACGATGAGAATATTTCATATCACCATTATTGTGACCAAAGAAATCACGATTTACGATATTATCGCGATAATTAAAATCCATTATGCTGGGGCGGAACATTTGCCAAAAAATAGCCGATCTACAGTACAAGCTCACAAAGCGTCGCAACGCGAGGGTTTAAGTTGTACCGGATCTGCAGCTCGGCAAATAAAATGTGAATTGATCCCAGTGCATGACGGAGGACGATATCATGATAAAATAAATCTCCACAATAAGATTATCGTGAGTGTTTTTTATCACGATAAACGATAATATCACGTATCGTCCCATCCCTACTGGAGACGTGCACACACACACACACACACACACACACACACACACACACACACACACACACACACACACACACACACACACACACACACACACACACACACACACACACACACACACACACACACACACACACACACACACCTATGCTGTCATATTGGTGCACCCTGGCCCCTGCTGTGTTTTCACCTTGTTGTGTTCCCTGTGTGTGTCACCGTCAGCCAGAAAGAGGGTCAGCCGAGCTATAGGGAAGTCACACAGGAGTGCTTCAACAACGCAGTCAAATCATCCGTGTTCATTTCATGCAGAGAGTGTATAAATATACGCCATTTACTGTATACACGCTCAAAATGTACATGGACACCCCACACATTTATATATATAAAAAAAAAAAAGCATTTTCCCACCTAAATGTAAAATGAACATTGATGTGCTTTTGTTTTTCTAGTCAACATTACTGCTGCTGCCACTCCTTTTATTACAACTGCTACTACAAATGCAAATAGAACCTGATATTTTAAAGGACAACTTTCGTTTTTTACAACAAGGGTTCATATTTTAGACTGTAATTTATTTTCTATTGTTTTAGCGATTTTTGTATTTTGATTTTGTACAAGTGGCTAAATATGTCTTTTTAGACGCAATAAGCCGGCGATTTCTTTGTTACTATTTACACCAGCCTCCATAAGTCACATCTGACCATGAAAGATGGTGGTGAATCTTAGGAATGGGCTAGGTTGTGTCTAAAAAGACATATTTACCCACTTGCATGCATGTCCCCAACCTGGGGGCATGCATGCACATCAAAATAGTTAAAATCACTAAAAGGATAGAAAGAAGTAAATGAAAACATTTTAACACTCATCTTTTTTACCTTGTTGTAAAAAACGAAAGCTGTCCTTTAAGCACGATTCAAAAACGCCTGGGGAAACTGTACAGTACAAAAGAAAAAGAAAAAGGAGGAATAAAAAATAAAAAAAGAGAAATGACAAATAATATTTGCAATAATGCAGGAGTAGGCGAGTGGAGAGTGAGACTAAAGTAGTTCTGGGAGAGAGGGAGTGGCACTGGGGAGGTAGCAATGCAGCCATACACAGGAAGAGAAAACAAATAGGAGGGAGCGAGGCAGAGAGAGAGAGAGGGGGGCGGGGTTGGGGGGTGCGGGGTGAGATGAAACTATGATTGGTTTCTGCCGGGGATGGAGAGGTCGCTCGCCACTGTTCCGGTGCTGAGCAGGTTTGGGGGCTTTGCCAACAATCCCCTTTCATTTGGCCTTCAGCTACTACCCCCCCCCCCCCATGCCTCAGCCTCCCTCCCTCTCCTCTTTTCCCTCTGCTCCTCTGTTGTTCTGCTGTGTCGTCTCCTCCTCCTCCTCCATCCATCCGTCTCTCCTCCACTGTCTCAGTCCCCCCCCCCCTCCTCCTCCCTCTGTGCCCCAAGGATAACTGAGCTGGATCTGGGATCAGTCTGACGTGACGACGAGCGGCCCAGATCATGCTCTGCGTGCACACGCGCGCAAGCACACACACACACACGATTGCATGTACACACAAACATGTAAGCGGGCAAGTAAACTGAACTTGTGCACCTCCAAGTAGTCAATTATCTGCAATGTCCTTGGCCACTCACGCAAAAAACCTGTGCACGCCATGGCACGCACACACACACACACACACACACACACACACACACACACACACACACACAAGGCCCATTCCAACAGAAACACACACACACACACACACACACACACACACACACACACACACACACACACACACTACAAGCCATTAAAGGCCTGCATCAGAGGCTGCAGTTTGCAGATTGGGGTTGAATTTTACGAGAAGCAGAAGGGCGTAGAGAGGGTGAAGGGAAGCGGGGAATGAAAAGGACTTTTGTGCCGTTTTGGAAGCACCGCAGTGTGAACGTGAACAACACACACGGCCAGAGGGACGAGGGAGACAACTCATAGACTGACTGGGAGGAAGGGGAGAGACGGAGGAGGAGACAAGACGAGCAGTGGATGGTGGGAATGGGGGAGGGGGGGGATGAAAAGTATGGCATAGCCGCGAGGAGGAACCAGGGAGAGCACAGATAAAACAAAACCACCAAGGAAGCAGTGGTGTAAAGTAACATTTACTTACTGTAAGTACTGTACTTAAGTACAATTTTGATGTATTTGTACTTTACTTGAGTATTTCCAATTGTCTAGACTTTTACTTCTACTCCACTTCATCTCAGATCCAATTATTGTACTTTTACTCGACTACATTTATAGTTACTAATTACTTTGTATAATTGGATTATCGTTACAAAACATAGATTACCCACTTCAACCTATACATTTTGGCCATTTGTAAAATAGCCGATCTACAAGCTCACAAAGTGTCACGATGCGATGCATTGTGAGCTTGTAGATCTGCTATTTTCAAAAGATTTTTATACATTTGAAAACGTTATAGGACATTTTGAATAATGAGTACTTTCTACTTTTTGATCCCAACACTTTTGTACTTTTACTCAAGTACATTTTGAATTCCAGACTTTTACTTGTAACAAAGCATTTCTACTTTGCAGTATTGATATGTTTACTGGTGAGTACTTTTTTCCACCACTGCAAGGAAGACAGAAGTGCAGGAGAAGAGAGAAATGGATGATGGAAGAGGGCAGGGACGCAGGGAGGGGTATTAGTACAGTGTGATTATCTCAGATGCACCACTCAGGGAGGATGAGAGAGGGGGAGCAGAGGGAGAGAGATGAGAGAGAGAGGAGAGAGAGAGGGAGAGAGAGAGAGAGAGAGAGAGAGAGAGAGAGGGAGAGCGAGGGAGGATCACGCCTCTAACAAGGACAGAGCTAACTTTCACCTGAAGGTCTCGTCTATCCCCTGCTGACTGTGTGATAGCGGTTTTTGAGTCATGCTCTGTGTAGTCTCCTTTCACGCGAGAGGGACACACACACACACACACACACACACACACACACACACACACACACACACACACACACACACACACACACACACACACACACACACACACACACACACACACACACACACACACACACACACACACACACACACACACACACACACACACACACACACAGGGTCTTTGATGCAGAGTTCAGGAGGGCTGCAAATAACATGTGGGTCCTTTCAAGACCTCCTGCTGAGATACAGAGGACACAGTGAAAACCTACAACAGTGATCAAGAGAGAGAGTGAGAGAGAGAGAGAGAGAGGGAGAGAGAGAGAACCTGCTAGGAAGACAAGACACTTAAGATACACAAGCTCTCACACTCACTCTCTCACACCTGCGCACACGCACGTGCGCACACACACACACCTCTCCTGGAGTCAATTATTGATGTTGAGTGTGTACCTGTGAAAGAGCTGAAATAGCAGCAGGCAGAATGCTGAGGGGAAAAAAAGAGTGGCGAGAACAGAAATCTAGCTGAGCAGACAGAGTCAAGCAGCTACAACACACACACACACACACACACACACACACACACACACACACACACACACACACACACACACACACACACACACACACACACACACACACACACACACACACACACACACACACACACACACACACACACACACACACACACACACACACACACACACACACTCACTCACTCCCTGGCCATTGTACAGGTTGGTCAAGCCCAACATATAGTATAGGGCTATTATAGATATAGGCAGAGCCTTGTATAGAGTTCTGCCAATGCGGGGTCAGAAACAGCACCGGAACTCAAAATGTCACTTTTCCCTCATAGACTCCAATGCATTCTTTAAACCTCCGGTTTGCGCTTTGTCACTATTCGCCTATGGGTTTGTATGTACAGTAGAAGACCTGGCCCCATGATGTGAACGGGAGTGACGCGACTCTCTCTAATACAAGGCTCTGAATATAGGTATATAGATATACCGTAGATATATGTGTGTGTGGGCGCTAGCTAAAAGTTAGCTATGCAAATGTGATCCTAACAATGTGGAGAAAAGTCAGTGAGAAATAAATAAAAACACTAACAAAGTCACACACACACACACACACACACACACACACACACACACACACACACACACACACACACACACACACACACACACACACACACACACACACACACACACACACACACACACACACACACACACACACACACACACACACACACACACACACACACGAGATGCAGTCTAATAATATTTGTCTGTCTGATCCAATGATGTATTGTAGACGGGGGTCACTGTGTGTGTTTCATTAAATCCAGCCAGACACTTTAATATTAAAGATGTGCCAACTCAATCACCTCACGTAACCTCGACTATCACTGATCACAATTAAGTGCCCAGCACATGCATGTGTATGAGCTGCACGCACACACTGACAGAGCTGTTCTCCTCTCTGGCTGATGCTTGTGTAAAAGAGTCGACACACACACACGCACACACACATCCATCCATAGCTGTGAGGCTGTGTGAGTTGACATTCACAATTGAGGTCATTTAGCAAATGCTCTCAGACCAGAGCGACGAACGCAAGAACTATCTAAATAAATTACCTGGCATCTGCAAAGACCATAGTCATACAACATCATACAGTTTACTGTTTGTACTGTTGCATAATAAAGAATGCAGATGTACGTTGGTTAACCAGTTAACCCGTATTTTGTTGACCGGGTCACCAGGGGTCTATACTTAGTCCCTCATTTAATCCCTCTACACTAAATCTCTTCGAAAATGGCTGAACTACAAGCTGCGCGGCACTCGGTGCACTCGGGCGATTGTCGGAGGGAGTGGGTCAGGGAAGAGCACCATCGTGTGCATGTTGTTCCGCTTCTATGAACCCCAGCGGGGGAACATCTACATCGCTGGTCAGAACATCAAGGACATCAGCCTGGACAGCGTGAGGAAGTCTGTGGTCGTCGTCCCTCAGGATAGTGTTCTGTTCCACAACACCATCTTCACACAACCTGCAGCATGGGAACATCAGGGCCACTGCAGAGGATGTGTACCGTGTGGCGCGGCTGGCTGGCACCCATGATGCCATCCTCAAGATCAGGGGTCTTCAACAGGGGGTCCTCACTTTTTTCCTCCTTTTTTATATTAACCACTTGAACCCCAACGTCCATAATCTGAGAACTTTAGCCAAAAATTGCAGATCTACAGATCTACAAAAAGTGCCTGTCCGCCAAGAGTAAGAAACTGCAGGAGGAGATCATGAACGGCGTGAAGGGCTGCGGAAACTGAGTGGAGCGGAGAGGAGGAGCAGTTCTCCTCCTCCTCCTCCGTCAGCGCTCGTCTCATTGCTCTGTGACGTTCATGAACACAGAACACTGAACTCCTCCTCCTGAGGAGAGAGGTTACAGGATCGAGACTGGTAATTAGATATCTCTATCTGTCCGTCTGTGTCCTTTCATGCCCATATATGGATGTCATCCACGATGTCATAATACTGACCTCATAGATTGGCGTCCAAGTACTATGAAAATGGCTACTGCACCAAGTACATCTGACAACGGGTAAAAGGGGTATTGCATAACCGCAGGGGCATGCGTTCCCAACGGGTATCATTTCCCAGTGGGCATCGGCCTAGTCATGCTTAATTTATACGCCACCGCACGACTTTGTCGCTCGCCAAAAATAGCAGATCTACAAGCTCACAACTTGTCGCAATTGCCACGCATGAGGTGCTATTTTTGGCGTGCATTAACACTGGTGCCCAACAAAGTATAAATCAGGCTTTAGAGCGAGCGCACACTTTCGCTTTCTCTCTTTCACTCACACACACACACACACACACACACTCTGTCCCTCTCATCCAGGCATGCTTGTGACAGGGCCAGCTGGGCGGATTAGACAGCCTGACAGTTTATTAGAGAGGAAGTGACACGAGCAAGACAGGAAACATCACACATACGGCCAAAACCACTTTGACTCAATGTAGGACAGAGACACACACACACACACACACACGACATACGTTTGAGTCTCTCATCACAGCTTATAGTCTTTCACACACACAATCACACACAAGCAATCTGTGTCGTCATTGCACAGCTTATGTCACACACACACACACACACACACACACACACACACACACACACACACACACACACACACACACACACACACACACACACACACACACACACACACACACACACACACACACACACACACACACACACACACACACACACACACACACACACACACACACTCTCTAACTAAGACTCCTGCAAGCTGCAACATAACCTGAATCCCCCAGAGTGACATGAGGCAATCCTCCAGCTTGTGGATCGTGAACATGACGTGCACTCTCTCTCACGTGTGCATGACGACGTGCACTCACTCATGTGCACATACTAGGGATGTGAGGATAAGCGATATTATCGTTTATCGTGATAAAAAACACTCAAGATAATCGTATCGTGGAGATTTAATTTATCGTGATATCTTCCTCCGTCATGCACTGGGATCAATTCACCTTTTATTTGCCGAGCTGCATATCCGGTACCACTTAAACCCTCTATAATTAAGGTACTTATATAATATACGTATTTGATAGTCTTTTTTTCACTCTCTATCAAATGTCTTTTTACGCAACGCATTGTGAGCTTGTAGATCGGCTATTTTTTGGCAAATAGTAGGGGGAATTAACCTCAGAAAATGGCCAAATCGTTACGCGGCGGATAAAAGCACCAAATTTGGTACACATGTCCCTTGGGTCATCCTAAAACATCCTAGAAGGGGTGCCCAAAAAAATCTTAAACAGGAAGTGTGTTATGGGCACATTTCAAAATGGCCGCCTAAACTGTTGACTGTTGACTCAAAAGACATCAAAAGAATCTCCAAAAAGCATAAGATTTGGCACACATGTCCCTTGGGTCATCCTAAAACATCCTAGAAGGGGTGCCCCAAAAAATCATAAACAGGAAGTGAGTTATGGACAAAAGTAAAAATGGCAGCTTAAACTGTTGACTGACTCAAAATACACCAAAAGAATCTCCAAAAAGCATACAATTTGGCACACATGTCCCTTGGGTCATCCTAAAACATCCTAGAAGGGGTGCCCGAAAAAATCCTAAACAGGAAGTGAGTTATGGACAAAAGTCAAAATGGCCACCTAAACTGTTGACCGTTGACTCAAAAGACACAAAAATAATCTCCAAAAAGCATAATATTTGGCACACATGTCCCTTGGGTCATCCTAAGACATCCTAGAAGAGGTGCCCAAAGAAATCTTAAACAGGAAGTGAATTAACGACAATATTGAAAATGGCCACCTACAGTGTTGGCTATTGACTCAAAAACCTATAGAATCTCATAAAGGCATACGCTTTGGCACATGTGTCCCCTGGGTCATCCTAAGACATCCTAGAAGGGGTGCCCGAATAAATCTGAAACAGGAACTTACTGACAAAATTGAAAATGGCCACCTACAGTATTGTCGATTGACTCAAAAGACAACTAAAGAATCTCATAAAAGCATACAAAAGCATCCTAAGACATTCTAGAATGGGTGCCCAAAATAATCTGAAACAGCTAAACAAAATGGAAAATGACCACCTAAAGCAGTTGACCCAAAAGAACACAAAGTTGGTTCCTTCCTTTCCCTATGTAAAGCGACTTTGGGTACTTAGAAAATAGCTATATACATTTGAGCTATCATTATCATCATTATTATAAAGGGACTTCATAAAAGCCTATAAGTTGTATATTGAGTACTGCTTATTATCCCAGAAGGGGTTATTTATTGTATGGTTAATCCTTTTGAAGTACTTAGCCAAGAATCAAACAGTGTTACAGTGCTTGAAATATACACCTGTGTTCTGTATGACAAGACAACGGATATTAGGCAGTTTAAGCAGCCCATTTCTACAACCGCAACGTGAGGCGGGACAACGGCTGCTATGACGTAATCGCCGTAGCAGTCAAAATCTTTAAGCGAACAGCCATCGGCGACGGGGTCCCACCTCTTTTACTGAACTCTCTGGTTCCCATGTTGATACATACAGGCAGCAGACGTTCCAGCCACTACGTGGGAAGGGAGCTTCTGGCGTTGTAGAGACGGCCGCGACGGCGACAGGTTTATCTATCGAGCGGTATCTATCTACCGGTTACCGTTTTCATCTGCCGTAGCCGTCAAAAGCTTAAAGTCGCTATTATGAAACTGGGAGGACCTGTTTGCTCATAATTGTCTCTCAATGGAAACCATTCCTCCCACACAAGCTGCACTGCTACAACATTCAAATCGAGCAGTAGCCCCTCTGTTCGAGAAAGTGTAGATGCTGGGATGCTGGGTTACCTTGCACAGCATTAGGTCAATGTGCTGGTCATTATGAAATGGCACACATGAATAGTTACTAAACACTAATCACAAAAAAACAGTAATGATCTAGAAGAAAAGATAGAGTGAAGATAGACCAAAATAAGCAAGAAGATGTAGAGTGCAAAATAGAAATGCAGAGAGTAAAATAAGAATATGCTGAAGATAAGATGCAGAGTAAAATAAGTATGAATATGCATGCAGAGGGTTAGATAAATAAAGAAGGTTCAAAGACTAAAGTACATTAAGGGTAGGGTTCTATCGGGTTTTGATGGTATGGTAGTGCCATTCTCTGTTTACTCTGTGCGGGCAGCAAATGGGAGCCAGTGGAGGGAGCGGAGAAGGGGGAGATGATGTACACAGAGAAGGGGGATGTACACAGAAGGTAGACTGAAAAATACCCCAGGTTTATGCAGACTGTGCAGCTGTCAACTGTTTAAACAGTCTTTTAGAATTAAATCAGTATGGTCCCTTCCCAAACAAATAAATAACCCCTTCTAGGATATAATAAGGTGAAGGCCTACATGCCAAATAATATGTTTATATAGTGTCCCTTTATGTTTTCTTTTGTGTCAACTGCTTTAGGTGGCCACTTTGAAATTCGACAAAAACCCTCTTCCTGTTTAAAACATATTTGGGCACCCCTTGTAGGATGCGTTAAGATCACCCAAGGGATATTTGTACCACATTTCATGCCTTTATGATATTCTTTACTCTTTAGGTGTCTTTTACATCATCTGTCAATACTGTAAATTAGGCAATAACTAACATCCTGTTTCAGATTTCTTTGGGCACCCCTTCTAGGATGTCTTAGGATGACCCATGGGATACATGTGCCAATGTGTATGCGTCTATGAGATTCTATAGGTTTTTTGGAGATTCTTTTGGTGTCTTTTGAGTTAGCGGTCAACAGTTTAAGTGGCCATTTTGACTTTTGTCCATAACTCACTTCCTGTTTAAATAATTTTTGGGCACCCCTTCTAGGATGTTTTAGGATGACCCAAGGGACATGTGTGCCAAATTTTATGCTTTTTGGAGATTCTTTTGGTGTCTTTTGAGTCAACGGTCAACAGTTTAAGTGGCCATTTTGACTTTTGTCCATAACTCACTTCCTGTTTAAGATATTTTTGGGCACCCCTTCTAGGATGTTTTAGAATGACCCAAGGGACATGTGTGCCAAATCTTATGCTTTTTGGAGATTCTTTTGGTGTCTTTTGAGTCAACGGTCAACAGTTTAAGCGTCCATTTTGACTTTTGTCCATAACTCACTTCCTGTTTAAGATTTTTTTGAGCACCCCTTCTAGGATGTTTTAGGATGACCCAAGGGACATGTGTGCCAAATCTTATGCTTTTTGGAGATTCTTTGGTGTCTTTTGAGTCAACGGTCAACAGTTTAAGCGTCCATTTTGACTTTTGTCCATAACTCAATTCCTGTTTAAGATTTTTTTGGGCACCCCTTCTAGGATGTTTTTGGATGACCCAAGGGACCTCTGTATCAAATTTCATGCTTTTATCCGCCGCGTAACGATTTTGCACTTAATTCCCCCTACTAAAATGCTCCACCCCAGGATAATGGATTTTGATTATTGCGATAATATCGTAAATCGCGATTTCTTTGGTCACAATAATGGTGATATGACATTTCATATCGTCCCATCCCTAGCACATACAGCGCAACAATCCCCATGTCACCGGCCCCGAGTCAACACCCCAAACGCTGATATTTAATAGAACTGGCTGAATAATAAAGTAAACACAAAATACTCATTAGAAGGCTCCCCCTGAAGAGCCCAGATCAACCTTGTTGTCGTTAATGGAAGCAGCGACGAACGGAAAACAATTCGAGCGACGTTGGAGGCAGAACATGTTCCACCAAATTATTTTCGACAGCACTACTGACGTGGTCTGATTACCGCGTGACACATTCTGATTACACTCTTGTAAATAAATACAAATTAAGTAAAACAAATATATCCTGTACACCGTATGTTATGGGAAACCCAGCGGAGGCTCTGATTTATGAATAGACCGCAGCCTTTAAACATCCTGACATTGTCTCCCTGTGATCTTGAATTGTGCTTTAATTGAATGAACAAAACCATCCCTCAGATGTTGCACAGCTTAATGAGTTGCTAATTTAATTTTATGTTAGCGTTGCCAAGCCGCACGGTACAAAGCACACTGTGTAATATTGTTTATGCTTGGTTTATTTGCATTTGGGTAAGCCTTTGTGTTTTTATGCGAGTTCGAGAGTGAGTGTGTAGTGTGCGCGCACGTGTGTGTGTGTGTGTGTGTGTGTGTGTGTGTGTGTGTGTGTGTGTGTGTGTGTGTGTGTGTGTGTGTGTGTTTTCATGTTTATGTGGGAATGGCAAATGAGTACATCAAGGTGAATTTTAAGATATTTCAATACAAAGTTCCTCAAGGTATTGTGCTGTGTGCTGATGTGATATCCACTTGAAAGTGACTCCCCGCTGGAGGAATGTGAAAGGTGTGAAGGGTGCTCAGTGTAACAGTCAGTCAGCTAAAGGCTGTGTGAGCAGAGCGAGCGCCTCCTGGGTGTGTTATACAAAGAGAAGAGAAAGGAGGTTTCTGTCAGATTGGGCTGCAACAAGCATTCTTTTAAATTACACTGCTTGTGCTTCCACTGACGGAGATGAGCCCCCCCCCCCTCCCTCCACACACACACACACACACACACACACACACACACACACACAAACACACACACCTCCTACTTTTGTTGCGACCGTAGGGAGAAGTTTCAAATAGGGATGGGACGATATGAAAATGTCATAATCACGATTATTGTGACAAAAGAAATCGCGATTAGCGATATTAACGCGATAATCAAAATCCATTATCTTGGGGCGGAACATTTGCCAAAAAATAGCCGATCTACAAGCTCACAACGCGTCGCGTTGCGACGCGTTGTGAGCTTGTAGATCGGCTATTTTTTGGCAAAGACATTTGATAGAGAGTGAAAAAAAGACTATCAAGTGCGTATATTATAAGTACCTTTTACCAATTATAGATCGTTTATATGCCTGGATATGCAGCTCAGCAAATAAAAGGTGAATTGATCCCAGTGCATGACGGAGGACGATATCACGATAAATGAAATCTCCACGACACGATTATTGTGAGTGTTTTTTATCACGTTAAACGATAACATCGCATATTGTCCCATCCCTAGTTTCAAATATGAAGTATCAAAACCTCCGCCTCATGTCAGTGAGTCAGTCAGGCAGTCACGCCTCATGTCACGCTCCATATATGGCCATTAATTTATTAGTGAATACATTTTCCCTGTTGACTTGAATGGGGAAAATTCAAATGTTTAAGACAGAATTAATTTGCAAGTGTGTCGTGCTTCACGGCAACCACACTTGAAATTGGTTGCCCATTAAGTTGGTCGATTAATTAATTAATTCTGTCCATGTCCCTTTTATGCCCATATATGAAGATCCCTGATGTCATCAATTAAGCCCATATCTGGGAATGCCCATATATGGACATATTGTGTCAGTCTCATGATAACCAGTGTGGTCGCCGTGACGCGAGTCACACTTAAATTCCAACCTTGACCCTTTTATGCCCATATATGGAGATTTTATGCCCATATATGGAGATTGTGACCTTTCCCTTAGGGCATCTTACTACAGCTTTTAGCTTGCTCACAGACACACACAAGTCCAGGACAATGGTACTCACGAGGTTCTACTATATACTTATAGGGTCATCTGATCCTCATACGTATAGTCACACACACACACACACACACACACACACACACACACACACACACACACACACACACACACACACACACACACACACACACACACACACACACACACACACACACACACACACACACACACACACACACACACACACACACACACACACACACACACACCAGAGCGAAACAATGCACGACCTTTCCTGTCTGTTATAACAAAGTCCTCTTTCAATCACAAATATCTGCACACACACATTATTTGTCCCTCTCTCTCTCTCTCTCTCTCTCACACACACACACACACACAGTTGGTCTGACAAAAGGTGCGTGCCATGCGGAGCGATAACACATGGTGGTCAATAAATGACAAGAGCCATTTAAACATCCATCCATCCCCCCTTTTATACCTGGCCCTCATCGACGGAGCGTGATTGGCTGCCGGGCAGAGGGAGACAGCGGCGGGGATAGACCGGCCAATTAAATTGATCCTGAGATGGAGGGGTAAACAAAGATTGCCTGGACAACAGCTTGTGAGGGATGATGGGAGGGGAGAGGAAGGGAGGACACAGAAATCTATTGTGTTCTTGACTAGTGCTTGAGGTATGAGGCCAATATGTGTCGCATGCACACACACACGCGCACACAGTAGTGGTTCAATGACAGGAGACTTTCATGGTCAATAAAGAAGCTGGAACAACAAAAAATGTGAGCGCACACACACACACACACACACATTACAGTGCATGTTCGCGCTGCGGGACAGAGTCGGTCACTTGATTTCCTCGATTGTGCAAACACACAAACAACTTGAGCACACAACCAAACAACTATCTGTGATAGCGAGTCCACTGCAGCACAGCACAGCACAGCACAGCACGGCGTGACAGCACTCATGTCTAATGCGTGCGTGTACCGTCTATGTTCCTATCGATTTAGTACATACACACACATAGTACACACACACAGAAGCGCGCACGCACACACACACCGGCCGGAGCCCCGTCGTGTACAGTCTGGAGAATTCACACCTAATTGTGTTTGATCGCAGGTCGCCACAGATCAATAGCGCCAGACACCAGCTACGTGTACATACACACACAAACATAAGTCACAGAGCCTCACAATGACAGGCATGCACCCACACACTCACTCACACACACACATGCGAACACACACACACACACACACACATATATTGCTGTCCTGCTTTGCCCTGGCTGAGACATTTCATCCAGTAAAGCAAAAGGAACAGAAATGGTAGAGCGACAAGAGGGATGAGGAGAGAAATAGAATGACAAATGAAGTGTGTGTGTGTGTGTGTGTGTACAGTATGTCTGGCATTTAGGTTAATCTGTAATCTGACCTGAGGCATTCAGATCCCCCCACCCCTCTTCTATACGCATACACATCATAAAGCGACACAGGCACGAACGATACATATATAATGTATACTAAGCGAGTGCGACATGGTCTAATCCTTAGATGTGTCAACGAGGCATTATGATGTGGCGTGAGACTCCCTGTCATTTAGCATGTGCACGCACGCACGCGCACACACACACACACACACACACACACACACACACACACACACACACACTCTCTCTCTCTCTCTCTCCCTTTGGCATTTGATGACAGAAGGGTTTGTGCGTGTGAGAGCGATTCGGGGAGTTGTGAGATGAAGAGGAGATGGAGAGCAAAGGGGAAGGGAAGAACGTCCTTCATGAATAATTCAATATACAAGGCTAAAGCCCTGGAGGCGTCGCCCCTCTCTCACACACACACACACACACACACACACAGACGCATGCGTGCAGCGCATGCACGCGCACACACTTTAGGCAGGTCAGTTGTAATGGAGGGATTACCGTGTTCCCGTCACAAGTCAGACCTGATCTGGAGGAACTGCCTGAGGGCAGAGCAGAGGAGACAGAACAACCAGGAGGAGGAGGAGGATGATGATGAAGAGGAGGAGAAACCTGTTAGGAAGGCAAGTAGTGGTCTGGCTAATTTATACATTGTCATACAACAGTGGTTCTCAAAACATTTTAGTTTCAAGGACCCCAATAACTCTAAGTGTACTCCATTTTGTTTATATTAGTATTATTATTATATACAATTGGAACCAAATTGACACTTAGGGGTCCATTTGGTTCCAATTACATATGGTCAGACTTACAGACATTTGGAGCCTCCCTCTACGAACACTGAGGGTCTCGTGGCAGTGGGCTCTAAAGATGGTGATGTGCGTCCACCCATTTTACCAAAATACCTCAAATCTACTGGTCCCCCGGAGGAAGACCCCTACTTATTTTGATGACCCAGATCTGTCTCTGACATGTCCCATAGGGATGTGTGTTTATTATGGCATAGCTGCTAGGGTCCGACTGTTTGTCTGTGTCTCTCTGTCCGTCTCTCTGTCCGTGAGTGTCTGTAGCTGATCTCGCGAACCACTGGACCAATCAGTGCCAAGGCCTGATCTGAAACTCTGAAGGAGACACCTTCAAAGTTTGGAAGTTTGGAAATATGGTACAACAAAGGACAGACATGTCAAAATATTTCATCTCCAAGTGAATGCCTGCAAGTCGTGACCCTGGAGTTGGTGCACTGTCAGAGCAGAAGCTGCTGCAATGGTCGAAAGAAATGCAACCTTCTACTAGGGCATTCAGGAATAGTGATTTTTAGCCGATCTACATGCTCACAACACCTCGCGTTGCGAGGCGTTGTGAGCATGTAGATCTGCTATTTTCACAATATTTATCTGCGGAACCGAGTCACATTAAATGTAATACGTACAATTCCAAGTGCTTGTCAGGGTGGGGGTCCCAGTTAAAATATGTTTATTTTGGGGGTCACAGCCTAAAAAGGTTTGAGAACCCCTGGTATAAAGCATTAAAAAATTCATCCACCAGGGGCATTGACAACTCATTCTTATGACTTCCTATCTAGCCAGGCTTTATAAACTATATATTTTTTAAAGAGAAAACAATAATAATAATAAAAAAAAGCGAATATTCGACTTCGGTGAACAGCATCGAATAGTGACTTTGATATTCGAATATTTGAATATTCGAATATTTGGTGAATGCCCTAGCTTCTACCATTCCTGTTTGCACCGCCTCCATTTATCCATGTGTCACATGGACATTTATCTCTCCCCAAAACATGATGTAATCAACAGACAGAGTAGAGAGTGAAAGAAAAGAGAGAAAGAAAGATTTTGTATAACAGCTAAGTGCATGAGGGACAGGCCTGGAGAGAGGGAGGTGGGGAGTTGATCGGTGAAAACTCTCGCACACAACACATACACACACTGCATGCACTAATGCATACTGTATACCAGGGGTCTTCAAAAGGGGGTCCTCAGAGTTACTACAGGCCAGGGGGTCCTCCAAATCTTTGAGTGATTTGTGACGTTTTTTTATATTAACGATTTGAACCCAAGAGCCCATATTCGAAGAACTTTAGCCAAAAATAGCAGATCTACAAGCTCACAACGCCTCGCGCTGTGAGGCGTTGTGAGCTTGTAGATCGACTGTTTTCGGCAAAGGGATTTGGTGTAGAGGGAAAAAAGAGCAGACTAAGTACAGAGTGAAAGGTCAAGTTAATTAAGTATTGACGGCTCAAGTGGTTAAATATCTGAAAACACAAATTGACATGAATCCAAAATAGACTGATGATTGTACTGTCAAACAATTAAACTATATGGAATGTATGAACAGATTGTGGTCCCTGCTTCATCTCTCTCTCAACTAAGGGGTCCTTGGCCTGAAAACGTGGAAGACCCCTGCTGTTCACAATGCATACACATACACACACACCACAAGAAATATACTCTGTAGTCTTGCAGTGGCATTTAAATGCATCCAAGTGTTGGCTCCCAGAAAGCATGATCCTCCACTGAGCCTGGCCAGGGTCTTGTGTACGGTGCTGAACTACACGTGGTGACTACCAAGTGGAGAGAGTCAGAGTGCTGGAGGGGAGGTTTGTGCCAACGCCAAGAGGTGCTGCGCCACGCTGCGCACGCCATCACACACATTAGCACTCTACGTTTGCGCTTGTTTTTATTTATTCATCCACCCGTCAGTACCGACCAAAAATATGGAGTATAAGTGCAAGCCGAGCGGTGTGCATTAAACGCATGAGCACGCAAGTGTGTGCACATGCGTGTGCACACACACACACACACACACACACACACACACTCTCTCTATCTCTAAAGACGCTCTATTTTTTAAATCTCAAAAACATGGTGCCGAAAAGTAAATAGCGTTTCCCCCCCAAGACATTGATCCTTTTTTGTTGTGTTTTTGCAGGGAGACTGCCTTCAGTCCATCGGACACAAAACACTCCATTAAAATAATAGTCAAAATGTAACACAGAACAAAGATAAGAGGACTAGTTGACAACAGGGAGAGAGGAACATAAAGATATATAGAGAGAGAAAAGATGAGGGCCTTATTTGGGGGACAGAGGCAAACGGGCACAAAGTGCTGTCAATAGCATGGGAGATGGGGGATGGTCAGACTGACGTTTGGAATTTTTGGGCACCTGCGACACAGTGGAGAGATGGGTTGGATTAGGCTTGCCTTCAGTAATGGCATAGAAAGAGGCATTTGCATTTTTTTAGTAAAAACTGCATTCATGGTCTGGGGAGGGCATTTTTTTACAGGCGGGTAAAAGGGCAGGTGCTCAAGCCCTTTGATGTCTATGTGTGTGCATGATGTGCCTGCATATGAGGGTCAGAATGTATAAAAATGCAGTAAAAAAAAATGTATTCCCATCTAGAGGGATTCCTACCAAAGTGAAACACACGACACAAGCATAACATACATTAAGCCATTTGGCATGTATCCGGGCCTCCGCCAATGACAAGCGACAAAAATAGCACAAAAAGTCGAGTACATGCCTCGTTAGACACCGATTGACCTGGTCCAATCAGAGGGACTCTTACAGAGAGTATACAGAGAATACAGAGAGAGAGAGAGAGAGAGAGAGAGAGAGAGAGAGAGAGAGAGAGAGAGAGAGAGAGAGAGTTTGCCCTTGATTGGTCCTCCTGTTATCTTATCTGGAGGATTATCACCGCTGTGCTGCAGGAGGCAGCAGAGTGGCCATATGACATGGCTCACATCCCACCCATATTTACCGTGGACTATAAACCATACATGGGCTGACGTGTGCCGCACATACACTGGGCTACCAAGCGGCGCTAATGGCGGGGCCTGGCGGGGCCTGTCATTATGACGGCTTGATGTGATGGCCTCGCCCGCTCCGTATAGTCGCGGATAAAACGCGCGGGTGGGCGCCGTCGTAAAAATAAATCTCTGAAAAAAGGGTGAAACGTCGGTTCTCTTTGTTCTCTCTCGCCGATGTGAAGAGTGAGAGCGTGGACCGTTGATGTATTTTACCTCAGGGAAAATAACGGCGATACCACATTTGAAGAATGGTAATGAATTGAAAAGAGATCAGTAAGCGTTGTCGCAGTAACTGTTCACATTAGCCTCCCCCCCCTCCCGCCCCCTCTTCTGCAATGAGTTTTAAAGCATTGATTCATTTCTCAAATGGAGTGGAATGCTCAAGCCTATCAGAATGTCCATTATCTAACAAATGTAAAAGATAACATCCTCAACCGCTTAAAAACCCTTTATTGACTGCATGGGGTCCTCCAGGGGTCTGCACTACATCCCCTCTTTTATTCCCTTCTTTATTCCATTCACATCAAATCTCCAAGCTTTTGCGAGAACTGTGCTGTAGATCTGCTTTCACAGAATGTTCGCCATTCGCCAAATTATGACATGCGCAGAATACCATAGGGATGCTAGGATTCACATGGTTAAATGGTCCTCTGCAGAGATCTCCATCCCTGTCAGTCTGTCTCTCTTTCAACAGAGAGCTAATGGCGATGTCCCAGGAAGCCTTCACTGAGGCTGGGGTGAAGAACTTGTGACAGACACCGTCCGTCACTTACGTGGAGGGTTTGTTTGACTGGGATAGACACACACACATACCAGCACAGTGATGAGACACTGGGGCCTATTTGATGTTCCTGTGTGTCTGTGGGAATAATTAGAAGAACGAATTAGAATACAATACAGTATATCGTGTGTGTGTGTGTGTGTGTGTGTGTGTGTGTGTGTGTGTGTGTGTGTGTGTGTGTTCGTGTGTGTGTGTGTGTGTGTGTGTGTGTGTGTGTGTGTGTGTGTGTGTGTGTGTGTGTGTGGATTGGGATAGTTGATCGTGCGTGCATAATCCATAGTGTGTGGAACCGAGAACAACCGATATGCCACATGCAGAGTGTGTGTGTGTGTGTGTGTGTGTGTGTGTGTGTGTGTGTGTGTGTGTGTGTGTGTGTGTGTGTGTGTGTGTGTGCGTGCGTGCAGGGGTGTCGCACCAAATTCTGGGCCCTGGGTACTTTAACTATTGAAAAATAGCAGATACTGTAGCAAAATTTGAGTTCAACATTGCGTGTGGAACATGTGTGTGTTTGTCTGATTAGATTAACACACTGCCTGAGGGTGAGATGATGCTCCCTGCCTGATGGGATGTAGGCTGTGCGTGCGTGCGCGCACGCACGTGTGTGTGTCTACAACATGTACTTCCATTGACTGACAAATAAAATAATCAAACAGACACGCGTGCAGGGATGTCTGTAAAGGCACACACCCACAGACACACACGCAGGAAGTATATACACGCCACAACAATGCACATCACACACGGTCCACTTCATCTGCTTCACCGTAAACCGTAATGCAATAAAAGCTTCACAAACGCTAAACACATGCACGCTCACACACCCAACAATGAATTAAAGATCTACTCTGGGGAGTGTGCGGGTAAGGGTTGCTATAAATTAGTGATGTTCAATTTAACCGAGAGAGAGAGAGAGAGAGAGAGAGAGAGAGAGAGAGAGAGAGAGAGAGAGAGAGAGAGAGAGAAAGAGAGAGAACAAAGAATAACACAAAGAAACAGGCTTCAATGGAAGGCAATCAAGCCTCAGTTCTACTCAGAAACGCGTGGGTGTCGCACAATAAAAAATTGCAGATCTAAGCTTGCTGTGAGCTTGTAGATCTGCTACCTTTGGTGAATGACACCATGCAAAACTAAGCATAACTCAGACTGCACCAACCATGAGCATGACAAATGAGTTTAGGGAGACTGAAAAGTTTGTGCCCACGCACACATACTGTACTAAAGTTTAATTTAAGATGGGGGGAATGGTCGAGGGAGAATGCTTTGCAAAAACGATTAATCAATATTGTGTATGAGTGTTGCTGTATCTCCACTGTGTGTGTGTGTGTGTGTGTGTGTGTGTGTGTGTGTGTGTGTGTGTGTGTGTGTGTGTGTGTGTGTGTGTGTGTGTGTGTGTGTCTGCGTGCGTGCGTGCGTGTTTGATCTTGCCTTCATTTGTCATCTGTCTACAAGGGACGGCGGCATGTCAATACAGACCCAAACAGAACTTGACACGCTGCTCTAATCTCAAGCACATACACTCAAGCACGCACGCACGCACATCGCACACACGCACAAGCAAACACAAAAACACACAGAGTGACACCGTTAAGAGCCAGACTATGTCATCCCGCAGAGTTTTCTCCTTCATCGATTTGTTCCCTTCCTTTTACTTGGTTTTGTTTGTGTTTTTCGATCCGGGGGTGTTTATTAGACAGCTTCTGGACTAAAGAATCATACAGGGAGGAAGAACGGAGGGGAGGGAGAGAGAGAGAAAGAAACAGAGAGAAAAGAAAGTAAAGAGTAGAGAGAAGAGAAGATGAAGAACAGATGAGAAATGTTTGTCACCAGCGGTTGTCCATCTCAAGCAGAGAACTGACAGACCCACACACACAATGATATGTGCTCACCAGGGACGTACAGAGAATGTTAGAGAGGCAGGGGCTGAAATTTCTAAAAGGGCCTTTTGGTGAAAACATCGAAAATAGCAGACCTCCAAGCTCACAACGCGTCGCAGCGCGACACGTTGTGAGCTTGGAGGTCGGCTATTTTCGTTGCTTGATACCACACAAAACTAAGCATAATCAAGTGAATACTGGAGATATGACGGTGTAACGGCATAAATTGCTACACAAAGAGGGTAACTCTTGCAACATATGGGGCGCCCGCTGGCCTAGTGGTCTAGGCGCATACCACATACTAGGCTATGATGCCTGCTGGCGTCGCCGGTTCGATTCCCGATCCGGACGACCTTTGCCGCATGTCATTCCCCATCTCTCTCCCCCTTTCCTGTCAGTCTACTGTGTCCCATCAAATAAAGACATAAAAAGCCCAAAAACAAATCTTAAAAAAAACAAAAACTCTTGCAACATAAGATACTGCCTTCAAGTTCAGGAGAGTTTGGACAAGGCAAATCAATCGAATGCTGCCTTCAGGTATGGCATGGAAAGAGGGCATTTGTAAACTGCATTCATGGTCTGGAGAGGGCACTTTTTACAGACGGATAAAAGGGCAGGGGCTCAAGCCCCCTTTGATGTCTATGTGTGCACGCGCCTGGTGCTCACATCTAAGTGGGTTTCTGCAAATGCTTGGAGATCCCCCCCCCCCCACACACACACACACACACACAATGCCTGAAGGACGCAGAGACATGGCAGAAATCTCCACAAGTGGGAGAAAAGTAGAGAGAAACAGAAGGTATTGATCGGAGAAGAGTGAAAGAAAGAAAAAGGTGATGTGCAGAGAGAAGGAGCGAGAGAGAGAGAGATCTACAGTAGAGTATATGGGGACAGCATGAGAAGATGTGAGTGAAGGGGAACGTGGAGAGGAGCAGGGTGTAATCTCCCCTCATGTGGAGTTTAATGGTTTGGCCCAGCGGTGGACGACACTGGCGGGATGGATCGATCCAAACCCTCAGAGAGGGGTCATCAAACTTTTCGTCTTTCAGAACTGTTGAGGAGTCGAGAAAGGGCAGTGAAGAATGACGTACATTTGTGGAGAGAGGGAGAGACGGAGTAAATGAACGGAAAAGATGGAGCGAGGAATGGAGAGGTCTAAACACACAGGAGAAGCAGCGGTAACGAAACTAATAGGGATCATCTCCGTAATGCTGTTTGACCATGTGTAATTCCCACTGTGTGTGTGTGTGTGTGTGTGTGTGTGTGTGTGTGTGTGTGTGTGTGTGTGTGTGTGTTTTTCTGTGTCTCTCTCACCCCGAGTGCCATACAACCTTTGGAGAAAAGGTTTAAGCCTTCAGGTTTAAAAATCCTTTAAATAAATGAATAGCAAATAATGGCCCATGACACACACACACACACACACACACACACACACACACACACACACACACACACACACACACACACACACACACACACACACACACACACACACACACACACACACACACACACACACACACACACACACACACACACACACACACACACACACACACACACACACACACACACACACACACACACAGCAGGTAGTTCAAAGATGATACTTGATGAGTTCTTCAAGGTCAATATTGATTAATTGAATATTGCATCTGATAACACCATAATGTCTCCTGTTTTCACTTTCATTGTATCACCACCACCAGAACTCTTCTTGAACTAGTAACACTGTTATCCAAAAATCCCCTAACCGAGACTGTGGTCATGCCTACACTGTTCATTTATTGATTTAGAACTTGTACGGTGTACATCACAGTACATCACTGTACTGTACAAACACATGTGGGGCCAACCTACTTAACCATTTACACCCTACATAATTGTTGGCTGTTGTACCCCAGGTGTCGATACTTGGTTCCCTCCTCCTTTCCCTAGAGCTACACCAAATTCCCTCGCTCAAAATAGCCAATGAACAAATCACAATGCATCGTGACACTTTGTAACCTTGCAGATCTGCTATTTTCACACAATGTTCGGCTATTACGATATGTCCAGAATAGGGACACTAATGGTTCATGTGGTTAAATGTAAGGTAATATGGGTATGCTTTTCTGTAGCTAACACACGCACAGGCACACATGTTCCCAGGTGGATTTATTTTTTATTTTTTATCAAATATGTGGAATTTTAACGGATGCCATCCCTCCCCCTTTCACCCCTGGCCCCTATTCTCCCATCCAAGCATTTTGCTGCACTCCCACAGCCAATCAGCCCACAGTCACCTGCAATAAAAGAAGAAACACAGAGACACTTCCATTGATGTGGCGTTCTGTGTCCGTATCACCGTGGAATCTCGCAATTGCAGGATCTTTCACCGGCAGGGCCCCCCTATTCCAGTTCACAGGTCCCTTTTTAAGGCAGATAACATAGGCATGCTCTCTATCTCTCATCTCTCTCTCTCTCTGTCTCTCTCTCCCCCTCTTCCACATCCCCCCTTCCTTCATCTGCACCCGTCCTGCCCTGCCGGGTGTAAATCACATCACTAAGCGGAGCGGAGGAGTGCAATCCCTCCTTTCTGAGGGAGAAGATTAGGGCTGAGCACAGACAACTGGATTTAAATAAAGATCACCTTCCCTGCGGGACTCATCCCTAAACTGGGAACCGGGACAAGCATGCTGTGTGTGTGTGTGTGTGTGTGTGTGTGTGTGTGTGTGTGTGTGTGTGTGTGTGTGTGTGTGTGTGTGCATGTTCATGTTTGTGCAGAGAGAGAAAGGCCAATAGGGATTGAATTAGAGAATACATTTGGGTTTGTTTACACAATGGTCTGTGTTGTGTGTGTGTGTGTGTGTGTGTGTGTGTGTGTGTGTGTGTGTGTGTGTGTGTGTGTGTGTGTGTGTGTGTGTGGTGGCGATAACTGCATTACGGAGGCAATCGGCATGCAACATCTAACCGGAATGTAAAATGAGATTTTTGAGCTATAGTGAGGTTCAGAGAACACACACAGACACACACCCCACTCGTCTGCCTGATAACATGCAAATGCTGACACCTGAAGGTCAGCGGTGGCCGCCTCCCGCTGCACTGCAATGCATTGTGGGATAGCGGAGGGACAACTTACCATTTATTTCCTGAGCCCACCTTATCAAACATGTTGTCGCATTGGAACGTTTTCTACCTTCCACTACCTGGTGTCACCCGCCCCATACACACCAACACACACACACTGATGTATGTCTGTCACATGGCTATGTTTAGGGCCAGGATATGGGACAGGTTTATGGGGACATAAAGCCAGACATGGAGGGACGTGTTTGTGTGTTTGTGGTGTGTGTGTGTGTGTGTGTGTGTGTGTGTGTGTGTGTGTGTGTGTGTGTGTGTGTGTGTGTGTGTGTGTGTGTGTGTGTGTGTGTCTGTGTGTGTGTGTGTGTGTGTGGCAGCTTAAAATCTCCAGTCTCCAGGGAATTGACCCTAGTGGCAAGCCGTGAACACATGCCTTTAGACAAAGGGTCTTCAACTGGAGATCCGGGACCCCTAGGGGGTCACAGTGTGAGGCGTTGTGAACTTGTAGATCGGCTATTTTTGGCAAAGAGGTTTGGTGTAGAGGTGAAAGAGAGCAGACAAAGTACAGAGTGAAAGGTCAAGTTTATTAAGTATTGACGGTTCAAGTGGTTAAATATCTGAATCTGAAAACACAAATTGACATGAATCTAAAATAAACCGATTATGCTGTCAAACAATGAAACTATATGGAATCTAAGAAAAGGTTGTGGGGGTCCCTGCCTGAAAACGTTGAAGACCCCTGCACACACTGGCCCACGGCTTTTTATTTCAATTCAATTTTTAGTTCAGAAGTTAAACCACTTTCAACGTAGCATCCCTATTTTGGGCATTTAAACATAAAAAATGAAAAAAATAGTCCATCTACAACCTCACCGCGCATCACATTTTGTAATGAGAGGACACAGCGAGAGGCTATTGCCATGTATTTTATTTGGGAGTTCTACTTGGCATGGAACATTTGGGAACCCTCGCAATACACTCTCACATAAGGCACACACATACACAATATACCCAGCACTGTACAGTACATACGCTGAGGTCAAGATGTGTCTGCGTGTCAAAGAGATCACACAGATTTGTGGGAGATTGAAAGGCTGCGTTATTGTCACGGGTCTCCAGTCCAGTAAATAGTGTCGAGATTGCCAGGGATCATAGAGTGGATGAAAGACATCCCAACACTCAACGTGAGGACACACTGGCTGGATGAATTATTACCTGTGTGTGTGTAAGCTGGTGTGAGGATAACTACTAAGACTGCAACACACACACACACACACACACACACGCTAAATTTGCAAAAGCTGTGTCGTTGCTACATTTCCATGCTGAGTTACGGAACAAAGCCCCAAGTTGCAGCAAGGACACTTTCCTTGCATTATTAATAGCACCCATTAGACTTCATTTAATTACATGTTGGTAACCCAAAATGTGATCCATGTTTTGTGGATTGGATTAATTACAGTATGACAACAGCACTATAGCGTGGCTGTTATGAGTCTGGGTCCCAGGGCCAGACTTAACACTAATACACACCCAGCCTCAGCACGGAGCTGTGCCAGTCGAAAAGAGTTCCGGCGCTTAGATTATTCACAGTTTATCCTCTCTTTATGTAGAATCCCTCTGCTGTGTAATCGGAGAAGTGGTTTATGCATTAATTTGGACGCTTTATGGCATGTTTTTTTGCTGCTGAAACACCAATCCATTCTACAGTGTTTACATTGCTTTAATGAGGACGAGAGGCAATTTCTCATCTTGCTGCTCCCTCTGCGCTCTACAGTAGTTCCCTTTCATCTTTGTTAGAACAAAAAAACAACAACAACACAAACGTCGTACAGTGAGGGCAGGGGGACTACTTAAAACCCCATCCATCATGTTGTGACTTACAAGCTCCAGAGCCGGAGCTTCTTGGCAAGATCTTGCATATCTACTATTTACGCAACCCCTAGTCAGGCTCGTCTGATGCTTCGGGTGGCGTCCACAGCCAGAAGACACTGTTTTTTTTATTTATTTTTTTGGCTTGGCAGGGTGATGCCTGTTAATATTTGATAGGACATTATTCTTGTTTAGGGCCTTGGGTCGCCACTGAAGTGTCCTTGTAATGCCAGGCCTCTGGCCTCAAACAATCTGGGGTGGGAGAGAGGAGGAGGGAGGGAGGGAGGGAGTGACGTCAGGGACGGGGAGTCGAGAGGGGATGTTGAGCGGGAGGAATAATAATATACAGAGAAATCCTGAGGGTTAGATTAGATAGATCTATACAGAGACAGACAGATCAGACAGAGAGACAAGACAGACTGATTGATTGATCCGCAAGGGAAATCACGGCACTAGAGAGTTTAAGTTACAGAGTGTGTGTAATTGTAATTGGAGTGTAAAATAGACCCTCACATGTCCATTTTTATACCGGGTTAAATTAACGCAGGACCTTTCTGTGGCGGTTGAGAGAGGGGTTGGAAGCACTAGTGCAGAAGAGTACAATTAGATGAGAGGGAAGGCAGAAAGTGTAATGTCCTGAGACGGCACTGTGAGAGAGTAGTGTTAGAGGAAGAGTAACAGGAGTGTGGTATGGGAGAGAGGGGGGAGAGAGGGGGGGGAGAGGGGGGGGGGAGAGAGGGGGGAGAGGGGGGCCCAGGAGGGAGAGGATGAGCCAGAGGAGCAGGAGCAGGAGGCGAGGAAAAAAGAGGAAGAGAGCCACAGGGGCCGGCCCCCCAAACGAAATAACTGTTGGCTCATCTGTGACAAAGTGCTCGTTGGTTTGGGGTGTTTGAATACCTAATGAGGACTAATGAGAGAGCTGCTGAATAAACAGAAGCGGAGAAAGAGGGAGGGGGGGGGGGGGTTGAGCTAGGGAGGCGGGGTGTGGAGAAAATAAATGGCGTGTATAGTGAATATACGACACACATCCGCATGAATAGCAGACAGTAAACAGAGCGCGCCCTGGAGGCCGTTACAGCGCGTTCGTTACGACGCTGTCAAGGAAACGCACAAGGTGGAGGAGTTTACGCTCTGGAAGGGACGATGGAGGTGGAAGTGTTTTGGCGGGGGCAGAGTGAGCGACAGGAAGCGAGAAGTCAAAGTAAAAAAAGTAAGTACAAGAGCAGAGAGAGAGAGAGAGAGATAGAAAGAGAGAGAGAGAGAGCAAAAAGAGAGAGCGGAGAAGTGCAGTTGAGCTCGCTGCTCCTCCGAAAGGCCCATGATTCATTGCAAATGAAATGTCACCCTGGCAGGCAGTAATGCAGACCGGCCCGCTCCCCTGCAGCCTAATTGAATTTTACAGCCGTATAAACAACAGTCAGCCAGCAGTGTGTGTGTGTGTGTGTGTGTGTGTGTGTGTGTGTGTGCGTGTGTTGTTATTGATGCTGGTGTTTATAGGCGTGGCTCTCTGATGGCACATCAGAGAGTGTGTAAGGGCCCCCGGGGAGCCATAGTGGAAAACGTACAGATGGAGTGGATGCTAAGGCAGGCCTGTCACGAACACAAACGCTGCCTCCCACAAGACATTCACACACACACACACACACACACACACACACACACACACACACACACACACACACACACACACACACACACACACACACACACACACACACACACACACACACACACACACACACACACACACACACACACACACACACACACACACACACACACACTTTAAAACCGAGTAGTCGCTGTCACCAAACCCTTTGACCATTACTGGAAAACTCGACATGCTGTTCACTCAGAGTCGGGATACTGTACACTCACACGCGCACACACACACACTTCTATTTAGTGTGGTCGCCCTAACCAGACTTTGCCCGACTTTCTTTTTTTCTTTCCAGATAAACGTTATTTTGCCGCGCTACTCCTCCCAGAGTTTTGGTGGCACGCACTTGGGCCATATGTCACATACTTTATGTGTACATAAAGTATGTGTACTGGACATGCTTATAAGGCTATATAACTGCATCTTGCCACAGTATTCCACCATCTATATCTATATATCATGATGTAATGCAGAATGCAGACAGAAACATGGAGGTGTTGACCGTGATAAAGAGTGAACCGTCCATGTGTGCTGAGTCTTCCCGTTAGTTAAGTAAGATATGTGCTGTCAAGGTTGACCGTCCCCTCCAGGCGACAGCCAATGATGACAGCTAGCTAGGGACAGTTACCAGTGTGTCTCCTCTGGCAGCCCCAGGGGATCCCCGGAACCTTGTACCTCCCCTGATGGAGGACAAAACATCCCACCCAGACAGACAAGCTGCCAGCCAGGCGGGCAGGGACAGACGCAGACTGATAGACAAGTATAGGCAGACCTCTAACAGACAAACAACTGGGAGAGTCTAGTCCCTGTGGCCGTGGTCATCTACAGCCAATTTAACAAAGGAAAAACCGGGGCCAGTGTGCCCTTACTTTCCTCTCAATACAAATCTAATCTCATCAGAATCTTTAGCTAACAAAGAGGCGTGCGTGTTATACATTATGAAGAGATATGCTTCTTTATAGTCCCTTTAGATCACTCAGTGCAAAAACGACGCCCTCGAGACATCTTTAAAATCCCTTTTAATGCTGGTTAATATTACTTATCTAAATGGCACATTTAGTTCAGCGACAATTCCTGAAAATTAGGTGTTATTTCAAGCATTTTCAGGCTGAAGCGGAGATCGGTGCGGCAGATATGAATACGATATCGCCCTAAAGCGATGACAGCCTTTATTACACCAGGATGATAACTCAGACTGCATTACCCTGCTGTTATGGCAGTGGTTCAGCACATCCCATGGGTCCATCCATCCGCGGGTCAGCTTCTTCCCCGAGGCATACGATGGGGGGAAGGAGGAGGGCATAACAAGAGCCCAGGGGAGCCTTTCCGACACCTTTAGCAGCAGTTAAAGTGCACAGCCTTAGCGGCCAGCCTGTCCATCAGTGTGGACGTGACTGCCAGTCACTTCTTGCTGCATACAGAGCAGCGGGTCGCCGTGCTCGTGTGTGCAGTGCTGTTGCCGTTCCGTCAGGTGACGTCACCTTGTATTCACTCCTGAGTCCCGACCACTTGGCATGCAGCCACTTAAACCTACATAGCCAGAAAATATCACTGTGTGGATATTAGTCTGGTTCTTCTCAGTGTTATGTCTTTTTCCAAGGGGCGGTTACAAAAAGATTCAAACCTACAACCAATCATAGTAGTGCAAAGGTGACACGCCTTTGCACAGGTTCCTCACAACCTAAAGCCTGCCATACATTTGCATACTGGGTCCCTGTCCCCGACGACTTGTGAGCCGTGAAATATTTGAATAACTGAGCGGGCCAGACCTAATCTGCCAAGGGCATTTTTTCTTTGCATTCGTCTGGCTACGCGAGGCCAACTTGAACCTGCTATTTGTGCCATTTTCGAACCTTTTGGAAACATGTTGCCTATGATGACATGTCCAAAATAGGGACAACAAGTTGAAAGTGGTTAATGTAAGGTCATTTTGAATAAGTGGTTCTCAAAGTGGTTTCCGGGGTTACCCAGGGGTCCAAAATGACTAATAGTCCAAAAGGGCCCTTACAGGTCTGTAACTCTGACAAGTGTATAAATTGAAACAATCCTACACTTTTGGTCCATTTGTACACTCTTTGAGTTGTCGGGCGGGGGGGATGCATACCAAACTGACGATCCTTGAAATTAAAAAGTTTGATAACCACTGTTGTAGGTAATACAGATTCGGGAATGCACCTTGTAACATATACTGTACAGAACTGGATTCTCCAAAAAGAAAAAGCTTCTCAGCCATGGGTCCTTATAGTCCGGTCTATTGGTCCGTCTGATGTTCCTTTTTAGCAGTCAGCAGGTAGGCCTGTTAAGCTCCATGTACTGTACTTTGTTAAGCCTCCTAAGTCAAGGGAAAATGATTAAGAGTATAGCAGATGGCCTAGTGGTTAAGGCACATACCACATAGGATCTGAAGCAGCCTGACAATGAGTCGTGGGTTTGATTCCAGAGCCTGACAACCTTTGCTGCGTGAGTGTGTGTCACTCCCCATCTCTCTCTCCCTGCTACCCGTCACTCTATGCCCAAAACACATTAAAAAGCTGTGCACAGCTTAAATCTGTAAAGTTAAAAAACCCAAGCCATTTGGTTCTGTTGGTACAGTGCTTTATGTAAAGCATTGTATGGTTTAGGGCCAACACTTCGAATACTGTGATACATCATAAAACATCCAGACTTCTCTGGTTGTCTATAGGATAGGTCTGCATTCAGAACCCTGAGTCAGAACTAAACTTGGAGAAGCAGCATTGAGTTTTTATGCACCACATAACAAACTCCCAGAAAACTGCAACTACTACAAAACTGTTCTTTTAACTGAAGCTGAATGCATTTCGGTTTCATTTCTTTTGCATTTGTCTTAATGCGAGTTGAAGT